>NW_027526415.1:1316258-1644740 GCF_048455015.1 Haemaphysalis longicornis | reverse complement strand
CGCCATGAAATCGGAGATGATGGATGATTCCACCATCGCCCGGTCTCCACTAATAAAAATTCCAAGAATGATATTCGAAGCAGATTGCGGGAACGCCACAATGATAAGAAACTTGGAACGCGTTACTGGACATACTTTTACATGTTCCATCGAAACACGCCCAAACGAAAAGGCATGAAGGAGGTGGATATGCTTCGATCTGTTTAAGCGTTCCTGGTCTCGACGATGGCCTACTTGAGCCAGATGCTTTATGGCACAAACTTGGTGCGCTCCTGCGGAAGGCGTATAAACAAGCCATCGGTGTGCCCCCGTTCAACTCCGCTGCCCACCTCTTCAAGCTTGGGGTGCAAATTACTGCGAACGAGCTAATTGGGAGCTGTCTGCTCAGTCAGCGCAACTGGCTAGCAGTTACAGATGCGGCAGTGCTCTTCTGTTGTGACCGGCATGAATATACCTGATCGTCCTCGGAAGACTATCCAGATGAACTACACCACAACATCGCATTGGCTCCATTTCCAAGAAACATGCACGCGAGGTTCCACAATTAACGGAGAGGGGCCCTAGTTACAAGTACAGCTCTACCGATAAGGTCTACTATACCGACGCCGCAGATTATGCAATACACGTAGTCATGGTGGCGGTATACAAAGAGCCGGCTGCGCAACGAGCCTCACTCTCACGACAGTGACGATGCTACAATTAGAAAAACCCCCGCTTTTCGCTTTTTAACCCCTCAGTTAAACAGTGAGGGGCAGAATCGGCCAGCTCTCGTGTCGAAGATCAGTTCGGCTGACCCACCGGGATGAGATGGCTGGACGGTCCGAAGGTGTCAACGAAGAAAACCGACTACTGGGCTGCTTTTGTATAATAGTGCTTTTCTCTCTTGAGAAGCCAGTAAGGAGAAGGGCAGCGTGTAACAAGAACGCCCGCCAGAGGGCTGGTGCCCCACCGAAAGGGCCCATGAGCTCGCTAAGAAAGGTGACCTCTCTCTCTCTCTCTCTGTCTCTCTCTCTGCCTCTGCCTCTCTCTCTCTCTCTCTCTCTCTCTCTCTCTCTCTCTCTCTCTCTCTCTCTCTCTCTCTCTCTCTCTCTCTCTCTCTCTCTCTCTCTCTCTCTGTCTCTCTCTCTCCCTCTCTCTCTCTCCCTCTCTTTCTCTCTCTCTTTCTCTCTCTCTCTCTCTCTCTCTCTCGCTGTCTCGCTCTCTCGCTCTCTCCGTTGCTTTTTTGTTGCTTTTTTGTTGCTCAGTTAACTTGTCTCTCTTAGCAGAGCCATGGAATACAGATTTTAAACAACACCTCCCCTTTCGCACTGTATTATCGCGCTGGGCGAAAAATAGAACTTGGAGAACATAAGCAAATGACTGGCTTACAAACCTTGTTGATAGAATATACGCAACCACAAGTATCACATGTGAATTCTCAGAACTTCAATTATTAGCTACACTATGACATGTAAAATACGGCTTTTTAGTACTCCTTGTGCCAAATTACGTTGCTTGCAAATCACATGTAGGTGACTTCAAATAACTCTACAGGAGCTTCCTCTACGTGCACCTTTCTCAGTACTTCCAATAAATCACCCTAACGTGTATTAACATACTACATTAACGATTAGCTTGATTCCGAAACGCATGTAAAAGTGTTTCTAGTACTGCGAGTATTTTCCCATGAGCATCTTGGTGGCACGACGGCAATATAAATTGTTGAGTATATCTTTCAGAAATTTTTTCCGTGCCCAATCTTTTTTAAAAACACAAGAGGAGGTAGGCTGATGCATCTCTACTGCCTCATCTGTTGTGCTTCCTTGATAAATAGAACTATGTTGGTGCTTTTACAGGCCAGTAGCGCATACAAATTCTGGAGAATTTCGAAAATACTCTTGCAAGCTTAGTCAGTACAATGGGTCCGCCGTTGCAAGTGTCTGCGTTTTTCCCACCTCTAACATCTATCCATCTCGCTGTTCGCAGAAGCCCCTCCGCCCCCTTGACTGTTACTGCCTAGACAAAGACAGCAGTCCCTTCAGTATTGCTTACTGGTGTAGCGCAGCTCTCGTACATGCTTGCACAGAAGGTATCAGTTACTTTTATTTCAAAAATCATATTGTTCGTCATGTTAGAAGTTTTTCCACCGATTGCGTTCCCTCTGCATCCAAAAGCAGGCTTTCTGTAGCGCTCGCAACTCGGTTTCATTTTTTATACATTCTTTATTTATTGCTATGTCGAGGCACGAACGCAATGAAAATCGACACATTTAAATGATGTTGAATACATCCCTATTTTGATTCGCTCCTGCGTTTATGACAGGGTCTTGTGCTGCGATATTCAATAATTTCTTTCATTTGGTGTTACATTTCACAAGTTTCCTTTCAAGTTCTCTTCCTCTTACAACTGCAGCTTAATCTGGAGTGTAACAGTCCTTCACACTCAGTGAACTTACACTGAATGACAGCGAGAATAATGCCGCTATTCCTCCTAAATGCGTCAGTCTAAACTTCTGTGCCTGGCCTATCTCTCACTGTGCCCATGCTCCGTTTGCTTCTTCTTTGCAGTTTTCTCCTTTACCTCCCGGGTCAAACCTGCTTATGCCCTTCACACCCTTCCTACCACTGCATCATGACATTGCTCCTTCCGACGCTTTTTTCGCGTTTGATGAGCCATATAACGCTTCCGACTTAATCACGTGAAAAAAAATTGGCCGCGTATCTGCTCCTTTCGCTGCAAATGTCGTCAAAAGACGATAGTGTTTATCGACTTTTGCTAAGTAAATGCCTCCCTTTGCTTTGCCGCTCACCTCTCATGTTGTTCCTCTTGCGTCGCGCTCCTCCCAAGGTAACGGCGCCAAAGGTTTGCTTAAATCATTTTTAATTTCCCGCGTTCCACTGCTCCAAACCGGGTGTCTCGATGCCAACGCTGCCGTACGGCGAAGACGCGCGTGAATCGAGGCGCCCTACTTCTACGTTTATAGGACCGCGTTTCCCTACTCCACGTGCGTTGCAAGCAAAACGTGGAACCTATCTAGTGGAACCTTTCGTAACTGTTGCCGGTTGATTTCTTAAAATGGCGCCACAAGCTATTCGCCGCGAGCTCGACATGTAGGTGGCGACAGCGTCGCGCTGCTAGTGTGGATGCTCCGCTGAGCGGCCCGTAGGAATGCACACTGTGGGCGCGCTTCGTGCCTTTTTCTCGCCGTATGTGCGCACGAAAGGTGCAAACAAGAGTGGTATGCTGTAGTTCGGTTACTCAACGTTCAATGTATAATGGAAGCGGCAGTCAGTTTTCATTATTACGCCAAAAAACGCGACGACTCATCGGGCATCTCAGAATGGCCGTAATTGTGACAATGAACTTGTACGCTGTGGCTCGTATCAAGCTCGATCTTTCCACACTATGGCTTTGAGCCTTCAATAAAAGCATAAATAGAAACAAATCAGGAAGCCTCGATCTCTGAAATTCAGTTTACAACGGCAATTTCAATCGCTTTCACTGGTATCATGACGCATTCTTGCATTTGTGGGATGCTCTGAAATGGTAACACTACTTAACTGCCCCGAAATTCCTTCTAAGAGCTTACGATATTTTTGGGTGTTCAAAAGGCAACATAAAATTACTGAATTTTGATCAGCGCAGAGATATAAATGCAACCGCTCCAACGGGTCTTTTAAATGAAATTTTAGTGACTCTGAAGGAAGGTTTGATGAATAACGGTTTCGGATCACTTATTTACGGCTTTCGTAGCAAGTGAACTTGCGGATTGAATTGTCAACGCACGCAGTACAATCAACATCTCATGTTTAGCTAGGTTTTCGCAAAGTGACAAACTAGCAGTGTGCAAACCAAGCTTCTGGGACCTCACAGTGAGCACAAATTTTCTGTGACGGCTGCTCTGTTGACGATTTGCGTTCCTTTTAAAATCTAACAGGTGCCTGCAACAGCGAGATGTGTTTGCATTCTTGCGTATAAGGTCGCTTACGAACCCTAAAGACGGCAATAAATGAAGTTGCGCTGTTGCAGATGTAGTAAAACATTTCCTTTTTATTTCTCGTTACAAATCAGCGTAACGGGTTCCCGGTAACTACTTTGTTTTGTAAACTGAATATCGCATTTGTCTTGACATTTAATTCTTGAGGATTGGTTAAAAAATGAAATTCTGCGCATTTCATTTTTTTTTTTCGGGAAGGGGGAGGGGGGGGGGGGGTCCTGCCAACGTTGCAAGAGCAGCGAGAAGAGAACGCATGTAACGCGCGCGAAAAGCCAAACTATGGTTATCAGTATTATTTACAATCGAAACTACACTAGGCGTCGTGTTCTGTGCGGTGAAAAAGCAGTACACGTATTTTCCAAAATGATTAACCCCCCTTGGTCCGAGATTTTCCAGGAATTGTGGGGCGCCTTTTTCAAAATTGTATTGAAAGCAAGCATTGTGGGAAAATATTAAAAAAAAAAACCAGCGAGTCATGGCACACACCCCACACACATGTGGGCAACAACGTGCATTATATATTACGCGTTTTCTCCTCTTTCTTTAAACTTAGGTCCACCTTAAGAGGTTAAGACGTGACCAAATTAGGCATTTGGTTATGCTGAGTGAGACACGTTTCTGGACAAGGTGATTCATGTCGGATTTGAAAATGATATATATGAAAATGACACACAAAATGCCACATGACTGACGCAAACTCACAACTTCTTAATTTTACCGAAACATTCCCCCTAAATACTCTTGCGCATCCATAGAAACGTAGGTAAATAATACGTAAAATTAGCTAATCGATACGGTTGAATAAATGCTTATTCCTCCTCCTGAGTATAACCAACGACTGTACAAAAATGGTATTTATTTTAGAAAAGGTACGGGAAGGACACGATCAAACAGACGCTTGCGGGTGTAAAATACGTGTCCGGTAATGTATGGGCGATAGCGCACGGGTCGTGTGCAGTGTAAATGTTTTTGTTTGTTTCTTCTTTCTATAAGGACACAGCGCAATTTTACAAGGGTGTGGAATTTGCACGTGTATGCACAGGTCTTGTCGCTTCTTACCCGTTTCGCGTACTAAACTTTTATCCTTTGAATAATCGCCATGCCACCTTCAAAAAGCACCCTTCGACGTTCTCGAAACGGCAGACGACTGCACTCAACAATAAGAAAAGTGCAATGTGTGGAAGCAATGTTTATAACACGTTTCACACTCAAGCGGTGAGCGAAGATGTTTCGTGGAATTAAACCAGCGCATTAACCCGCAACGGCCGCTGATTATTGCGTTTCTAGAGGAAACGAGCACGCAGAGGTTACTATGTCATTGCTTACTGCCAAACGAGCACACATATTGGTTGTTTTGTCGTGTGCAGCACGCGTCTTGCGCCGCACGCAACGTGAAAAAGCAGACGACGCGAAAGCGCCATCCACACTAGGAGCGGTTCGTCCCGCCGCCGCCAGGGGCCGACTGTGTTCGCGCTCGGGGCGAATAGTGGCGCGCGCGACAGCAGGCGACAGCGGGATGAATTTTTTTTCTGCAGTTGATGAAGTATTTATTTCGTAAAAAGTCGAGCATGTATGATTGTTTATAAAGGAACACTGCAACTATCACTTCTGTACTAATTTGTGGTCTTAAATTTGCGTAGTGTCTTGTTCTCCTTCAACAATGTTGACAAGTATGAACATTACACCGGACCTAGACGGGTAGATTTAGCTGTGACTATATAAGACTATTGCGCAGGCATTGTATTACTTTGGCCGGGTGGCTGAATCAAGTCACAGACAGACAGACGGACAGACAGACATACAGACAGACCAAAATTTCTGGGTTTAAGGAGCGCAAGAAAGACTATCGTTTTTAAAATGGCAGAGATCGACCAACATGTCTAGATACACACATCGATGCAGCGGCTAGCGAGAGACTTCGCCAGGGTCATGCGATTACTCAACTTCTCCTTTGTGTCACCGCGGTGCAGCCGACGCTAACGGAGCGCTTCGTATCCCTGTGGTTGGCCCCTCACGTTTTAAACAGAGAAAAAAGTTCAGCGACACGCGAAAGGTCCAATATATAAAAAAGGAAACTTGGGATCCCCCACACTAGTTACTTTGATCGATTGTACTGTGTTTTCCTTACCGGCGCATCGGGCGGAGGAAAAGTAGTTTGGCCGGAATATCGTTCCGCGTGCAAGCGCTGCAATTGCGTGTAGTCCAAGGACAAGTCCCGTTTGGGCAACTGAGGAGCCGTCTCGGTGCTGGCCGGGGCTCCCTCTGAAGGCCTGCAACAGTAAATGAAAAGGGTTATTAGGCGGGCGGCATTTAGGTTTTGTATTCAGAACGCGTAACATTGACCCAACTATGCAATTCGATAGCATACGCTTTGTTGCAGAAGGCCATCGGACGGATGCAGTTGTGTTTTGAAGCAAAGCTTTCTTGATCTACCTGCCAACGGTTCTTTCGTGGCGTGCGGGACGAGAAACTCCCAACGTGGTTGAGGATAGGGAGGGCGCTTTTCACTCACGCAGCACAGTGTAGATGGCATGGCGATAGTAGAGTGTACTAGAAGTTTTAGAGTGGCCCGACCGGCCGCCCGGAGAGGTGCTCGTTTCGCGCAGAAAATAGCGGCGGCGCTGTAGTCAACGACAACTGAAAGCGAAAGCGGCGGCTGGCTGGCCGCACGGCCGCGCGCGGGCCAGGAAACGCTGCTGCTTTACGCGCGGAGCGCTCGAAATTTGTTCTGCGGGTCGTCCAATTGCTTAAATATACTGTAGGTACAGTGGACTGTGGGTAACGAAATGAAAAATAAACGCTGCAGCTCATTTTGCGTTAGTTTTGCCTTTCCCGCTCGACAACAACAAGGAAAATTACGGATTTTCCTTTGCAGCATTCGTAACGTATTGTAAATAAAGTAATTGCAGCGACATTTTCGCTGTTTCAATTTCCCATAATAAAGTATTTTGCGTGAAATTGCCTGGTATGATCCAGTTCGTGATTGCTTTATAAATTTGTCCTTATTGTGCTGCTTGATGGACATAGCTGGTCGACGCAAATGACAAAAAAATATATGAGGACTGGGATGATAGCTTCTCAGATGATTTTTTTAATTTATTGTCTTGCAATTTACGCTCGGACTGCAGTTATGTGGGTTAATATCATAAGGTGCGTTTGTTTTTTATTGCGTGAGTTGTTATTATAGCAGTATTTAAGCAGTGGCCCGCTTGGGATAATTACGGGTCACCGTGGTGGCCGATCAGAAAATGACACGGGCAAGTGAGGTATTCTTTTAACTAAAAAAGGGTTAGCCCAGCAGTTAGCTCAGTTGTCCCAATGGCCGCCTTTCATAGAACTATTCCCGCAACGTTCTATTAATCGCACCACCTTTCACCTGATTAGGTCAAGAAAGGAGTTGAATTAAATTAACACAAATTTAATTCACAAGTATGCTGAGAGTACGTTACACGCACATAAAACAATTGCAAAACATAGATCAGAAAATATATGGACCGCGACAAAAATGAAATATAACACGTCTAATATAGAGGTAAAGGTTCAAGAACGCTAACATGGAGGTTCAAATAAACGGAACTGGAACAAAATACACATTGTTTTCATTTTCGATAGCACAGAAAATGAAATGTAACGCGGGAAATCATGCACAAAGTCTACACAGGTAGAGGTTTAGTAATAACGCTAATATGGAGGTTTAAATTGACATTTTTTGCCAACGCATTTTCATAACTCGCCCTCGTTCATTAGCGACGGCTAAGTTTAAGGTGTTGCTCCCACCTTCGCATGTAATCACGGAACTTGATTAAACCTTTTATATAGAAATGAATCCGTGTCAGAATGAGTACAGAACCCAACCAAATTTGCTGTCAAGGTCTCACGTGCTGGTCGCAACCAACGCCGTTAAGGTGTTTGCTGTGAATAAGGGCTGCGGTACATCCATAACGCTGTCATGGTGGAGCTCCTTGTTGCTGAAGCAACTCGTAAAAACGTCCTAGAGATCGCTAATAAACTTTCAAAAATTCACGGAAGGATTCAGAAGCCCCCCCTCCCTCGCCTACCCCCTCCGCCCCCCCCCCCCCCCCCCCAAATACAACAGGTAGTAAACAAAGCGGCATCTTCCCCTGGCATGCAGGATTGGTCATGCAGACTTGGCACTTCGTTTTCAGTACACACTTCCTTACCAAGTGCCTGCAATATGCGACATAGCAGGTTAATAAAATAAGAAAGCCCACTAACGACAGTACAAGCATCAACGGCAGGGGTAGCCCAGAAGAAGGCTCTTGGTATTTTCGTTCCAAATGAGGACGTAAAAAAACATTAAACTTTTTGCAACCTTATAGAATGTGCGCCTGCCGCTTTTGCTTCATGCGCAGAGTCAAGAAGGGGAAGGGAAAACATTCCTGGTGCCTGTCGGTCAAATTAATCCCTCGTTAACTCGAACTCTGCTATCTCAAAATATCTTCTCGAAACTTTTCTCACAATGTGTTTACCTCCCATAGGCGTTAACCATTTGCCCGCTTTATCTCGAAACGTTTTTTCGGAGGACCACGGATGCCTCGAAATACTGGCAGAGAGGACAAAAGGCACAGTCCGCTGCAGGCAGCTGATAAGGTCCCCATTCGAATGATTACTCCCGCCGAACGCGGTCGTGAAGTGCAAGTTTACGCGGACTACGCGTCCCCGTTACCGGAATGCTGTCTGGCGCGTACATCATTGCTGTGGACGACGCAGCTACTGATCACGCGGACGAGGAGGAGCCTCCAGAAGTGCGTGCGTACAACGGCAGAAACAACATACATGCTGCGTCTGCTTTGTAACAAGGTAGAATGCAGCGGTGGCGACCACCAATCCATGCGATGCATTGAGAGGCTCGGGTACACTTTTCTGCGGTGCAGATGCGAACACGAAACAGCAGAGCGCAACACAGTTCTTTCTTCCGCAATAATAAAAGTTCCTTTTTCCTGCGAATTATTTTGCCTTTATTACGAAATCTCCCCTGTGCTTTTGTTAGCACCACTAGCTGTTATTTCAGGGACGTGGCTACAAATTTTCTGCATTTGACTTAACTCGAAACTCTGCGCTTATCTCAAAATTTTCAGCTAATTTTACGACTTTGAGTTAACGAGAGCTTACTGTATATCAACAATTAGCGTTTTCAGAAAACGCCTAAAAATGAGAAAGTATCGTTCAAGCGGAGTCATAACGTTTCTGCGTCTACTTTCGAAATCAGCTGACCAAAGGCGCAGGTTCGATTCGCGGCCGCGGCGGGGCCGCTTTTGTGATGGAGGATAAAAGCGAAAAACGCCCGGGTGTTCGAGATTTCGGCGCACGTTAAAGATCCCCAGGTGGTTACAGTTAACCCGAAGCCCCCCAGTACCGCTTGCCTCATCGCCTGTGTAGCGCCGGCGTGTTAAACTTCATAATCCAAAATAAATCAACTTTGCAAGCGCAAAACACCGCCGCGAGCAACGCAAATATTGCCGCGCGCAGGCTGGGAGCTGGTGCCGGGGAGCGCCGGCTGTTCAGTTGTCGACGACAGCAGCGCCGCCGCTACACCGGTTTTTTTTTTCTGCGCGAAAGTCGACCCGGCGGAGCAATGGGAGAGGCCGCCGCTCGGGCCACTCTAAAACTTCTAGTACACTCTAGCGATAGGGCGCTATTACCCAGCTTTCCCCGCACGCAGGTGACTGCTCGCACCGGCGGGCGGGTCGGTGGGACGGCTTGGTCGTCTTCTTTAGCAACAGTTGTTTTGGGCCTGTTTTGGCGCTGCTTCGCGTCCATTGCACTCTTTCTTCGCACGGCTTGATTAAATTTTTCAACTGCACCTGCTGCGTAACCCGGACACGTATTCCCAAACCATATCCCGTAGGGGCCCAGGCCGACCACACCGCCTTCAAACAGCGACGTCACAGCGTAACGTCACTTTCTCTTCGATCGCGACTTCATGCGCCATGGATTTTTTTTTTTTTTTCTCGTTTTGGGCGGCGGCCGATGGCTTTGCTCCGTGCGCGAAGCGGGGGCTGCGGTGCCGGGGAGCTGACGCACATTTAGTAGAAGTTAAAGGCCCAACCACATGCAGCGTACTTTCGGCCAGAGTTACTGGATATAGACAGTTGCGAAACTCCCCATAGGACCCATGTATCGAAAGCCGGTCTTCGGTTACCCCCCTGCGCCGGGGCAAGCACGGGGCAAGTTGACTAGCCTGTCGTCTGTCGGCAGGACGTTGAAGCAGTACTCAAGTGCTTGCGGCTGCTGCCGTAAGTCATAAAAAGAAAAGCCGCAAAAACACAAATAAATTTTACGTAATTATTGTGTTTTAATTTAGAAAGCAATCTTTATTTTACAGAAGAATTTTGAATAATAATAGTTTAGCAAAGTTCCGTTTTCATCTCCTAGGTGCCGTGCGCGTCGACTTGCCCCTCAGCTTTTACGGAGTGGGGGGGCTAGCGCCGCCCGGATTCTGAAGCGGAGTTTCGCAACAGTCTATATTGAGTAACTCTGCTTTCGGCGCTATCTCGCGTGGCGACGCGAGCTGACGCGCGAGCAACGCCGAAAGTCTACGCTCGCCAGATGTCGGCGTCGACGCAGCGCGAGAAAGCAGCGGAAAGCGGGCCATCTGGCGCCATCTGGCGTACACGAATGCAACCGGTGCAACTTCTCGATCGCGATTGAAACGTGCCAGCAGCGGCAGTGCGTCCAGCGCGTTCGAAACCTCGATCGCGAGTCACTTCAATCGCGATTGAAAGTGCCCGTGTCCGCGCGTTGCCGCCGAACGACGCCGACGCTCGCGCGACGCGTGATTTCGCGTCCATGTGGCAAGGACTTTAACCTTTTGTAAAGACAAAATTTGTTTTGGTCTTTTGTGGTCGCGCTGCTTCGCGGCGGTCGATGGTTTCGCTCCGTGCGCGAGCATGACGCACGCGCTGGGAAGCTTGAAGCACGAAGTATACCTTTGCATACCTGTTCTCGCTTCTCACTCTCCTCACTCTCTTGTGAGCCTGCAGACGCTCGTCTTCCATCCTGTTCCTAGTTAAGCTAGCGCTGGGCGCGGTGCTCTAAGTGCGCGCGCAGGCGGACGCTTTTTAATGTACATGTGGTCATTGTTTACGTTCCTGAAAGCGAACACTCTCGATCATTACAGTGAAGACGAAAATGTTTTTTTGATCTTGGGTGGTCTATTGCATTCCGTACCGAAGCGCAGAACTTTTGCTCCCAATCGGTCGAAAGCACACGCGTACGTCGGTCGCAGCGAGCGTGTTGATCCGTTTTTATAATTGCGTCATTACCGTCAAATCTGAACAAAGTAAGATAAGATAAGTGAGTAAGTAAGGACAAAGTAAGTAAGATACGCACTTAGCACAACTTTACTTGCTACTTGATTTAACCTTGATGTTATGTACCAACTGTTAGGTATTCAAAGTGTGAGCAAATCAAATTTCGGGGCTGCCTTGATACTGAGGGCACCGTCGAACGTCACTTGTAGGTTAAACGGGAAGGCACTCTGGCTCCATTTGTTTAGCTTGAAAAAGAAAAACAAAGCCGTTGAAACCCTCATTGCAAAAAAAAAAAAGAACGAGGTTTCGCCAAGATTCGAACCATAGACTTTCAAAACAAAACGCCAGCACACAAGCGCGCAACCGCTCGACCACGCCAGGAAAAGACCTGGGTCCCAAGAATTTGGGACCCTAACAAAGGCTGCCAACGAATATTGTCGAGTGATTTGCTTTGGTCATGTTTGAGATATATTTGAGCCGTGGTAACTAACGCTTGTTTCTTACGCACCCATCTTGGATCCGAGGGCAGTTATGCTATTACTACAAGCGATGTAACCACAGCCCCTTTATTTGAGTCAAGATAAGCCATCGCAAAACCTCGGTCTTCCCTAGGCAAGCCACGGTAGCAACGAATGTGATGGAATACGCCGCTAGCATTCTGGCGTTGATAAGGCTTGGTCGTCACGCACCAATCTTGCAGCCAAGCCCCATCATGCTAATACTACAAGCGACGTAGCCAGAGCTCCCTTATTTAACTAAAAAAAAAGCTATCGCAAGTACCTGATCTCCCCGATGAAAACCAAACAAGCCACAAATGAATGAGCGCTTTCGAACAGAAATAGCTTGCAATTTGTCTCAAGGCAGCCGATAACCGCAAGTTAAAAAGAAATTGTTTCTCTACTGCTGAAAGGAATGACCCCAAAGCACGAGAAGGACGTAAAACCCGACCGCTGCTGCCAGCTTTCCTCTGCTTTCTACCGCTGCTGCCAGCTTTCCGCTGCATTCTCGCGCTGCATCGACGCCGATATCTGGCGAGCGTATACATCAGCGTTGCTCGCGCGTCAGCTCGCGTCGCCACGCGAGAAAACGCCGAAAGTACGTTGCATGTGGTTGGGCCTTTAACTTCTCTTAAATGTGCGCAGCTCCCCAGCGCCTCAGCCCCAGCCTCGCGCACGGAGCGAAACCATCGGCCGCCGCCAAAAACGAGAGAAAAAAAAAAATTCCCGTCGCATGAAGTCGCGCACGAAGAGAAAGTGACGTCACGCTGTGACGTCGCCGTTTGAAGGGGGTGTGGTCGGCCTGGGCCCCTACGGGATATGGATTGGGAATACGCGGCCAGGCTACAGCGGTGGCGCGCACCGCTCTAGCCCGGCCGTGGCCGAAGCTGCTGCGTTCGGGACGCCGCCCCCGCGAATTCCAGGTAACGGCTGGCAGAATATCAGGTTTCGCTCTTTGTAGAGCCACGTGTGTGAATTCAACTGACGTCACTTGGGCAATTGTTCTGGGCGTCGTTTAAACCTTTGCCTCCCAACCACCTTCACAGCCTGGATTGGAGCCAATTTTTTTTATTCTAAGAAGTCACGCTAAATGTTATTCCCCAGTTATCCAACACTTTTTATACGAGCCTATTCGCTGCTTGCAGTACCCGGAAAATGAAAATTTTCAGACAGTTCATAACACGTGTTCGTCAATGATTTTGTGTCAAAGTTATGATTGATAATGCCCGAAATATATTGGCAAGCCTTATAAGCTGCCTTACATTCAAAGCTGGGCCACGTTTGATGAGGGTAGAATCTCCATCCATCTTGTCCTGCGGTGAATGCGAGCCGCATGTCTTCATCCGCCGAAACACTCACCCCTAGACTTAGCAAAATCACCCGCTGTCAAATATCACCGGCATAATTTTATCACTCCCCAATTCGCATCGCATTCTCAAATGGACGCGCTACCCGAAGAGCGAAGGAAGAGCGAAACTGAAAGAACCCCACAGTATTAAGTTTCCGTTATACCTGTCAACCGCTCTCCTAATATACGTTGAGTCTCTAGCATCGGTTTACTATTACGCACGCATACATGCAGTGGTTAGATATTTTTTAAACTTCCGTATTAGGAATCTGATAAAAAGGTATAGAGGTCCTAAAGCTTTATAAATACCTTCAAAGTACCCTTACTGTCTCAATAAAGTACCGCATATCAAACCACGGCAAAGCCGGCTCGAATACTACGCCAACACATCGCAGGGGAGGTATTTATCTAAGGGCAACCGACAAAATCTTATGTGAAAATATGGAGGCCTAATTGGTTTTATCGGGAACATTTGCAAGACCAGGCGCGCACGTATAAAGGGATATACACTGAACCCCTTTTGGTTGGCTTCATCACTATACTCTAGTGTATTGTCGAAAAGACACCTCTAAAGACGATCGCTTTTCTTGGCTCTCAAACGCGCAACTTTTGGTCCGTCTGCCTGTATCCAGTCTCAATGCCATTTATTTCGGAAGCGAGTCAGAGTCCAGCCGCTGGTTGCGGCTGGAACGTGGCGTCGGAACAAGCAGCCGCTCTCGCGCCATGGACGTGAGCGCGTTAACCCCGGGACATGAGTGCGTGATCGCTGAGCCCGGCACATAGCGGTATGTAGCAGCCTGTCTGTCCTTTTGTGGGTCGGTATCTTGATTCCGCCGACAGGCCAAAGTGAAACTAACTATTGAACGAGAAGTTTATGTAGGCAAAACGTTTTCAATCCAC
Organism: Haemaphysalis longicornis; assembly: GCF_048455015.1. Taxonomy (NCBI): domain Eukaryota; kingdom Metazoa; phylum Arthropoda; class Arachnida; order Ixodida; family Ixodidae; genus Haemaphysalis; species Haemaphysalis longicornis. The sequence goes on along the minus strand of NW_027526415.1, from coordinate 1,630,745 downwards.
TAAATCTAGAACATGCTTCATGTTTGTCAGCATTGTTCAGCAAAAAGAAGGCGGTGGTACATTCGAGGGGAAATATCAATATGTAACTGGTACTTGCAGTTTCGTATCAATTTAACATAGATGGGCGCTCGAGTTTTGCATACAAGCAAAAAACGCATTGAAAACAAAGTTTTCTGACAAACTACAAAAATGGATCGCGTTCCAGCCTCGTGCATGTGGCTCGAGCGGACAATCCGAACAGATGATGCGCCAGCAATGCGAAGGCGGGAAATTCGAATTTAGCAAACTTCCAATGGATGGAGCGAGACAGGAGGGGAAGAGAGAACGGTGGGCGGAGGGGACAGATGAGGCAGCGAAGGCGACAGAAGACGATCATCTTTTGACAACATTACTGGTAACGCCAGCAGATGCGTGGCGAATTTCCGGAACACATTGAGAGGGTTATGTTAAAATATAAATTGTCCAGAGCATTTCTGACGTGAGCAGATGCCTGGCGAATTTTAGGAACACATTGAGAGGGTTATGCTAAAATATAAAGTGCCCATAGCATTTCCATCAAATACCTCCACACGACCAGAAGTATCCCTAAGGGGCTTACATGAATATATAAGCAGAAATGCGCTGCTAGTGAAACATTATCGTAGCAGCAACATCTTGTGTGAAAATATAATTTCTGAACAGTCCTTCCTTATAATATTTTCCTATACGTCGAACGTACAATGCATACGTTGCAGACGACGTTCCTCGTTGAAACAACACAGAAAGGCCTATCAGCATATGAACCCCAGTAAATTAAACCAAAAAGTCTAATTGATTTTAACGAGATAAGCTTACTGCCGAGACGACACGTGTTTCCAGTCGTATATTCTGACAGCACAGTTTCATACACGTGAAGGTCGCGAAGTTTCTAGCGCGATGGCTTATTGCTCATTTCAAATTATTAGCATACCCAGCTCACACACGGACGGGGCATGCGAGGTTACAAGGGCGTGCTTGCCTACTCGCCGCATCCCTTGGGAGGACGACGGTTTTGTTCGGCACGCAACTTAGTCTGACGGCAACCAATCACCTGGTTATCATCTGCGGATGGTCGTTGCGGTATGTTACAGTTTCAAAGTTGGACGATACAGGTCAGTTTTCTTGCGAACCAGGGCGCGGGCGCAACGAGAAACCGGTGTTGCGGAAGTGCCTCGGTTCAATGTTTCCGCGTTGCAAATGAACAATTCATCACTATACTTATTCTGAAAAGGGCTAGGAATTTTCTTACCTCTCTGACCGATGTGATTCCGTTAGTGTACGAGCGCTGTCAGGTCGGTCTTTCGGCGGACGTTCCGGCCGTTGCAGTTCGGGCGGGTTGGCGTCGCGAGCTTGGTGACCGAACCCGCTTCTTGATTCATCGGTGACAGAACGTGGGGCACGCCTTCTAGGTTCCGACTTGCTGCGGCTCCGCCGAGAGGAACGCCGGGATTTGGGCTTTCGCTCAGGTTCCAAGGACATGTTGGGACTGCTAAGCTCGGACTTCACTGCCGCCACTGGCTAGGTAGTTGATCCGGGCTTAGTTTCAAATGCGCTGTGCCGTTTGGGCTACAGCCGCCCACGTGTTCTCTTAGGCGTTCAGGACGCTGCTACGAGAGGCGAAGCTAACTGGGGCGAGGTAACGGCGCCGTCATCGTCGTCGACGTCATCGTCGTCGTTGTTGCTGTTGCTGCTCCTTTACTGATGGCACATTCCCACGGGTGGATTCACCAAGAAACGGGGTGGCCATTTGGGGCTAACACGTCCACCTCATTGCACTATCAACTCAGCCTGTAGAATTGAATTTAGGGAACGGTTAGAGAATTATATATTAGAACTGGAGATGAATCGGAGATTGATGTCAGTTTTAGGAGAATAGGGGAAAGCTCGAACAGCTCGTGCGATTGCGTGTTTCCTCGTGGGCACGGCACACAAAGAAACGACGATTAAATTCCGGAAATCTTTGAGCGCCAGTACGCACTTTTCTTCTACAAATTCCTATAATGGCTGTGCGATTATTATCAGGAATTTTTTTCTCCAAATCTTAATTTCCCCAAATCGAGTACACTAGCCCCCAAAAAGCTCCCGATCCTGGTCAATCCCCCAAGTGGGCACGCGCCACAAACAAGGAAGCAACAACAACAAGAGAAAACATAGAAACAATTGCAGCTGAATTATTCTTATTCTTTCAAAATTCAATCAGCAACTACCACCAATACGGTCAGGTTTTAACTCTCATTTTGCGGCTTTCTCTTCCCATGTGCAATAAACAATCAATGACAGTGAACTGACATTAAGCTCTGCAAAGGGGAATAATGCATTATTACGAAGAAGAATAATTACGAACATCATTACGAACAAAAAATATTTTGCTCCTGTTACACCTTGTAAATTACTTCGTTTACTTCAAGCCATTGAATAACAACCCCTTAATTTATCTACCAATGTCTATATACGTATCTACCGTCAGTTTACGAACACTCTATTGAACATTCGAATTCCCGAGCAATGAAACATTTTTCTTGGTGTGTAAAAAAAAGACGAAGGAAAAGAGTCATAAAAGTGTGAATATAAAACTGGGCCCTCACTTCCTAAAGAAAGTTGGGAGAAGCACGCAAGATTTCTCACATCAAAAGTTCGTCAAAACCTTCGCTGAAGGTGTGTCCAAACTTCGCTTAACAGTGCGTCAAATCGATCGTCAAGCCTTCAAAGACCCAAATTGCAGACGAAGACCGAACCCGTGCGACGTTTTTTTGCTCACTATTAAACGCGTCTACAAACGATGTAAGTGTATACCGATGCATGGATTATGAGATAAAGGTTAGTTAAAGTATTGTACTCTTTCTTCACGATCGGTGCGTGTATTGCATTGTTTAGAACTTTTTTTTTTCTTTTTCGCCTACTTTAAATCAGAGTGCGAAACTCCGCTTGAGAATCCGGGCGGCGCTAGCCCCCTGCTCCGTGGAAGCTGAGGGGCAAGTCGACGCGCGCGGCACCTACGAGACAGAACCTGAACTTCGCTAAACTATTATTATTGGAATTTTTTTGTAAAATAATGATTTTTTTAATTGCAATACATTAATTATGTGATATTTACTTGTGGTTTTGCGGCTTTTCTTTTTATGACGTACGGAAGCAGCCGCAAGCACTTGAGTACTGCTTCAATGTTCTGCCGACAGACGACAGGCTAGTCAACTTGCCCCGTGCTTTCCCCGGCACAGGGGGGCAACCGAAGACCGGCTTCTGATACATGGGGCCTATGGGGAGTTTCGCAACTGGAATATTAAGTAACCGTTTTGACACAAATGGCAGCCCAGTTTCATGCACGCTCCGTGTGTCCCGAGATGTTATCCCAACTTTTCGGTCGATAAGCCGGTCTATGCTTAAATGCATTAGTTTTGTGACAGGCCGTCATCGGTCACTAAGAAATCTTTTGCTTTAATGCTCCTAATCAAACCACATCAGCCAGGCAAATAAAATCGATTGTAAAGAGGAGGCAAATAAACAAACTATATACACATGTGCGACGTGGCACATTTTGTCAAAAGAGACGTACCGTGCCTGTTCGCCTAAAGTATGCCCGTTCACTCATCACGGCCTGCCCATCGTAAACGTCGCAGGACGAGTGGGAAGGGTCGTTCTGGCTACGAAACTAGGCTCTTAGGACTGATCACATCATCCTCCTGGCGCTCCTACCACTTCTCCGTAGTATACCAACGCATGTGCAGTGAGCGAGAAAGAGAGAGAGCAACACTTGTATTGAGTCCTGTGGTTTAGCGGTTCGTGGTGGCTGCCGGTTGAAGTCTAGCGGCGACAGTAGCAGCTCTTGTGACCAGGAGAGTTTGCAAGTCCAGGTCCGAACTGCCTAGCGCACGCTCGCACTGCTCATCACTATTTACATACGGGAAGGGATCTTGGAGGCATGCCCACACAGAGTGGACAAGTGTGGCGTGGGCGCCACAAAGGAGGCAATTCGGTGAGGGATACTCATCGGGGTTTATTTCAGGCACCCCCAAAACATGCGACCACTAGGTCCGGGCAATTTCGCGTTCAATACTGGCCGAGTTCTATCGTGGTTCCGGTTAATCCTGGTCTTACACTGGTATACCGTATACAGGCGCGACGCCTGACTGGTTTTAATGATCTTCGCCACGGTGGAACCACTGTCGGATGACAATCATGCATTCATTTGGCCTTAGCAAAGAATATCCCCTTAAAATATTAAAGGGTGCGGTTAAGTACATTTCTCTTGCCTCAGGTTTCACTCTTTTTAGAGCCACGTGTAAAAACTCAAGTGATGTCGCATGGGTAATTGTTGTGGTGTCGTTAACAGCTTCGCTTTCAAACCACCTTCACAGGGTGGACTGGCGCAAATTTTTTTTTCCCATTACTCTTTCTGTCAGGGTTTAGATACTTAGTAAGTCATCAATTCTTTTGCTTATAAGTCATCATCATCATTATCATTATGGCGAGTACCAATTGTGTGTATATGTGTCTTTCCAGTCACTGTACACAGCGCACGGTACATTACTTAAGAGTGTCCGCTGAATGCTTCCTAGCACGTGGTAACTGTACGCCCCGTTTCCTTGTCATGGCTTCGATTGGAACTTTGAGCTCCTCAAGGGTAGCGATGTTCGTCTGCATCTTCTAGTTTGTTATTGCCTATGCTGCAAGGGCCACTCATTTCTTCAAACTTTAACATCACTTATCTCCTATCGACATTCATCTCTAACCCCAACACTTCACAGTGTGGGCACAGGTCGGGGAAATAAATCATTCCACAAGACGAAATCAACTGCAAATCTCAAGTCGCTCAAATATACTTCGTTTGCCCGAAGTGCTCACTCCTCGGAACCCAGCTTCCCAAATACCCTATCTGGGCATGATGTAAATATTTTCAGTGAGCTTCCCGGTACCTTTTTTGAATAGGGAAACTCCCACTGGTGCAATGAAGCGTTATTGTGCCTGTGCTTTCGTTGCACCTTCCCTCAGAGATGACGCTGTAACTCCCATGTACTACATTTTCTCTTAATGCTTCCATAGCTGTACCGATTCCTACTGATTAAAGACCTCTTTTGTCTTCTGGGAATAAAATGTAAAGCCATTCATTACATGAAAGGGGTTTCTCGAGCATCATGTTTAGGACGTAGAGGTTATTAATTGTTTAGTATTCTTTCCTGATTACACCCTGTTCATCAGTAGTTCAAAACGTAGGATGTCATTTCTGCCGTTCGTACAAAACTAATCTCAGGAAACAACTGGCAGATGGGTTTGTAATTATTAGGTTCTTTGACAATAGCCTTGTGTCGAATCACGGCCGGGCTAGAGCGGCGGCGCGCGCTATGTTGGCAACGCGCGCACGCCACCGCTCTATCCAGGCCGTGGTCGAATCAGAGTTATGGTCGTATTTTTCCAGCTAAGCCTTAACACTTTGTGTGCAGTGGTATTCTGAGAGTAGATTAGCTAGCTTTAACAGTACCGTATCTTAGTAGATCCGTGATTATATCGACGCCACGCTACCTGTGGTTTCTCTCTCTTCATTTCCTTCAGCGCCTTTCGAACCTCGCCTTTCGATTCACCCCCGAAGGGGTTATTCACTCTTCATCATTTCCTTCTCTCGCCACTCGGACCCTGCTTACCTGACAACCGTGTGGCTCTGAAGAGGCGGCTATTGCAATGGCATAAACCCAAAGGCACTCCCCAGAAATCATATTTTCCGGTTCGAAAAAAGGCCGTACAAAACTTGGCCGAAGGGGTTATTTCTGGCCTGGCACATAAAATATTCGGTCTAAATTCGCCATCGCTCATGGTCGAACTCCAATGGTTCCAGGCTCACACTGGAATGGACCTTTTTCCAGCAGCGCCCTGCGCATGCGCTACTCTAGCTCCCAGCGGCCGATCTGCCATTTGGGGAGGAGGGATGTAAACAAAACGACGCTATATTGGATTAGCCTGCGCGACGTCTAGCCAGCTGAATGCTGCTCCGTTTTCTGATCCCTGAAAGCGGCCGACAGGTATGCGCTACGGCTGCCATCGAAAAATTTCTCTGCCCCCAAAACAATGCGTGGCGCCTGGGACGGCTTCCTCAACTTTGCTGGTCAGGCGGGAAAAAAAAGGGGGCGTGTTCTTCTATAATTCCCCAAGGGTAGTTCGGATGGCCGCCGCAAGAGGGCTACGCTACTGCATAAAGGTCCGGTGTAGGGAAAGAGGCAGCCCACACGGCAGCCCGAGCTGTTGTCACTCGGGTGGACGCTGTAGACTTTCCTTCCATGGAGCCAAATTGAGCAGAGATAGCCTCGTGAACATCAGGGAGGTCACACAACATTCCCCCTTCTCCCACCACAAGCATCTCCACCAATTCCCGCATTCCCGCCCACTCATCTCTCGCTTTGGAGGAGCAGCGCCTTTTCAGGCATCAACTCCAAACTGAAACTTTGCCCTGTAGATCCATCCTGCGTCGTATCCACCCCTCCCTGTACCAATCCCAACTTTGTCTCCGCTGCGGTGAAAGGGCCATGGTCCAACACCAAGTGTTGGCTAGTGCAGATGACTCATTCCTTCCATTTATTCCCCTAACCAGAGTGTGGAGGCGTTGGACCGATCGCCCGTCCCGCTACAGAAGTTGATCGTGATTCAAGCGACTGAACTCGTCGCGACCCTCAGTATAGCGCCCACAGCGCCCTAATCCTTTCCGCCAAATAAAGCTATTGCTAATTCACTCTGCGTTGCGCCTCGCCAGACAAGCTCGTCCATGCTACACCGTTTCACCGCTTTTGTTGCTGATGCTACACCTGCATTGAACCACTCGGTAGCTTTCTTTATCCCACTCATGTTAGCTATCATCTTTCTTCAATCCTGGCGCCGTTGTAGGCAAGAATGTGAGAGCTCTTACTTCTGTGAGTTATTTTGGAACCGCTGCAAATTCGATTCGCTCTTTTCTTCCTGGTTATTTATTATTCCTGCTTTTAACAGTCGGCTACTTAGTAATCAGAGATAGCTTACCAATTTGTTTTCCAGCCTACCGCCCTCTTACAGGTTCTCGTAAATCTGTGGTTATGTTACGTTGTCAATAAATATTTCTGCGTTTTCTTTCTCTTCTGTTAAGACAACAAATGTGTTATCAAGTGGTGTTCAAAACGTTTGCACCCGGTCTCTTACAGATTACAAGCTTCATTTATTTGTTTCTACTCGTTTCGGCCATTTCCTTTTATCCACCTGACTTTCCTTGTCACCACCTTGTCGCCACTAACATTATTACTCCGCTTCTTGCACAACGCCTGCATTGGCACTTTAGAATGCAGTAGATATCACTTCTAATTTCACAATTTGGGACTTGCCTATTGCACGAGCCGGTAACTACCAAACATATACATATAGTTGAAACACTGTCAAACTGAAAATATGCGCATGAACACGAAACGAAACAAGAGACACCGCCAAGAGCGGTGATCGCTCGAGAGCGCCCGTTGGCCTTTTCATTACTACTCTTTATCAGGTAATTATGCTGTGTCCCTTATCCGCTTCCAAATTCATGCTTTTGTGGAACCGATGCGCTGCTTTTTTCAAGCTATGGCGGACAGACAAGAATCCCGGTCTAGACATGTACACCATAGGACTAAGCAGGAAACCCAGGCTCCCTCTTTTCAACCTGCAAGCATTGCAACGTGGATCCCCCTACCGACACGTAGCCATGATAGGGCAACACAACCATTTTAGACATGCGAAGTTCGTGTATGTTCTTGTTACGTGGTATGACAGGGTATACGCATAGCGCTATTTGACAAAGCGGTTCATTTTCGGACGTCGCCTAGTCGTAGATACTTTCTTACTGAATGCCAGGAGTACTCGTCTACATCGTCCAACTGAAGGCACCCGCTACTGTTCACGTGGCACACAACCCGTCGTTTCACAACTCCGGAAATCAGCATGAAGTTTTTCAGGCTTTGTAGACACCCCAGCCCCTGGCCAATCATTCTGGAGGCTTCAGTCTCATCCACGGATGCATGTTGGCACAGTTCGTTGACCAAGGCGGGATTGGACGACACGAGTTCAAAGGCTTCGGCACAAGCCGTGCTGGATGTTCCTGCGGCGAAATTGGCTGCTCTGGCAACGAGGCGTCGGTTTCGTGCAGCGACGTTAAGAAGACTGTGGTAGTCCGATCCCACCAGACACGGAATACCTGCAATGAAAGCATCAAGCACCGTGTGGTTGCACAAAATGCTTGGGAAGAGATGCGAAAGAAGCACCTTCCCCGCATTAGAGCCAATATCCAAGTCTACATAACCGATAGTCTTGCTCTTTGTGATTGTGTACGCCAGTTCCTCCGCATCGGCATCCGCACAATCAGGGTAGCAGAGTACGAGATCTCTGATGCTCGAATTCCGGTGTACCGCTTTGAGAATTGTAGTTCGAATCACCGACATTTCCAATGTGTTCGGATCATGATTCGTGCTTCCGAAATCAATCGCAAGTCGCTCAAGAGTCTCGCTATCTTCAATAAAGCCTGCCAGAGCCGATGCAGTTTTGTGGCTTGGGTCTAGTAGCGGTAGAAGAAATGTAAAGTCGGTGATGCGGTGACGCATTTCATTTGGAAGCACTGCAGTTACAAACCACGTCAGGTCTTCAGGAGTCGACATCTGCAGCCTGATGTGTCCAATTTGCTCGCATTCACTGAGTAATATTTCTGGTCGCTGATGCCGCTGCATGCCCCCTTTCCTATAGTTGTTATTGCTGCGTGTCTGGCGGCTCAGAGAGAGACAGTATTCTTGAATGTCCTCAACAGACACGCTTCTAAGATGACGATTTTTCGCCACTCCTTCCAAAAATGCCGTGCACTCAGCAGCAGAAAAACCGCGAAAATTTAGATGGAGTTGCTGTAGCATGCGGTTCGTCTTCAGCACTGACAGCCAAGGGAGAATGAGGGGTGTTAGACTGCCGAATTCGTTTGCGTGATAGCACGGAGCTATACCTGCGTTTCCAAAAAAGCACTCCCTTAGCGCGAAGCTTCGGATTTTTGAATTTTCGGCGAGAAAGTTTTCAATCGCAATTGCTTCTTCTATCTTTACAATAAACCAGTCAAAGGTAACGTTCACCAGCCCCTTATTTCCATGTAAGGCCTTTAGAACGGGCTTCAGCCATTGTGATGGGTTTCCAATGTCAAGCATTACATGGACGCTCGTTAATGTGGTTGTTCTCTCTAGGTATTCAAAAAACGGTACGTAGGTATCCTTTGTCGTTGGAAGATTGTGCATAAAAGTCACTCGAATTGATTTTAACGCTTTGCAGGCGGACAGAGCTTCCCAGAAGTCATGACCGTACGAAACGGTACCGCAAGAAAGGAGCAAATTAAGACTTGAAAGCGCCATCGACGTTTCGAACAACGGGCGTAACAGAGAACCTATTTCCGGGGAATTTATAAGAGTACACTCCAGCGTTTCTAGTTGAGTCAAAAAGGAAATGGAGGATAAGAACTGGATTTTGGTAATACAGCATGATACAAGAGTTATTCTCAATTTTTTAAGCGCCGGTGCTGTTCGCAGGCTTTTCACTATAAGTTCTGTGGGTTTGCGAAACAATTCGGAATCCCGGTGAATCCGCACTTCAACGGTATTCACGCAGCGGTGCAACTTCAGCAGCCAGTAGATAAGGTCACAAGCGTGTTGTTGTTCGGCTTCTGTAGCGGAGCTTTCCTCGTCAGTAGGTTCCGAAACCAGCGACAGCTTGTCTGGGGTCCTTTCTTCTAACCAACATTCGTTAGCTCTTAGAAGTCGGTTGCAGGCTGGAATTTGGTCGAGGATGTGGCATGGCCTTCCGTCAGAGGCCGTGCACATCTGCGGTGATGTTATCGATGCCCCACGCAGCCGACCCAGATAGTCGAGCACGTCCTCGTTGCTGATGTCTTCTTCCATTGCGCCAGTTGTGGTTGACTGCAGTGGTGGACCTAGAATGAAAAGCCAATAAATGGCGACTATATCACCAGCTAGGGCCCTAACAAAAGCAGATAAAGAAATGGAGCGGGATCAATTCGCCTGGTTATTTTTGGGTGCGTTAAGCGCCACCTTTACCTCTTACCGTAGATGAGGACAGGCTGGTGCTGTGAAGGCAGTTTCATTACGCATGTTAACCAATTAGGCGCCTATTGTCATTACTAATATCCGCTCAAGGCTGCTTTAAAACCCTTTGCGGTTCATTGTCGGGCCCTTCCCGAAAAATCAACAAGACCGAAACGGTCCGCTGTCGGGGTACTCCCGACTTGGGTGCTCATGGTTACATTTCGCGGACTTCGTCACTGCGATGCGCCTGCACTCTTTGTATACATTATTCGCCATCTCTTGAGGGATAAGTGAACTTTGGTGTCGTTTTCTTCTTTTTCACTAGGCAGCAGCACAACTGTCAGCACGGAGCTTCTGGATTTCCAATCGCTTTCACGTGCGCGCTGTTCGCTGAGATGCATGGCCGCTTTCTAATCACCGGCATTCTACAGTGGTCCACCTAGCGAAAGCGATTATTATATCAGTGAGGAAGAAAACTGCGCACCTCAATCAGTTAGTGATGACAGTTATTCGACAAAAGCGAGTGACAAAACCACGGTGGCGGTTTCATTAATCTGTGAGCTGTAATTTGTAAACACGATGAAATGATGCCGAAAGCTTCTTTCCTGTCATCTAGAGGTTCCCATTCTCAAAAGTGTTATTTGGAGGTGACACAGCCGCATAATCATAGCGAGAAAGAGTAGCGAAGCCTGTAGTACCCCCGCAACCTCATTAAGCTGGTGTCGGGTAATCTGAGGGCTTGAGCCAAAAAGCCGGGCCCTGATGCACGTATGGAGTGCGAGGAAAGGCTAAATGGGACGATCCATTTCATCTACAAGCTGCAATGCCGAATCCGCAAGGACTCTGGTGTTTTTATCGATAGAAAAACAAAGAAGAGGGAGGAGAGAAACCATGTTTTTCTGAAAACTTGCAAGTAACAGCCCTGGCCTGGACACAGGAGAAGGCTTCGAGTGGTGTCACACGCAGCTCAAATATCGATAAAGCAGTTGCAAATAGAATGCAAAAGAAAAAAATAAATATCCTGTGAATTGTTGCACGGTTTGTGGTTTTCTTCGCAGAATCAGAAACTGAAAAAATAGTTGCGGACCCGAACAGCCGGAAAGAGAACAAAAGTTCCGTATTGCAAAGAATTAATTTACATTGCAAACAAGGAAACTGAAAGATTCACATCTGAGAAATACTTATCTTCAAGCGAGGACATACCAAGCATTATTACTCAGGCGAATACGCTGCAAAATACGTTGTTGGATTTTTTTTTTATGCACAGAGCACGCAGTTTGTCTTGCCGGTCTTGCCTGACTATAGCACTGCCTTCTTAGTAAAAAACGAGAAAGTGGGTGCAAGAACTGAACAGCTGCCCTTGGAGTAACGTTTTCCCACAAGAGAAAACCAGACGACCCGAGCAGCACCATTTTAGCGGTTGAAATGCAACAGCGTGGTTCTTTAATCCTTTACCCAGAACTATCTTTCTGCTCAGAATCTCCCGACCATTTATGCTGACCATCACACCATATGTAGTGACGATATTACGCTATGGGCGACTGGCGGCACGGACGCCGGTATCGAGAGGACACTGCAGAGAGCAGTCTCGACTACCGAGGAGCGGCTGGACGGGAAAAGGCTGCAGTGCTCGCTATCCAAGTCGGAGCTCTGGTGTACTCGCCTCGCAAGGCCGGGCGATTTCGGTTGCCCCCGAGAGAGTGCGATCGCCTGGAACTGATCACCAAGACGGGTCAGAGAATTCCCGAGGTTCTGAGATCCGTGTGCTGGGCATGCTGATCGGCGACACGGCAGCAAGGATACTCTGATGAAGAATTTGGCGATCAAGACAGCAAGTACCCTGCGGTTGATCTAGCGCCTGTTGTCCAAGCGGGCGCGCATGCGTAAGGAAGGGCTCGCGAGGCTGGTGCAATCTTTCGCGGTCACTCACATGGCGTACAGGGCGGCTTCCACAAGTGGTCGCAGAAGGACAGGAACAAGATTGACAACATGATCAGAAGGTTGCAGAAGTGAGCGCTGTGGTTGAAGGAGTCAATGAGCACCGACCGCCTGATTCAGGTTGGCGTTCACAACACATGTGGACGAGCTCATCAGTGGACGAGCTCATCGAGGCGCAGTTGGCGGCACAGCGAGAGAGACTGATGGGGACCGTCCCGGGCCGGGCCATACTCGAGGCCTTTAGGACCGGCTATCAGGTCACGGGGAGGCAGCTCCCTGAGCTCAGCGATAAGGTTCCAGAAAACGTGCTGGTGAGTCCCATCCCGACGAACGTACATCCAGAGCACAACCGGTAACGGAGGCGAGCAAGGCCCAAGTACCTCATCGAGCAGTACAGCGGCGGCCCGAGAACGAAATACGTGAATGCAGCAGACTACGGAAAAGCAGATACGCACGGGTTACCTACCACCCACGCGAGAGCGGGGAAAGTGCCCACGTCAGCGAGTATTCAGTGTGTGAATGCAACAGAAGCAAAGGAGATCGCCATCGCCCTAGCAATTCCCGAGACCTACGCTAAACTTTTTTACACCCTTTTTGGCCAAAAAGGGCGTAGCATAAGTGGAATAAGGGTGTTGGGAGGCAATTACACCAGTTTTCTTGAATTTCAACACCCTTTTCCTAGCTCTACACAGTTTTGTGTAAAAAAAAGGGTGTTGACCAACTTCTACACTTTTGGTTTTTCTTAGGGTGTTGAAAGGATGTGGAAAAGGTGTTCAGCTGTTCATTGGATAAGGCCATGCATGCATGTTTGATTGCACTGTATAGAACAAAACATCTCCTCATACCCTCCTCTACTCGTAAGAAATGTTCAAAAGCCAAAAAAAACACGTTCTTCGCCAAAGATCGCTCGCTTTCATATACGGTGCGCTTAACGCATATTTAGCTTTGACACGTGAAGCATCAATTTGAACCTTTAAAATTAAAAAGACCATAGTTGTCCTGCGAAAAGGGTGTTGACCGACTGCACCACTAGCACCTTTAAATGGTATAGCAAGAGGTGATCACACTCAAACAGTTTCCAAGGCCGACTTCATTGTTATGATATTTATCTGCGCTGGTCCACCCTTTACAGGCGGCGCCTTTTTTCCCTTGGTCTTTTTTTGCTAACGCCACCAAACCTATTCAGAGCTTAAACAGCTTCACCGGTAATACATTATGCCAGTTTCTTTCGTGTTAAACATCATGAAGCACAAAACATACCCCACTTGCAAAAAATGTTCTCTCCGTCCATGTAAACGGGTATAAAATACCTTCAAAGTTGGAGGTCTCTTAAACCTTTTCTCAGTTGGCGGTCTTTTCTTACACCCTCTTTATCACACACTTTTTCTGTACGCCCTTTTTTCTTATTTTCCAACACCTTAATTTGTATCTTTACACCCTTTTGAAAAAACGGGTGTTGAAATAATGAGCACCCTTTTTTGAAGGCTGTTAAGATGGCGGGGAATGTTTCTTTGGTATTTAATAAAATTTATGACTTAATAAACATTAAAACGCCCTCACAATTAAAATAGTTTTGCAAATCCGCATGCTGATGTTTATATGGTCACATTACCATGCAAAACTTCCAGAATTAACGCTAAAATATGTTATTTTTGCGACAGGGCCACGGACTCAATTGGAGGACTTTGCTGTGCTGGCTATAAAAGCAAGAAGAGCGGATGTATTTCTAGGTATGCATGTACTCACTGTTCCCATGCATCTTGGGGGTTTTCTTATTCTATTCATGTGAGGGTGAAGTGTGGTTTATGCGTGTTGAATGTGTCTCTCTGTCACGCTGCGCTCTCGGCCCATCCACAGCGTCGTGCGTAGCTCCACTGACAACACCCTTACTTTAGGGTGTTAAGCAACCATACACCCTTTCTCCATCATTACACCCTTTTTAGCCAAAACACCTTTTAAAAGGTGTTAGCCTTGGGACAAGATTCTTACACCCTTTTCGGCAAAAAATGGTTTAAGGAAGTTTAGTGTGCGTGGTGTGGCACCATTCTAAGCGATTCGCTAGAACCCGTCCCAAACCTGGCGAACGGCCACATCAGTGACAAGGCAGTAAAGATCACCGAACGAGTATGTTACACAGGAAGAAAGAAGAGTGGAAGTCAGGGGGATCCCGGCACACGCGGGTGGATGTTCCCCGAATACACGCCACCACAACGAGACGGTCCACAGGGAGGCACGAGCTTTGCACACCGCGCTCCTAATGTGAAGAGTCATCCCGAGTGGGAATTCTGGTCCGTGAACAAAGGACACAGCCAGAGGGTATGGCGAAACACTTTAGAACATGCGGCTTTCGATACGGGCGTACCCGCCGCCACATCGGTCGCTAGGTAGCGAGGAAGCGGCTCCGCTAAGAAGACTTCAGACAGCGTCGGTCACATCACCGGCAGCGTTACATCGGATGTTTCCGGACGAGTACCTTGAGGCCCTGTTTGGTGGGTGAGAAGGGACCGGCCAACCGGTGGCACGTTATGTGGGACTGATCCACCGAACCGGACAGTGGCAGTTTCGATACGTATCCAGTGAAACTTCAAGGAGCCATCGAGTCGGCCAGCAAGCCGGATCAAGAGTGGGCCATCGAGCATATCTTCACCGCGCTTGAAAGGCACGGGCTCCGGAAAGGAGCTAGTGCTCAGTGGGGCTGCGAGAGGAAATGCAACGGTACGCCACATTGAGACGGAGCCGTACATCGGCTCCCGCCTACTGCAGGATCTTTGTCAATAAAGCCTTTTCAAATCCAGGAGTTGTCATGCAGTATATTTAACCACGGCCGGACTGGAGAGGCGCGCACGCGCGCGCGCCTCCAGTCCGGCCGTGATTTAACAAGGGGCTGGTGAAGTCGCGACAACTCCCTTTCTTGATTAGCTATGGAGATGCTTGACTCTGATGTAACTGGTAGCTTTCAAAACCAGTGCTCGTGACGAAAAAAAAACGAAACTAGGCAGCATGAGCTTTTTTGCCACTGCAATAGACAAAAGACACACCTGTGTTTTTTTTTTCGATCTCCTCATTTCCTTGAGTATCAAAAACGACACCACAAGCGGAAACGCAGGCCCGATGTATAAGAACAGCAACCAGCGGGTCTCATAATTCCCGTAACACTGTGCAACGTCAACGACCGCACGTTAATCTTCGTCTTGAATCCGCAAGTCAATTCTTCTACCAGGAATCAGCCATATCTTGTTCGTTTAGCCTAGTTCTTACAGCGTAGACAATGGGCAGGAGCGGCATTGCTTGTGGATTTGAGGGCATGTTATCCATGGGAGATTTTCTTTTCAAAAGGGGCTTGCAGCATTGAGTCTGGGGAAATTAAACAAAAAACAGCCACTGTAATTAGCCTAATAAAATTATCAGCATCGCATTGTTCTGGATGGGGAGGAATAATACGATGGGACAACCTTCAATTTGCCCCTCCGTACTCTCCGAAAGTCGCGGCGCACCAGAAATACAAGAAATTGTACACAACTCCTTAAGACTGGCAAATTTCCAACATTCCCAAATCAGCTTTCTCGGCCTCAGCATCCTGAGCAATGCCAAACAAGCCATAACTGTACGGCAGCTGCTAGGTCGAGGGACACGGGTGCTTCCCAAATGTCCGCCTCACAGCCAGTCAGCATAGGCCAGCGGTAGAGGCCTGCCTGCTGCATTCAGGGAAGCGCTCGTCGGCTCCGGTGTATTTTAGTATCTCGCTGAAATTAAAACAGAAAGAGGGAATTTGAAAGCCCAAAGTAAGGCCTTCAAATTACCGCTGGGGACCTGTAGTATGTATCACCACAAGCTACCGAGGCCTGCGACGTCACTAACGCCGAAGGAACTCCTATTCCCGCAGCGCCCGGAACATCCGCCACGACTTCGCTGCACCGATCAAGGCGGGGCCATCCGACGTGATGTGGATTACACAACGGACACACCAGCATTATCACCAGCATCGAGTTTGTTAGGTGCCTTTATTTCGAGCACAAAGCACGTACCGCTAACGCGGTTTTGTTTAAAAAACGCCGCCCATGACAGGCACAACGCACCCGTTCAAGATATCGCCGCTGTAAAGATATTTAGCATTTCCCACAAGTTACCACGTCCAGAGTACGAATCGACTCGAACCGACGTGTTGGGTGTTGCGGTTCTCCGCAAGGCGTCAATGAAGTTTCCATTTGTAGGCCACACACCAAGAGCTGATATCTCTTCTTTGAAACAGATCGTATGCTGAGTATTCCGTTAACTAAATACGTCCTATTCCGTTTGCAGTGCCTGGTCAAATGGCCCAAAGAAAACATTTCGGATCTCTCCAATACACCGCCTCTATATATTGACTACTTCCATCGGAATTTCATTGCACAATTAGATGGACGTTGGGCTACGAGGAAACGTTTTGTTTTTTTTTTTTGCGTAAGAATGTCCTGAGTCCACCCACAAAAATTTCTCCCTTGACCCACTATCGGCGGTGAGGTAGAGGAAAATGATGCACAGTGCCCTCTTTACGTGTTGTTTGCTGTTCAAGCACGGTTTATAAGGAATAAACATACGTGCCCGGAATTCAATTAACGGCCATTCTGTGAATGTTTAAAGTGCTTTAACACTCAGCGAGCGAAAATCGCGTTAAGGATACAGTTGTAGGATCAGTGCATTTAACGCTTTTCTTCTTTTAAAATGACTGCGAATGGGTTGCAGCCCCCCAAAATACGGAGTACGCCCTTCTCACGGTGTGGCGCCCTGATAGCAAGGCGGTCACAGTATTCGAAAGTCATTTCGATTACCGTTCATTCCAGGTTAGAACTAGATAGGTAAAATGCCTTCGATTAATGGCTCTTAATGGAACAATGACTTCTAGTCTCCCCACTTTGAAACGCCTACTCGAATTTGACAACGAGACAATGTATATATTTAAATGGCCCTCAAGTAAATGGAACAAAGGACGCCTTAAAGAGAATGAAGCTCCAGGAAATAGCCACCTTGGACATGGCTAGAAAACGCAGATGCATTTAATGTTTCATGTGTACTTATTTAATCTTAGAATGACTGGAGTTTCATCGTAACAGGCAAACATGGGATGTCCGCATCGCGCAGGTAGAAACCTATGTATTAGCACCAGAGAGTGCTCTGCGACGTTTCTGACTTCACTGCTAACTTACTATGTAAAGTAAACTAAATGCAGCATAATGATACAAAAAAACAGTCACCTCATCGGCCGAGTGTCTTATAATTGGTTTCGGGATAGTTTGCATGAAACAATAGAAAGGCAACTGCGTAAAAGAGCCACATTACATATTGCTAGAGAATGCACACGCATCTAATGCTTTAGGTTTTTTTAGCCCTCTCCTGTAACCACACTCCTCTCACAAAGACCATGTATTTTCAGCAGACGAGAATTGTGTAACGTTTCTAACATAACTGCAAACTTTTTATTTATTATTTATTTATCTGATACCCACAGCACTTGCGGCCTTACAGTGGGGGAAAGGGGGGGACGTACCTAAACACGCAGCCAAAAAAGACAACCAGTGCACTTTAACAAGATATAATTGAAAGAAGACGTAATGGCAAACCTAACAGAACAAGAATACGAAAGTATATGTGAGAAATACTTTAAAATATTCAGCAAGGGTCCTGTTCAATAATAGAAAAAGAAAATGGGGTTGTTTAATATTTACATAAATACCAGACTTAAATATATAACTGATTTATGTGTGTACCTGACTTCATATATGCAGACTATACGTATACAAATGCGTCGTACCTTATACATACAATTATACCATACACCATATACCGTATAAATATACAGTTAAACCTGGATGTAATGAAGTTGACAAGAATTCGCAATTTTTCGTTACATGACGTTTTCGTTACATGGATGGTTAGTGTTAAGGCTCGCACGAGTGAAGCAGAAACAAAACTGAAATGTCAGACAACAGTAACGGTGAGCTCACTATTAAATGATTGATTTCAGTGCTAATTGCATTATTTGCCCCTGGCGTCTCCACGAGCTTGGTCACTATACACGGGACTTCAAAGAAGCAAGGTCACTTACCCCCGTCTTCACAAATGCAACTTAAGTATCACTTTTGCCTTTTGACACTTTTCGATTGCTTAACGGGATCAAAGTTACGTTGAATGGGCGCCTTTTCGTGAAGTTGATGAACCTGACGCTGTTTTCCGCACGAAAAATCGTTCAGAGGGTGCTAGCTGGGACACTGTACGGGGTGGTGACGTTCTCCTTCCACGCCGGCAGAGACAGCATTTCTTGAAAAGACAAAACTTCTCGTTTTCTGGCAGCAGAACTCACGACCGACGAAAATACACCACAGATAGTAGTAGAGACGCGCGACTACACGCCAGCAGGCAGGCCTAGCACCTAACGACACAGCGCTCGCACGTGGAAATGCACTGTAGTTTGCGGTGGGGGTTAATTTAGCTACGCTAGTGCATTTCTCCAGCCGATTTTTCAGAAAAAGTACAAAATACAATGAATCATCACCGTAGCGAATTCGTTACCTCACTGTTAACCTTGCGACGCCTTCGTTACACACAGATCGCAAACACATAGGCTTCAATGGGGCCGGCAATGGGGAATTGAAAAGCTTCGTCACATCCGGGAATCCGTTACACAGAGTTTCGCTACATCTAGGCTTAACTGTATACACATACCGTATACATATATACACAGACCTCGAATTTATATACACATATATATGTACCTGACTATGTGAACGCAAAAAACGCCATTTGCACTGTAAACAGAAAACAATGTTAGTTTAATTCTAGTAGTTTAAGGCTCGGCAAAAATGCGTTGCCAGTACGGTGTTCTAACAGACAAGACGGCAACCGATTGCACTCACGTATGGTCTTAGGAAAAAAAAAACTTAGAAAAAGTGCTGGATTTATATGCTGTCTCTCGACCTTTTGTGGTCTGTGTGGGAATGTACATAGTGCAAAGGAACAATGTATGTTTCAAGCGGTATACCAATTGGTGAAAAGTATGTCATCAAATAATTTTAGGCAAAGTACTGTTCTCGTTTGTTCAAGTGACGGCAAATTTAACATTTGTAAGCGTGCATTTTTACTAAGATTCCCCTGCTTAACAAGTTTTACTAACACGTATCAGGGTGTGAGGCTTTCCACCTTTTCAATTTTTGTTTTGTCGAGGACAGTCGGTGGGTCCCATACTGTACAAGCGCATTCGAGTATAGGCCTTGTATTAGTTTTATATCATAGTTCTCTGGAAGATTGAGGGAAACTACTTGTGTTACGGCGTATAAACTCTAATGTTTCCGAGGCCTTACGAGCTGTGTAATTTATGTATCTATGCCGACGGAGCGTGGACGTAAAGTAAACCACAAAATAGCTAAATTAATTTGCAAATTTTAGTGAATATTCTTTTATTTCATAATTCGGGTAGTTGAAATGTGCTATTCCGGTAAACCTAACGGAAACTGTCTTTTGGAGGTTTAGTGTCTTTCCCCTTTTCCTACACCATGCACCAATTCTACTTCGAAATATTTGATTTTGAAATTTTTGAAATATTTTGAAATATTTCGATATCGCTCCTACACCATGCACCAATTCTACTTAAGTGGTTTCGAAATATTTCGATATCGCGAGGGGAAGAAAAAAATGTTCTGTGTAACATACAGTCATCGGCGAATTAATACAAATGAATGGAACTTGGCGCATTATTTGAGTCGTCTAACGAAAAATTGCTGCCAATTGTTTTAGGGAAGATTTCGATGAAGCGAGAATTACAGCCGTAATTCTAAGCATTCGCGATAATGTTGGCGTTGATGAAAGGCGCTCTTTCCGCCCAAGATTTACTGATGGTCACGAAAAATCCACAGAGCCATGCCATATACAGCAGCGCTATAAAAACGCGAAAAGCATGTATGTCTCAAATGTAATCGCTGGAAACTTAGCGAGGAACACGAATTGGGCAACATTCATCTGTCTCTTTTCTTGAAAACTGGTTGCCTCACGCAACTCTATAGCAAGATTTTGGGTGAAGACTGTACCTTTAGGGTGGAGCCTTTGCCGCAGCCAGTTACGGTTGGTTCTCTCTTCGAAGACCGTGGCAGCAGGTCCGTTTTTTCAGTAACCAATCTCCTGGAGTCCGCACCACTCTTGGCAGAGATGCATTGTAAACGAGTGACCCCGATTATGGAAAGTTTCATGGATTAAAGGCAGATGGCCGTTGGAGGATGTGCAAGCGAGCTGCTTATCCGGCCGCCATGGCGCTTAAGCTCGTCCAGTCCTCGTTCTCCTTCTCCTCTGCGGCGTTGGATCGTCGCCACAAAGAGGATGGGTCGACTGGGATTGAACATTTTTTATTCAAATAAAAAAAAGAGAGAAAGTTCAGTGATACCTTTCGCTTCTTCATTTATTCGACAATTTTGTTATTTATTCGTTACTTCAAAAATCAATGAATCAATTTCAGTATCACAGAAATGATAAATTCGTTTCAGAAACGCCAGAGATGAACACCTCCAAAGCAGAGGGCTCCATCCTGGAAGAGCCCCAGATCTTAAGCGGTGCATATGGGGACCCCAGCGCCAGTCTCTTCTAGGATTTCTGCGTGAAACGGGTACAATAGTGTACCTCTAAAACTTCCTCTTATGCCGTAGGGCAATCTTCCCCAATACAAAAAATACTGAAAAGGTCTCATAGTTACGATCTGTCCAGGACTGTCCTGGGGTACTATTCCAGGCCCGATGTTTAGCTAAACTCCGGAGACACGAGCTCTGTCGACGCCCGCGCGTAACATGATAGTACAATATTTGGAGGCGGAATTCAAGCGTTTTGAAATGCGATTCATGCTATTTGCTGCTTATTGAGGTTACCTATCTCGCCCAGAGCAGCGAACTCCAAGGAAGCGCGGCTAGGGCATGGCACATTTTTAGGAGCGTTCTCTCGCTCCACTCTTACACTGGTGGCTAGTGGGGGCAAGCAAATTCAACTAGTACTTTATTTTAATGCGATTTTATATTATTAAGTTTACTAGAACTTTTATCAATTTTTTATTCCTGGCATTTATGTGAGCTCTTCATTAGAAATTTTTCGTCCTACAAAGCAGTTCGTGCCGTCGGTGGCAGACAATGCAATCACGTGACAGTGGCCAACTAGCAGAAAAAATAAGAAAGCGGGGGGTGAAAACTCGCCACAGTGAAAACAAATGTCGCTTGGTATTACGTTATTGAAACCTTTCGTACACTCTCTTATACAAACTTTCCTCGGGGCGCTTAATTCTGCTTACGAGATTTGAAGGTGAAAGCCTGGCGGTAATCATTAACTTCTTTACCGATGCACTGAACTTGCGTCTTTTTAGATGCGACTGCATCTCATTCACTCGCCTTGTCCCTGCATCCGGAGTCGTCGGCGTTTTTGTCGGCGTCCGCCCCTCCCCCATTCTACTCGCCGCGTGAGCTGCGCTCTCCGCCGCTCACCCCCTCTCCTTTCCGATAGCGAACACTCTTTCGCGAGGGGCATTGGATTGGATTCGAATGAATTGGCGTAGCTTGGCTTGGCTTGGATTGGATTGGATTGGATTGGATTTGGATTGGGTTGGATTAAAGTGGATTGTCTGCCGGACGCGCCGGCGCCGGCAGACGCACTGGCGCCGGCGCGACCGCTCACCGTTATGCGCGCTATAAAACACGGTGCCTCCGCCGCTCCGCTCCATCGTTCCAGCGCCGTTCCTCCGCTGTCCAACGCTGCAACGTGAACCCCCTATGCGTCGCATCTACACAGGTGTTCCCGCGAGGGGAGGTGGGAGTTTTTCTCTGTTTTTTTTGTTTTGTCTTTTCGCACGAATCACTTCCACCAGCTTCTTTTTTCTATACAGTGTTTGCGTCAGTTTCTTCTGTTTCATTTCTGACCGAATTACGTCCGCAAGAAGACCGGCACACACAATGCCGCCCTAGAAACTGGGTTCTGCGCGGCTGCGTCTTTCCAAACGGTTCCCTGCACAACGCCACACGTGAAAGGTGTGATGTCACTGCGCGTGCTACAACATTGAGCTGCGGCTAAAACAATCTCGCCGTTCGGGATCTGTGGCCTCGACGTAGAGTTTTGGGTAACCGCACTGACAAAGAAAGAAGTAGCAACAATCACAACTTTTCAAATGTGTTCGCGTTATTTCGTTTTGCTCTTCGGCGCTCTTATTCCAGGAAGCTCTCTACGGTCGTTGGTTTTGTTACAGTCCAATCCCCTCACTCTCCTCTCTTCCTTCGCTCTCTTTCCGCTCTCGCTTACCGTACCTCTGGCGTCACGCTGTTGCTTTCAGTCGCAATTCTGCCCTTCACAAGCTGCATGCTCTGCTTCCTGCCCGACACCGAAGACGCTGGAAAAAACCCAATGAACTTCGTAGACATAGCCTTAGATAATAGGCACGTTGCCCCGGACAGAGGCCGCTGTGATCGCAAAACGTTTCCTACTAAAGTTGTCTGTAGCGCACACTGGGGCTACGGCAAAGGAGTGGTGATTTCTCGGGCAGTGAGCAGTTATCATCCACTGCCTGCAGCATGCCGTACCAACGGTCTACGGGGTTGACACTGAGACACGGGCTGAAGAAAGACGGCTGTGGTGGATGCATAGGTTCGACGCTGCCATTTGCATTATCTGTAATCTGTCTAGTTGGCTACAATATCACAGGCGTATTTTCGTCTGCGCCAATTTAACTGTTCGTTCTTCTCGGCCTTGTTGTGATGGTGTTACCTTAGATGCATGGTGTCGAACCGGAACCGAACCGAACCGAAAACCGGAACTGAACCGGTATTTTTGCCCGAAGTGAACCCGAACCCGAACCGTTATTTCTTGAGCACGCTGAACCCGAACCGGAACTGAACCGAAAAAAGAAATAACGGTTACCGGTTCATGCCGAAACGGTTCGACCCTCAGTTGTTGATATTGCACAGTCAATGCAATTGAGGCCTTTTTTTCTTTCACATATCATCAACTTCGTACCAGCTCGCACACTTTCCCCTTCAGTCAATTGAACACTATCACGCTCTATGTAACAACAGGGGAGATGAATGAGCACCAATGTAGCAATGGTCTGTTGCTGTCGGAAGCGCGAGCGTACTGCAAGCTGACCAAATGAAATGTCATTCTCGGCAGCTTGCAGTGGATATCAAATGACTTTTCCCTTCCCTAGCTGCTACTTTATTTGAGCAATCAGGCTGCAGGAGTGATCCCCTGTGCAACAGCGAAAGCCCACACCCGATGTGTGCAAACTTTTTGCATTTCGTAATTTGTTTCAGAGGTTCGACACTTGCAAATTGTTAATACTTGACAAGTGTGACCGCAGAAGCTGCTCCTTAGCTAAGCCGTTTGCTGCTGACCACAAGTGGCCTCGATCCCCCTTCCCCACGACCGTTTTTTCTAAAGTAGATGGAAATCGAAAACGTCCGTGTATCGAGATGTTGATCCACGTTTAATATCACCAGCTGGTTAAAATAAGTCTGCCGGCCTGCAACATAAGCTGCGCCTCAGAGCAGAGATATAGCATGGGGCATCAGATGTACCAGTTTTTTTTTAATGTGTTTAACGGAAAACAACAAAAGAAAAAAAGCAAATCACGTTGTTTTAAAATATTACGCAAAAAGTAAGTAAAACCGAATAACCAAAAAAAGCACCAAAACGTGGATATCGGAACCGCTTCTAATGCCAATTTCCGTTCAGCCCCTCAAGACTTTTTTTTTTTTTTTCACACCGTCGCTGTGCCAGTAAATCCATGCGATTAAAAAGCACCTTGCCCGAGAGTTCCTATCTCAAGATGGCATTGTACCAAAAGGCCAGTGTGACGAGTTGGCTTATGACAACTTCTCCGGTGACGAGAGGGCTGCGACGAGTGGGCTCGTTTTTCGTGCAACCGGCGGATGCCGCGTTCACCTCACCAGTACTTGAACCTTCGGGTGCCCTCGGGCACGTCGGTCGACGCCGTAATCGAAGCGGCCGAGGCCATTGTACCGCCAGCGGAGCTGTACAGCGAGCAACACATGGGCGGACAGGAGTTTCAAATGCGTCAGCGGTAAGAAAGTTTCTGGATACCAACGGTCTACGCATGGCGACTGACATTATCATTCTTGAACCAGCCAACAAGAAGTATGTCAGCATTGCCGTCTTATAACGCGATAGCATTATTTGGCACATTTCTCCATTTTCCCGTGGCTGCTAGCCGACCGCTATCAGCCGTGCTCATCAAGCGTTTGCGGAAATACGTCCTCGCTGCTACCCGGAACCTGCGACTGAGGCAGCAAGGTTCGAGGTCTAGCCTGAATCTAGAATATGGCGTGGGGGAAACTCAACCGGGGAAAAATGACAATGATTTTACGGAGAAGAGAAAAGAAAAAAAAAACATCCATTTGCAGCAGCTGCCGCGCCTGCGCAGTGAAGTTAGTTCAACGCCAACTCGGTGCTAGCATACTCGGCAGACACGGACACTGTCGCCAGCCGTGCCCGCAACTCACGCCATCACACCAAAGCGTCTTTCCAATAGAAGATAAAAACCTACAAATTTCGCGCAGCTACACCTAGGCAACAAGGAGCGCGGAAGGGGAAGACTCCGGTATAATTTCTACCATCTGCGGATCATTAATGTTCACCGATATCTCGACACACGGGCGTTTCAGTTTCCTCCTCCCACCAGGAAAAGGCCTGCCGCGACCGGGAATCGAACCTGCGTCCTTGAGTTCAGCAGCACCAAACATTACCCGCAGAGACACCCTGGCGTGCTTGCCACCGGAACTTATGCCAGCACCAACATTGGGTAACCTGAGACAAGGGGCAAAGGTCCAACGTCAGTCCCTTAGAAGTCAAGAAAAGGAACGAAAATAAAACCAGTCACCTTAATCATCACCGGCAGCAGCAACATGGTTGTGCCCACTGCAGGACGAAGGCCTCTCCCAGGGAACTCCAGCCACGTTTACCGAGGGCTACCCGAGTCCACCCTCACCCCAAAAATTCACCCCCTCCCCCCTTTCCCCTGCCAGGAGACCGTAACCGCAACTGGGGTAGCCCAAGGACTCGATGAAGGCCAGAGCTTCGAAAACGAAGTATATTGTCTCATCATACGAATTTTAAAACTAATTGTCAATATGTATTCAAGTGGTTCTGTCTCCGATGCAGGCTCAGTTTGGCAAACAACGCACGGCGAGACGCAGTCAAGGTAAAATTCACAGTAAAATCGGTACGAATGTCTTCCCGGAGAACAGTCACGTAAGAATGTTCGGCGTAGCTCCAGAGTAAAGCGGCAGAGCCGAACTCACAATCACCAAGAAAGGCAAAATCTTTAACAAATTGCACACATTAAAAAATACCGGATCAAGAGAAGAGCAGGAAAGAAAGAAGAGAAACGGTAACACTGATTCAGCCACTAACCACGAGCCTGATACTGCAGCGCCAACCGCACCACAAATCTACCCGCACCGACGAAAATGAAAAGAAACACCATCATCAGGACAGCACATAGGGCAGTCCTCAGCCTGGCAATTTTGACCGTGAGAGGAACTAACAACAGGTGGACCACAAGCGTAATGTAATGGAGAGCCAGAGACGAGTCCAGAAGAAGGGAAAGGCCATTAACTCGACGGAGAGAAGAAAGAAGAGCATTAGCAGAGTCCTTAAGTAAAGGTTGGACTCGGGCAGCACAGGACCAGAGTGGCGAAAGCCAACGGGAGGGGCCTTCGTCCTGTGGTCAACCTATATAGGATGTTCATGATGATAACCATAAATAGGCCCTGAAATGTGGTCTTCATTACGCTTTTGAAACAAAATTAGAGAAACCATTTTCCTAGCACCAAGACAGGAGCTAGGAAAATAAAATCGGGACGGGTTATGGAGTAGATGAGTGGCGGCTACGCCTCTGAAAATAAACGACTGCACGCTATGATAGACATGTCAACGATCCAGCGACTCTCCATAAAAGTTGCAGGTGACATCTACGTTTAGGCCTTAAGATGTAAGGCGCGATAGTGTTACTTCGGCATGGAAGGAGCGTTTTGGATTTGAGTCGTGCATTTACCTTTATGCTTCCCGATAATGGCAGTTCAGAGACGATAGATAGACTAGCCACAACGATCCCTGCGGCACAGAAAAGGCAGACGACATTTCGGCTTTTGAGGCTGAAGATGGCGGCCTGAAAGGTTGCGGCTGCGCTGTGTTGGTCAGTTGGAGCAAGAAGGTGATACTGTCAGGGGCTCACCGTATTTATTCTCTAGCGTTGTGCGCTAACTGAATGTTTCGGTTTATTAATAATACACACGCAGACAGAGACAGAAAGAGAGAAAGAGAGGGTAAACGAGAATGAGAAAGAGAGAGACAGAACTTTATAGAGTAAAATTTATTTTGATTGATTGATTGATTGATTGATTGATTGACTGATTGATTGATTGATTGATTGATTGATTGATTGATTGATTGATTGATTGATTGATTGATTGATTGATTGATTGATTGATTGATTGATTGATTGATTGATTGTAGGGGTTAACGCGCCGATGCAACGCAGGGGATGTGGCGCGCCGTAGTGGACGGCTCCGGATTAATTTTGACCACCTGGGGACCTTTACATGCGCCGAAATGTCGTACACACGAGCGTTTTTGCTTTTCGTCTCCATCAGAAAAGCGGCCGCCGCGGCCGGGAATCGAACCCGCGTCCCAATGTTCAGCAGCACTGAGTATTTAGTAAAATTAATGGAAGTTGTTCGCCCGAGAGTGTGCCCGTGAATGTGACCACATCGCGTAAAGAGAGTGCGTGTTTCTCCGCGTTTAGCACAGTTTAAGGGTAATGTCGCACGTTTCATACTTAACATTTTCACCCATCTTTACTTGTGAATATACGTATTTGATTGTATCGCGTGCTAGTTTTCAGCTATTCGGCGCTTAGTTCCTTGTGTGTCACGGAGAAGGATGGTGCTCCTAGGCGTAGGATGAGAAGTGTAGTAGTTGTGGCAGACATGGAGCACGGTATGCGAGATTCCGTGGATGTTCGTCGGCTGCATCATTCCCTTCCAACCCACCGTGTCCTGGTTTTAATGTGACGTGAACTTTCATCTTCGAGGTTCTAAGAATCCTCCTCAGTTGTTTCGGTACTATTCCAGCGGCCAAGAGGCTAATGGCCTTTCGAGCGTGTGTAACGATGTTTAAGCATAGTTCCGTTAGGCGGATTGTAAAAATGATCTCCGCTTTTCCTTTCTTGTGTGTGGAGGGTAATGAAGTCACAGCGATTGGCACTGTAGTACAATTCGACAATTGTTGCCTCGGTCCTTTCAAATGTCCCGTCTTCGGCGTATACTGTGTTTTCGTTGTTTTAGGGCTTGCCTCGAAACAATTTGATTCTAGCTTTTCGCCTGTTCTTCTGTAAGTCTGGGTCTATGTTTCGCAGTAGTGGGAGGGCTTTAATGGAGAACCGCTGGATTGGTGACATATCCATCAAGGCGTCAGACCTTTTCTCTCTGGAGTTATGGCATATATTTCATAAGATGGCCGGTTCCGATTTTTTCCCAGGGTCTCCTTTTGTGCTAGGATTGTGGCCTGTCAGATTAATTCAAAGTTATTACAAGAATATTTAGGACCTGTGCGGTGATCTTGAAAATTGAGATGCAGGCGCACGAGGCTGCCCTATATGCTTTTGGGACAATGGTGCTTATTTGGCTTTCCTCAGTGTGGCTAATTTTCTGGTACGGCAGGCAGGCCGATATCCCACTCGGGATCATTGCGTAAAAGTTATTTTCGTTTCTCCTTTAATTGTTGCTGTCCTGTGTATTGGTGGTTTGCAATGTAAGCCTAATGTTTGAATATTCCCTGTATTTTTGAGACTGCGTGATCGGCTCTGCCCCTTCTGTGTATGGCCATGCCAATGATTCTTACTTGACTGTTTTCTGAGATCGCATGCTGACGCATTTTTAAATTTTGTAAATCGTAAGCTTGGCGCCATTTATCGTTTTTCCGCGGAGGGTTCGCGACGCTGTCTGGTCCAAAAAATTTGAAAAAGCATTTAATAATCCTCGCAATTAGAAGCCATACACTCAGGTTTATTTTTTATTGCCACTTATTTGATTTGGATTCTGGTGCTGATCTAGGTTTTTTAGGGAGTTAGAATGCCTGGGGTTAATCGTTTGCGCGTCTATTATTTAAATGATACAATTTTAGCGCGGGTATTAGTACAAGTTGTAGAGGCGCTTTGGTAGTGGCGTAAGTTGCTGACACAGGCATCGACCGTATGTGCCGAGCATGCGATTACCTAGGCTGCGTAGAAAGAACATCACTGCGCAGACATTTTGAAAGAGCCCTTGCTTAGCGTTCCGTTCAGACAGAACAGCGTTCAACTAAAATGCGTCCAGAAGGAACGCCAAACACCGCGCCCCGCTCACAACTCAAAGTGAGGGCAGTATGTCTTGATTTTTACCTAACCGCTACCACTCACTCTTAATCAGTAAATACTCTTAATAATTAGATCAATAATTACAGCTTCGGCGACGGGCCTCGGTGCAAGCATCCGAACTGAAATAGTCCATGTGAGACAAAGAAGAGAGAGAGTTAGCCATTATTGCACCTGGAAGATAGTAGGTTAAGCGTGAAAAGCGTGGCATGCTGCTGACAAACACTGCGACCACACCCACTGTCACTCGAGAATGTAAACACAAGCACCACGCTATGCTGTTGCCCGCTGTTTACTTTCTTGTTTTGACGCACACAACTGCTGCTACCACTGGAGGACGCTCATGGCGTCTTCCAGTGGTCTTCCAATTCATATTGGGCTTTCTGTTACCAGCTTCGTCTCAGAGTGCATGCAACTTTTTTTCTGCCAATAGCAAACTTTTTCTTCTTTATCACCTTCAATAGTCCGTATTTCTATAATTTTTCCTCAATCCCGGCCATGTTGTAGGCAAGATTTTGAAAAATCTTTGTAATAATTTTGCAAACAATGCAGATTCAATTCGCTCTTTCGTTGCGGACTATTTAACATTCCTGCGTTTCACAATCGGATACTTAGTAATTGCAGATAGTTTACCAATTCGCTTTCCAGCTTGCTGCCCTCTACTCGTGAATATGTGCTTATCTTACGTTGTCATTAGGTATGTCAACGCCTTATTCCTGTTCTAGTAAGACCCCAAATGTGTTATGACGTGGTGTTCTAAACTTTTCCATAGGATCTCTTACAAATTGGAAGCTTGATTTATTTTTTCTAGTGTCGGCCGTTTCCTTTTATTTAGTCCAATTCTTCTTCTTACCTACTTGTCACCAGTCCTATTATTGCCCAACAACTCTGCATCCTGCACCATACATGAATTGGCACTTTGGATGCAGTAAATGTCATTTCTAGTTTCAGCATTTGGGAGTTCCCGAATCCACGACCCGGTAGCTGTACGTGTATATTGTATGTATATTCAGTGACCTTTTTTAAGACGAACTCGAAGGGTCAGGATAACTTTTCGTTTTGTCACAAGCCCTCCTGACAGAAGAATCGGCAACCTGATCAGATGCATGCAAATATTTTGCCTCAAGACGGTGAATAAAGCAGACTTACAATGGAGGAAAAAAACAAAAAAAAAATCATTTTCAGTGCAGAACTTGACAGAACACTCTCTTCTGCTCTTGCCTGGTTTTATCCAATCCAACCGGCGACGGACAAATCACCCACTACCTCAGTCAACAACGCAGCAGAGGCAGATTGGGAACCCCTCAATTTCTCCGCGGTGACGCGGCGATACTCGCGACGAGAACAGGCGCGAACCTAAATGCTCCCTCTGTGTAACGGTTTTGGTCAGGACAGCTGCGACGTTCGCTTTTTTAAAGACGATAGTCTTTCTTGGGCTACTTAAATTCAGACATTTTGGTCTGTCTGTATGTCTGTCTGTCTGTCCGTCTGTCTGTCTGTAACTCGATTCAGCCACCCGGCCAAAGTAAAATTGATATTGCGCAATAGTCTTATATACTCACAGCCAAATGTAAACGTCTAAGCCCGGTTTATATGTTCATACTTGTCAACTTTGTTGAACAAGAACAAGACATTACGCAAATATAAGACAGGAAATTAGTACACAAGGGATATTTGCAGTGTTCCTTTATTAAAAAATTCATGGATGCTTGCTTTTTCGATAACAAATGATATTCTACACCTACTGCAGAAAACCGCCGCCTCCTGGAGGCAAATGAAGAATCACTTGGCAACAGCAACGAAAGGTTCCACTAGCTAGGTTCCACGTTCTGCTTGGAACACACGTGGAGCACGGCCACGCAGTTCTATAAACCTTGTAGTCAGCCGCCTCCATTCACACGCGTCTCCGCCGTACTGCAGCGCTGGCATCGAGGAACCCAGCCTGTAGCAGTGGAACGCGGTAAGTTCAAATCGCCTTGCGCAAACCTTTAGTGTGTTTCCCTTGGGATGAGCGCGACGGTACAGGAACAGCATGAGAGGTGAGCGGGAAAGCAAAGGGGGGCATTTCCTTCGCAAATGTCTACAAAGACTATCGTCTTTTGACGACATTTGCAACGAAAGGAGCAGATACGCGGCCAATTTTTTTACTTTTTTATCCTCCTAGTTTTCCGCCTTCCTCCTCCAAAGCAGAACGGCCACATAACTCCCCCGCGCTCTTTCTCTTGTATCAAAGGCGATAGACTTTCTTGGGCTACTGAAACGCAGAAATTTTGGTCTGTCTGTCTGTGCCTCGATTCAGCCACCCAGCCAAAGTGAAATAAACTCTACGCAATAGTCTATATACTCAAAGCCAAATCTAAACGTCTAAGTCCAGTGATAGTGTTCGTACTTGTCAACAATGTTGACCAAGAACAGACATTACGCAAATATGAGGCAGAAAATCAATACATAAGTGATATTTTCAGTGTTCCTTTATTTAAAAAGTCATGGATCCCTGGTTTTTGCGATAGCAAACGATATAATGCATGAACGGCCGAAAACCGTCGCCTGCTGTTGTTAGTGCTACCTCTTGGCGGCATTTAAGAAATCAAACGGCAATAGCAACGAAAGGTTCCACTAAATAGGATCTACGTTCCGCTTGGAACGCTCGTGCAGTAGGGCATCCTGGTTCTGTAAATGTTGTATTAGGATTCCTCAATTCACGCGTGTCTCCTTCGTACGGCAGCGCTGGCATCGAGACACCCGAGTTGGAGCAGTAAAACGCGGTAAATTTAAATTGACTTGAGCAAACCTCCTGCGTGTTACGTCGGGAAGAACGAGACCGGAAAGGAACAGCGTGAGAGCTGAGCGGGACAGAGAAGGGAGGCCTTTACTTGTCAGGGGCGCCAGTCGACTATCGTCTTTCGGCGACATTTACAACAAAAGGAGCAGATACGCGGCCATTTTCTTGCTTTGCCACTGGCTTCGCGGGTTGAAGAATGGGAGAAGCGGCACCTTCATCCGTGTGTCGTTTTTTTCGCGCTCCCTCCCTTCCTCCGTGGCTTCAATTAACTTCGCCCTGTGGTTTTCTTATAGTTTTCTTTCCCTTTGGTCGCGTGAACTTCGCCCCGCCGCACCCCACAAAGACTGCTTTGTTCGCTACCCAGAATCGCAAGCACTGGTGGGCACACCCGAAAAGTTTTTCGTCTCAACCGAAGAGTATGAGCAAGACTGCTCGTCTTAAGCAGGTTTTTTATTGGGTCTATGAAAAACCTATCTCACGTCCCCACGTTGTTCGGTATACGCGAGAATCTGTCTTAACCGAGTTCCTCCAAACGGGAGTTCACTGTGGGTAGTTGCAACCCTGTCAAACGGACAAAATGCGCATCAACACGATACAAAAAGAAAAGACACCACCAGGAACGGCACGCCTGTTCTATCATTATTTCTTTTAGGAGCTAGATGATGCTGAGTCACTTATCCGCTCCAAAATCATGCTTTTGTGCAACAGATGTGCTGCCTTTTTCACGCTACGGCGGAGAGACAATAATCGCGGCCTATACTTGCACACTATTGGCGGTGAGCGCGAACACAGGCGGCGCTGCGAAGCGCGCCTCCGTGACGTCACCTTAGGGATTCTCGCATTTGTCGTCTGCTTCACTCAAGATCGCTCTCCCTGCAGTTTCTTTGCGCTCGGTCAACGTCTGATGCTTGTCCGCACCAGAACTGGCGTGTGGGTAACTTTTTATCATAATAATAGGCTTAAATCGCATACACTAGCTCATGGTGTCAATTAAAGTATAGTTTTGGATACCGCTACGGGAGAAACATTGCCGGCGCCACCCCATTCCTTGCGAAGCCGGTCCTGTGCGGAGCGCGAAGAGTCGGAGCTAGGCGTCAGCTTCTCATGTAAGCATTCGAACAAAAGGAACAGTCAGCTGCTAATAACCGACAACAGCGAAAATGGAAGACCAAAACAAATTCTAGGCCTTCAGGGCTGTCGGCTTTGGCAGAAGGCATCACGATTCCCGGTAATCATATGTAAGGTAAAACAGTTTTTGCAACCTTGCCGAACGCTCGAACGCGTTTTGTCACATCACTTTACGTTGTCAACGCATGAAAGTTTGCCGACATGCACTATAGACTGCAAAAACTGTAGGTTGAGTTCCAAATAACCCAGTGTGTATATACGCGCGTGCTGATTCTATACCAGGCATCAACCAGTATGGAGGTTTATTGAGCAAAACGAGTCACGTCTTCATTAAATTTATAGTAACACATACATGTTTGTTAAGATCTGGAGGGATATTTCGGAACATTTTCCACAGCCATATCTTCCCGATATTCGGATATGCGTTATAGGAAAACTGCACTCAAGAGGAGGAGGCGGAGGAAGAGGAGGAGGGGAAAACTTTGTTTAACAATTAAATCGATCTGGTTAGTGGGCGGGGTCCTCAGTCCAGGACAAGAGAGTAAAAGTAATTTTCTTCAAATCATAGAACGCCATCCCGAGTAAAATAGGATTTGCTCTTCGCGCCTGGAAGGGTTGAAAAGCAATAAAGAGCTATTTGGAATTCTTCTTCGGTTTCGAGTCTTGTAATATATGTAGGTATACTATTTATTACGTTAGTTAGCGAGTATATCATGCCTTCAACACCGTAATCATGCCATCATTGTTCGAGTTGAGAGTCAGTTCGTCATGATAACGATATAATTACGATAGAAATTCGGAGCACAAAAGCCGCCTTCGAGCACTGTGGACCACGTTGTTTAGGGCGCGATCGCGGTGGCGTAGCAGAAACCTTCTCATTGTATTTGCATGTGAATAAACAAAGCACGCTGCGGATATGCACCTTCTTGCACGCAGCCGTAATGAAAGCCAATTTGTGAAGAAGGAAATGTATGCCATACAAAATGAACGAAATATCCACACGACCTTTGTGAGGCTCCCAGACGTCCCGAAACCTCCTAATAAGAAGTTGGCGACGGCGCAGAAAAATTAATGCGTTGGGCAGAAAAAAAAAAGCAAGAAACATTAATCCGATACAAGACAACCACGAAAGAAACAGAAGAAAACCGCTTTATTTCCTGCTGTGCGATGAGCGTGTAGAGGCCGCTGCTTGGTACGTAGTATAAGACTGTTGAGTCTTCATAGCATCATCTCAAAAATACTGCAGGGAAGCCTACGCATTTTGAATACTTATCGAGAAGCTCTGATCGCTGATCCTCGCGAATGAGCAAGAAAGGACGAGTTACACACGATATTCTGACCGATACTCTGAAGAAAGTTGTTCTCTATCTCTACGTGTGTTGCAAACTTGTGGGGGATACAGCTTCAAATTATTCAGATGCGTCAGAAGCTGGAAAAATGACTGAGTCGCTAGAAATACGCTTTTTAACCGCTCTAAAGCAACGAAGCGGGCTATTTCTAGCCCAGGCACTGTTGCCCCTCACAAGCGGAGTGTAGCAGACGACAGCGGCGCGAATCCCTAAGCCAACGTCAGAGCCAGGGGGCGCCACTCAAAGATCTCACCGCCAATAGGACTAAGCAGGAAACCCACGCTGTCTTCATCCTGAAAGCATTCCAGCGTGGATCCCTGTCCCGATACCTAACCACGATAGCGCAACACAGTGATTTTACGCATGGTAGGCTTGTGTATTTTTTATTTGTTAAGTGGTATTACAGTGCATGTGTAGCACAATTTGGCAAAGCGGTTCATTTCCTGACGTCGGCTAGTCGGAGGTACTTTCTTACAGATAACCAGGAGTACTCGTCTACATCGTCCAATTGAAGCCATCTGCTACTGTCCACGTGGCACACAACACGTTGTTTCACAAGTCCGGACATCTGCATGAAGTTTTTCAGGTTTTGTAGACCTTCGAGCCTCTTGCTGATCATCCTGAAAGCTTCAGTCTCATCCACGGATGCAACTTCGCACAATTCGTTGACCAAGGCGGGACTGGACCACGCAAGTTCAAAGGCTTCGGCACAAGCCGTGCTGGAGCTTCCTGCGGCGAAAGTGACTGCTCTGGCAACGAGGCGCTCGTTGCGGACAGTAACATCCAGAAGATCCCAGTACGCTGATCCCACGAGACACGAAATATCCTCCATGGAAGCGCTGAGAATCGTGTAGTTATACAAAATGCTTGGGAAGAGATGCGAAAGAAACGCCTCCCCCGCATTAAGGCCAAGATCGAATTCTATATTACAGATAGTGTTGCTCTTTCTGATTGTGCACGCCAGTTCTTCCGCATCCACATCCGTACAATCAGGGTAGTGGAGTACGAGATCTCTGATGCTGGAATTTCGGCGGAGGGCTTTGAGAATTGTAGTTCCAATTGCGGACACTTGCGACATGTCGAGATCATTATAATAACATTCGAAATCCAGCTCAAGTCTTGCAAGGGTCTTGCTTTCTTCAATGAATTTTGCGATAATCGATGCACCTTCCTGGGTCGGGTCTACTTGGGTTAGGCGAAATGTAAAGTCAGTAACGCGGTGATGGAATTCAATCGGAAGCACTGCAGTTACAAACCACGTGAGGTCTTCCGGAGTCGACATCTCCAGCCTGATCAGTCGAACTTGCTCGCACTGCTTAAGTAACATTTCTGGTCGCTGATACCACAGCAAGCCTCCTTTCTTAGAATTGTTATAGCGGCGTGCTTGACAGCTCCAATAGGAACAATACAAGTCAATGTCCTCAATGGACACGCTTCTAAGATGGCGATTTTTTGCCACTCCTTCCAAAAATGCCGCGCACTCAGCAGGAGAAAAACCGCGAAAATTTAAATGCAGTTTCTGCAGTACGCGGTTTGTCTTTAGCACCGACAGCCAAGGGAAAATGAGGGGCGTCAGACTGCCGAATTCGTCTGCGTAATAGTAGCAAAGACCTTTATCTGCGTTACCGAAGACGCATTCATTTAATTGGAAGCTTCGGATTTTTGAATTTTCACTGAGAAAGTTTTTAATCGCAATTGATTCTTCAATATTTACAATAAAGCAGTCAAGGGTAACGTTCACCAGCCCTTTATTTCTACGCAATGCCTGTAGAACAGGCTTTAGCCATTGTGATGGGTTTCCAATGTCAAGCGCTACATGGAAGCTCGTTAATGTGGTTGTTTGCTCTAGGTATTCAAAAAACGGTACGTAGGTGTCCTTTGTCGTTGGTAAATGGTTGATAAAGGCCACTCGCATTGATTTTAACGCTTTGCAGGTAGCGAGAACTTCCCAGAAGTCATGCCCGTAGGAAACAGTACCGCAAGAAAGGCGCAAATCCAGACTTGAAAGAGCCACTGACGTTTCGAACAGCGGGCGTAACAGAGAACCTATTTCCGGAGAATTTAAAAGAGTACACTGCAGCGTTTCTAGTTGGTCCAAAAAAGAAATGGAAGATAAGAAGTGCATCTGGGCGCTCGAGCACGACGCCACGGTTATTTTAAGCCTTTTAAGTGAAGATGCGGTTCGCAGGCTTTTCGCAATAAGTTCTTGGGATTTGCGAGATGATTCGGATACCCGGTGAATCCGCACTTCAAAGCTATTCACGCAGCGGTGCCTCTTCAGCAGCCAGAAGATAAGAGCACAGGCTTGTCGTTGTTCGTCTTCTGTAGCGGAGCTTTCCTCATCAGTGGGTTCCGAAACCAGAGTCAGCTTGTCAGGGGTCCTTTCTGCTAACCAACATTCAACAGCTCTTAGAAGTCGGTTGCAGGTTGGAATTTCGTCTAGGATGTGGCACGGCCTCCCGTCAGAGGCCGTGCACACCTGCCGTAATGTTATCGATGCTCCAGGCAGCCGACCCAGGTAGTCGAGCACGTCCTCGTTGCTGATTTCTTCCATTGCGCCCTGCTGGAGCAGCCGGTTGGGGTTGACTAGAGTGGTCGACCTAGAATGAAAAGCCAATAAATGACAACCGTTTCACCAACCAGGACCTAAACAAAAAAAGATAATTAAATGAACCAGGATAAAATCGCCTTGCCATTTTTGGGTGTGTTAAGCATAACCTTTATACCTCATGACCGTAGATAACGAGAGGCTGGTGCTGTGGGGGCCCATTTCATTGCGGCTGTTGCCCAATTACGTGCTTAATGTCATCACTAAGAACACCTCAAGTCTGCTTTAAAAGCCGTTGTGGTCTATTGTCGAGCGCTTCTCTAAACTGCAGTAAGGCTGACGCAGTCCGCTGTCGGGTTACGCCCGACTTAGGTGTTCAAAGTTACATTTCGCGGTGTTTTGTCACTGCGATGCGACCTAATTCTTTGTATGCATAATCCAACATTTCTTGAGTCATTAGTGAACTGTGTTTGTGGAAGTTTTCTTCTTTTTTTTCAATAGGGTGCAGCACAATTTTCAGCATGCGCCTTCTGGATTCCAGAGCGTTTTCACGTGCGCGCTCTCCGCTGAGAAGCATGGCCGTTTTCTCATCGCGTGCGTCCTACCGTGATACACTTTTCGAAACCGATGATGAATTTAGTGAGGAAGAGAATTTCGTGCCTCCGTCAGTTAGGGATAACAGTTATTCGATAGAAGCAAGTGTCGAAGACCACGACGGAGGTAGGGACCACACCGCGTGGTCCTTATTCTATACGCTCCCATTCTTTCCCGAACGGTAATGCAAGGATGGCGAAAGC
Organism: Haemaphysalis longicornis; assembly: GCF_048455015.1. NCBI lineage: Eukaryota > Metazoa > Arthropoda > Arachnida > Ixodida > Ixodidae > Haemaphysalis > Haemaphysalis longicornis. The sequence continues at coordinate 1,593,716 of NW_027526415.1, read as the reverse complement.
AATCTTCCTGGCATTTCTAGGTTTCCATTGTAAGTAGTTTTATTTGGAGGTGCACCCAGCTTCAAAATCATGGCTAGAAAGAGAAGCGAGACCTAAAGGACTGCCGCAACCTCGTCCAACAGCTGGTGGGTGATCTTAAGGCTTGAGCCAAAATGCGGTGCCCGTCTTCATGTATGCAGTGCAAATTTCCTCCTGCTTTGTTTCGTTTTTATGTCGCTACAAACAGCGCAGTCCTTGCTGCTATCACCTGGGAGCGTGTAGATGACATGGCTAGACGAGGCTATCCATTTAATCTACAAGCTGTTTGTAGCGATAAAAAAACAAAAGCAGGCAGGAGAGAAACTGTTTTTCTGCTAAACCTGCAGTAAAAACCCTAGCCTGTACACCGGAGAATGCTTCAAGCAGTTTCGCACGCTGCTCAAATATCGTAAAAACACTTCCAAGCAGAATGCCAGAGAGAAAATCAATATCCTGTGAGCTTTTCTTGCGCAGTTCGTATTTTTTTTCGCGGTGCCAGAATCTGGTAAAATAGTTGCGGACCGGAACGCCCGAAAAGTGCGTTAAAGTTCCGGTGTTGCAGCGGGTTAAGGTGTATTGCAAATGAGCATGCAGCTGAAAGATTCATAACTGCTAAACACTAATTTTCAAAAGAAGACATAGCAAGCTTTGTAAATGAGGAAAATTCGTTGCAAAATACGTTGTTGGCCTAGATTTATGCATCAAGCAATCTGTTTGATTTGCCGTCATGCTTGAGTCAGAAGTACACTACGAGGAAGCGGATGGCAGAACTGAACATCTACCCTTGGCGTAACGTTATCCCGCAAAAGAAGGAAAGATGACGCGAGCAGCGCTATTCTAGCGGTTTAAATGCGAGGGCGTGGTTCTAGAATCTTTTACCCAGGGTTTTGTTTCTGTTCAGAATCATCCCGAATCACCAGGGTACGTTCGTTACCCTTGAAGTTTAACATGCTTCGTAATTGTTGGTGTGCCGCAAGTAAATATAGAAATAATAATGTATGGCGCCGTAAATTTTGCAATATCAAAATCCAAGCATTCTGATAAAGTACTTGCCTTCTGTAATTTATTATTTTTGTTTTTGAAAATTTTAGCCTCCTTCTAAACGTTTTAAGAAAACGTTTTATGCATTCGAATGTCGTCTTGGCTTTTTTGTGACTTTCTATGTGTTTCAGATCTCATTCCGATTTTTCCGGGCAGAGGACTGTTGTAAATGACGCGGTAACAGTACAACAGGTATACAAATTTCGAGTGAATTTTACGTAGACAGTTATCCACTTTAAAAAAAAAGAACATTTCACACAGGGAAAAATTGAGGATGCACCCCTATGAAAAATAACACCATTCGCACACAATAACAATAATAACAGCATAACCCAATCAGAGTGATGAGTGTCCATAAATGAAAGCAACAACACTTCCGTCGAGTTTCATTCTCATCATATATGCAGAAAATGCACTAAACAAGCATTCATATAAATTTTTACTGATCTCTCATTCATTACGGACCTCTACACTGTACGGTTAAAAACGGAGCAAGCCAAATTAGCGTATACATTGGAAGCAATCACATTATACTTTATTAACATTACAACACGAAGACTTGGAGCTGAATATTATCTAAAATGAGGTACCTGGCGTACATTATCGCGATATGAACTATTTTTTCCGTTTTACGGCCAGGTGACTGCTCTCGGTCCAAGAATATGACCTGAGGTAACTATCCAATATCAGGTGCGGATGCAACAGGGATGTCTGGATGTCCTCCCCCTCCTTATTTATGTTTGAACACCAGCCGAAAAAAAAAACGTTTCCGCTGCTGGAAAAGCTGTCTAATAAAAGTTTGAAAAATCACATTTGAGAGGTTCTGACTGTGGGTGTGGCAGATTTAGTTTTAAGCGGATGGGAAAAGTTCTGTTATTGCGGAGAGCCGAGCGACGATCACAAGGAACAGGGGGGCGACGACGGCCTATCTATGACGCCGGCGGGGGCTTCTCCGCGGCAATGTCCCAGCGCAGTACCGGGAGGTCGTATGCTAGAACCACACTTAACCGCGCGACTCGTGGTTCGGGGTTTGTGAAACGATCTGCAGTCACGTTACCTTCTGCTCCGGCGGCACGAGCTTTCACGGTAGCCACACCTAATCTGCTACAAGTTGTAAAGTCGTATCATCGAGCATAGTTAACAAGACGCTGTTGAGATGGCGACAATTCGCCGCTGCTTGATTAGCTATGAAGAAGTTTAGATGTAACCTGTAGCTTTGAAAATCAGCACTCGTGGCAAAAAAAAAAAAGACTTTTGCTAAGGGCTTTCAGAAAGCCCGCAGTCTGAGCATTTCTTTTCACCACGGCAAAGCGTAAAAGGCACCATTCATACCGACATTTCTTTTTCGATCATTTTATTTTTTGTGCATCAAATACGCATCCACAAGCAGAAGCGCAAGCCGCCACCAGCGGGTCTCACCGTTCGCGCAACAATGTTGCAACCTCAACGACAGCACTTTAATTTTCGACTTTCCGGCCGCCTGTCTCCTTTAGCCACTTCTTGCACAAGGAATCCGTCATGTCTTGTTCGTTTTTTCCTAGTTCTTATAGCGTAGACATTGGACACGAGCGGCAGTTCTTGTGAATTTGAGGCCCTCTTTTCCATAGAAGCTTTTGTTTTTGAATGCGCCCGTAGCTTTGAGTCCAGGGAAAATTAAACAAAACGATCATTATAAATGAAGTGATAAAAATAGAAGCCTCACACTGGACTAGATGTGGAGGAAGAATAACACGAAAAATTGTACACCACCGCAGAAGACGGGCAAATTTTCAACATTCCCAAATCAGTTTTCTCGGCCTGAGCATCATGAACAATGCCATAGACGCCATAAGTGTACGGCAGCTGTAGACAAAGGGACACGGGTGCTTCCTAATTGTTGTATCTAGCGCAGCCTTCTCACAAGTGACCACGTCCAGAGTACGAATCGACTGAAACATTCGTGTAGGGTGTTGTGGTGCTCCGCAAGGCGTCGATGACGTTTCCATTTGTAGACCACATAGTAGTTGATATCTCTTCTTCAAAACAGATTGTATGCTGAGCATGCGTTACCAACAAACCTGCTATTCCCGTCACGGTGGTTGGTGAAATGGCTTAAAGAAAACGAAACTTTTGATCTTTCCGATATACCGCCTTTACAAATGACGACTTGAATAGGAATTTCATCGCACAATTAGATGGATGTTGGGCTGCGGGGAAAAGTTACATCTGCGCTAGTACGTCCTGAGTCCACCCACAAATATGTTTTCCTTGACCCACTCTCAGCGGGGACGAAGAGCCAAATGATACACCGTGTATATAGCGCTCTTTTTACGTGCTGTTTGCTGTTCAAGCACGGTGGATAAGGGATAAACATCCTTCCGTGAAATTGAATTAACGGCCAGTTGTGAATGTTGAAGGTGCTTTAACAATCGGCGACCAGAAATCAGGGTAAAAATACACTTTGAGGACCAGTGTATTGAACGCTTTCTCCACTTTTAACATGACTGTGAATGGGCTGCAGCCAGATAATATTACTGAGTACGCCCTCCTGACTTTGTGGCCTCCCCCATAGCAGGTGCGGCCACAGTATTCGAAAGCCACTTCCATTACCCTTGAATACAGATGAGAATTAAAGAGGTAACATACCTTCAATTAATGGCATTCTATAAAACAATGAATTCTAGTCTCCATACACACGAACGCCTACACGAATTGCCAAGCAACCAGCCATTCTATATATTTAAAGGAGCCATGAAGAGAAAACACAAGTTTGGTTCATTCGAAAGATTGCCTCGTTAGAACCATAACGACACCACTTATAACGCAAACTTCGCTCAAATAAGCTAGATAATTAGGAAAAAAGGAAATGACCATGCGACCCACCAGCCCATTTTCCGCAACAGACCCTATGATGTCACTCGAGAATGCTCTGCGATTGGCGGAGGCCGGCAAAAGCAAACGCATGTTAGGCAGGGCTTACAGTTTGCATAGTGAGCTATATGCCCGTGGAACATACTGCACATTCATTTTATGACACTAAGAACGGTGGAGTAAGCGGTTGAAATTCCGAATAAACACGCAAGTGTGTATGCCAATGCATACGAAACTACCGCCAGCCGAACTCGACATTTCGTCGTCGCCACCGTCGCGCAGACGAATGTTCGGGTTCGAGGCTCTTCGGGGCCGACGAACCGTCCCAGCACGCACAGCCGCGACCTTGCTTGGTATCGTAATCCCTTCACAGGAGGTTGGCCGTCATATCGCCAACCAGCAAAGGTAAAAATAGAAACGAGGGGAGTAAGGAACAGCAAGCAGCGACGAGATAGTGACAGTCGCCGCAGTTTCGGAATGGTGTTGGCTTGCTGCTATTGTTAGGAGCTCGTTTCCAGTTTACAACCACTGAAAACTTCAGTTTGTTCGAGTACTTTACAATGAAATTTCGTTGCTACGTTTTGAAATGCCCATGTAGTACGGGAAAATCGTCGAGGGAGTGCGACATCCCCGCCGGTGAGGAGATCTCCTTTCATGTGCTGCCAAACGACGAACCTTGGCGAAGCAAGTGGCTGCGTTTTGTGAACTTTGCAAACGGAGGAGAAAGAGAGCTAAGGGAAGTACGAGTGTGCTCACTTCATTTCCAAGGAAGTGATTACGGCAGGGACCCTTACGTTAGCTCACTCCTGGGACATGCTGGCGCTCGTCGCCGACTTCGTCAAATCGCCGTCAAAGCGCTCTGACGTTGGGGGAAAAAATGCCGTACATACCGCGCATTGACGCTCGTATCTTTCTGGTCGAAGCAGAGAGCTCGCGCGAACGGCTTTCAATACACGACACCGGCCAACTGGCATAAGCGATACTGTTACTGAAATTGAACTATTATTAACCGTAATAAAAATACGGCACATACGTACCAGTCTGTATTCGTCCATCGCGACGGGGCTGACGAGGCAGCGGTGCCGACGGCTGGGCGTTCGTCTGTTGTGGCTATCGCGGAATGGTCGTTTTCCGGTCCATCCGCGTATCCCACAACTCCTGCCGCTCGTGCACTTAGAAGCATTGAGCGTTCAAGTGGTGTGAGGTTGTTAACTGCCAGCCCGAGCTCCTCGGCGAGAGCTTCGTTGTCCGGTTCAGGCGATTCCATGAATAGGGCTGTGTGTGCACTAGGTGTTATACTAGTATTTTTAAAATGGCCGCCGTCTCGGTTTCCGGTTTCTGTTTGATCCCCGCGTGTGGGTGCTATAGGGAGTCGACATACTAGGTATTTGTTTCATGTATCGGCTCATATGACGCCATTGTTTACGTCACCGAAATGTACAATTTAGCGGGAGATTTAAAAATTTGGCTTAAATTGCCTTATTTCTCAGTGAATAAAGCATCGTTTGCTACCGGGAAAGTGCTTGGGGTACTATGAAACACCTAATCTTTCGAATAAAACAAACGTTTGTTTCCTCTTCATGACTCCTTTAAATGGCACCCAAGTAAATGGGAAAAAAATGTCATAAAAAGAATGAAGCTGCATAAAAGAACCAGCTTACATTTTAAAGAAAGCACACATATTTATTGTTTTATGATTACATATTTAAGCTTTGATGGACTGGAGTTTTATCATGGAAAGAAAACATGGGGTGTCCATTCCGCGCATGCAGAAACCCATGAATTCACAGCAGAGAGTGCTGTGGGACGTTTGTTACTTCATGGCGCAGTTACTATGTCAAGTTAACAAAATTCGGCATAATGATAGAATAATAGAGCCACCTCTACGGCCAATTATTTTATAATTGATTTCGGGATAGCCTTGGTAAAACAATGAAAAGATAAAGAGAATCAAGCTGCGTAAGAAAGCAACCTTATACATTGCTAGAGAATACGTACGTATTTTTTGCTTTATATTTTTCTGGCCCTTTTCTGTAACCATACTCATCCTACAGAGGCACATGTATTTTCATCGGGTGGGAATTGTGCAACGCTTCCAACATCACTGCAAACTTTTAAATTATGACAAATAGGTTGTTAAAGTCTTCTTAGCGTGGATTTGCTATCGAATTGTTTTTGAGAAGTTTTGATGAAATGAAAATTAAAGCCCTCATCTGTCCAACTTTCGCGGTACCCTTGGCTTTGCTTGAAAGGCCCTTTGGCTGTCCGAGATTTGTTGATGGTCACTAAAAATCCACAGAAACCTACCACAAAGAGCATCAGTTTAAAACACGTGAAAATCGTGTAAGTCACAAATGTAATCACTCGAAGTTGAAAAGGAACACGAATTGCGCAACACGCATCTGTCCCTTTCGTTGAAAACAGGTTGCATCAGGTAACTCTATTCCATGACTTTTTAGAAAAGACTGTACCTTTAGGGTGGAGCCTTTGCCGCAGCCCGTTACGGTTGCTTCTCCTCTCTCCCAAGGCAGTGGCGGCAGGTCCCTTTTTTCGGTAACCAATCTGCTGGAGTCCGCACCGCTCTTGGCCAGAGGATTCTAAACGAGAGACCCCGACCAGGGAAATTTTCATGGATTAAAGGCTGATGGTCGTTGGAGGCTTTCCAAAGGAGCCGCTTCTTCAGCCGCCATTGTGCTCGGGCTCGTCTCTTCCTTGTTCTCCTTCTCTTTGCAGAGTTGGCTCATTGCCAAAAAGGGAATGGGTCACAGGTGTGGTTTAAGGATTACGCGCTGGAACATTTTTGATAGGATTTAGAAAAAAAGAGTTAGTCCAGGGATACATTTTATCTTTCATTATTGATTAATTCATTCATTCATTCGTTCGTTAATTCAAAAATCAATCGGTCGATCTTAGTAGTTACAGAAAATTATTCATGCGTTTCTATTTCAGAAAGGGTCTCAAATTCACATCTCTCCCGAGCCGTGATGAACATTATAATGCAAAGACGAACTAATATGAAGCAGTTAATCATTGTGGAAGTGAACGAGAACCACACAAAGCAATTTTGTTAACCTCTCCTCTTTGGGTGAAGGTAAATGTGAGCGAGAAGCAGACGGCACCAATTTAGGCACACAAAACGGAGAATCACAGAGCTGCTTCGAAAGCAACATTGGTTATCACCAGCGCGCACCAAACCCACAAAAAGGGATTAAAGGAGGCTGAATAAAACATTTCCGTTAATGTTTCGGTATTTGTTGTTCTCGGCCATTGAGAATGGGACACTCCGTTCTCATATGACACTTTCGCATCCAACTTAATGCAACAGCACTTACGGGCGTTCCGCATTTTACCTCCTATGTGAGCGGCACTGCACCTCACCGTTGGCCCTCGTGGTGCCCTCTGGCGGCACGCCACGGTAAATGAGCTCGCTACGCCACTGTATACGTTAGGGCCGACATGGATCGTCCAACTGCTAGTACCCGCTTATTCCCAACCCAGGCTTCTCACAAATGCTTTTCCGAACGAAACCGCTGTGAATTCCAGTTTGATCGAGGTTGTCCTGCCCTTCCTTCTCTGAACTGCTGCTTTCTAGTGTTGTGCAAAGTTATCGACGTAAATTATGAAACGAAACTCTACTGTGACATCCCTCATATTCTCAGCTTCCGGTCTACATCCGTTTCTTTGTGACCGCAGCCAGCCGTCATCTGTACTAACGAGGGGGTCATATCCCAGCAGAAACCAACTTAAAACGCACAAAAACATCCAAGAACGAATTTAAAAAACACAAAACAACCAAGTCGTGAGAAAAAATGTACATACACGCTTACAGCAGCTAGCCAACCGAGCCCTTCGCTGATCTTTATGGAAAGCCGAAGCCAACCTAAGACGTTGTTGCGACCTTGTCATCCCACCACTGCCAACCAGTTGTTGCGACCGGGTGGGCCGAGCCGAGCCGAGCTCTGTCGCCTCCGGCATACGTGTGGTAGCGTGGTGCGACGCGAGCGGCCTGCCGCTGTTGCAGCCGGGAAGAAGTCCAGAAGCCGTAGGCTAACGTAACTGTTTATTTCATAGCGAGAGGTGAGCCTTAGCCAAAAAACAATGCCCAGACGGGCGAGGTAACAGTACAGGACTCGAGTAGAGTGACCGCATGGATTCGCTGCTCAAACAGGAATGGGTTATAGCGCTTGCGGGGCTCTATTTATACCCAAAAGCGGTAACGGTCAAAACGCCAAAAAGCGGCAACACCCCACGAACGTCACAGACGCACACAACACTCTTTCCAGAGTTCGTGAGCCGTCGGTAGCATCGGCGCACGTTGAGTCCAGGAGATGGGAAAGAGGAGGACTCCGCGGCGATCGCGGGCCCTCTGTGTCCTTGAAGATCGTTGAGACGAGCCTCGGCAGCAGCCGCCGAAGTTTTGAAACGCGCCGAAAGCGAAGCGTCTGGCCCGCGCTTGTCGAGGCATGAAAACATGAATCACTGACAAGGTGGGTCTTGTTTGAAAGGCGCACGCAGTGGCTTCGCCGCACAGCCGAGGAGTGATGCGGGAAAGTACGGCGGCGGGCCGATTCGTAACAACGTCCAAAACCTTCCAAAATAAAAAAATGGCCAAAAACACACCAAATACTCCAAAAACCATGATGTAAAAAAAAGTTTAGTTCGCACGCCACGCAGGAACAATTTTTTTATGAAAGTGAAATATCACGAACGGGTATGTTACTTTTTACAATCAATCATCTAAACTTCACAAACACAAGCTAAAAACGCCGCCGTTCTTCGATCGTTTGCCGCTGTATTTCAGCTTATCCTTAACCTCACGTGTTTCCAAAGTGGCAAGCAGGCTTTATCCACAAAGGGCGAACACATTTTACGACGGTATATCGCACAAAACAAGTTTCCACCCTTTAGTGACCCTTTAACCTTTTAGGCCTTGGCGGTGTCAATTGACGCCATTACACAAAATTTTGTAGAATTCAAATTTGGCGCCCTTCGAAGACCGCCTCATAGTCTCTACAATGGCAGAAAGAGGGAGCCAGGAGTCCGCTAGAAGTAGGAGTTCCTGTATACACATCCCCCTCGCGAGGGGCACGATCAAATGCAGAGCATTTCCGGGGGCGTAGTTTGCGTTACGTTCATGTTGTTGCACTTGTGGCAACTGCTGACGAGAGAGCGCTCGTCAGCAGTAATTTGAATGAGTCAACGATATAAGGCGCGTCCGTAGCGTCCCATTCTGTGTCGGCTCTGTGGCGCAGTGGGTTGAGTACCATGTACATTGCGTTCCGCCCGCAGGGTCGAGGGATCGAAACCTGGCGCCAGATAGTATTTTATTTTATATAGCGTAGGGGGAGAGGTGCGGACAACGATGGTGCGGACTACGGCGGGACAACGCGGGTGACATCGTGAGTTACTGAAATGCTCTGCATTTAAAATCAGAATCCCCTCCATCTAACTTCGACGGTGGTTGAAACGCGAAGTTTTGTGCGCGCAAAAATCAAATGGCGAAGTCCGACGGTCAAAGCCGCTGCAATCAAAGTCAGAGCATACCCGAATATAGTGCAGACCACCTGAGAGACAAAGCCCAAGCGTCCACGATCAAAGTGCAAACTGCCTGTGAGTCAAAGTCCAAACATTGACGACAGCAAACGAATCTCTCATGAGAAAGCTTAGCGCCCCACAAACGCCCATCGCCGTCGTGAGACGGTCCTCGTCGTCCAAAATCCAAACCGCCAAATTAGAAAGCCAACGTCCGCTTCAACTAAGCCAAAGCCCAAAGTTTGTTTTTGCGATTCTGCAACTGTTTTGAAATGTGTCTCGTGCTCGAAAACTGTTCTGGCGAATAGATTCCCCATGTCTCAAGTGCCTCTGTGTGGTTTCCGGACAATTACGTGGCTAGACTACTACTTCCGACCTCGCGTGCGCGTACGTTGCCGGGCACGTGTATGCCCTGAAAGAAATGGGAAGGCAGACATTGTTGCCAAGTGCCATTCTCAGCAAAGGAAGAGTATCTAAAGCGCTTCTGTCCAGGTCAGTACCATGTTTTACGTGTATAACGGCCGAATAAAGTGACTCCAGCGTATACAACGGCGCTCCACGACAAGGGCGTGTTTGTGTTGCTGTTTTCTCTGTTCGCGCAACCACACTTCAGTTACGTTTTCTGTGGCCCTTCTTTAATTTGGTTAGTGTTGTCACTGATTAACAATGCATTCTAAACGTTATTAGATGATAACAAAGTAAACCCAGTTCCATCCAGTGTGAAATATATGCTGATATAGCGGAGCTGCGGGTTGTCTTTACGAAGATTCCGTTTAGTTTCGGCTCCTTTGTTGTGAGTAATGTTACGGTCGTCTTAGCGGTAATTATGATACAATTTGTTCAGGCGTTTCAGAATTCGTCACGAAAGTATTTCCTCCTCCTGCCCCTCGTCTGCTTAAAAAATAATCTAAACTGTCAGATTCCGCAAAAACGCATTAAAGGAGTCAAATAACGCGTGTGAATTCCCCCTTGCCTTTGATATGTTACCACGCTCTCGCTAGGAATGCGTGGCTGAACTCATTACACTTAGGGGAACAAAGTAAGGCAGTAGGTGGGATGCGTCTTGACATTGCTTTTGGCACCACCCGCGAAGTGCCGTGGGCATATTCTTCTGCCGCTTTTTGGCATAGATTCGGTGCCGTGAATGTCGCTTAAAAAAGTTACTGCTTCTAAAACAATAGTGGCGGAAACCTTAATACCTTGTGTTGTGCAAAAACAAGAGCATGAGATTCACAAATATCGCAGTCTGCGATGTGTATGAAACACTGAAAGCAAACGTTTTCGTTTTACGGCCCTTCGCGTCTGCGCTGCGCATAAATTGTAATCGTACTCACAATTTTACTCCTTCCACTAACAAAAAATGTCATGGCTTTCTTACTTGACTCTTCGTACTGCAGAAATACATTTCTTGTGTCGCTCATTCTCCCACGACTGCCCGAGAAACCTGTACAGAACGATGCCAGGCTGCCCTTCGCGATTGTGGCAGTACTTCATGCAGCACAAGCGGCGCTTCCACGAGCTATTTCCTGCATCATTTTGATCCTTTCGGACACTCCACTTTGCCATTATAGATATGTTTCCTAAAAAAACTTCCGCAACACAACGTCGAACCGCACGCAGTGATCGTGTTTTCATGTGCGCTGAACGGCCGGTCGCCACTTGCACCGACCCAAAGTTGCTAAGCGCCGGCGAGAGGCGGCGCTGCTGTTGCGGGCACACTTCACTGTCCGCTGCCTATCCTCGTGAGACCCGACTAACAACCTTCCGCGTGTGGTAGAAGAAAACGTGTACTTAAGCCCATTGGACCCAGGAAATTACAATAAGAAAAGTTTTATTGATGTAAAATGTGGCGTTGGCCTACCATGGCATGTGCAATATATTGCGCACCGGGATTCAGTGCACGAAAAAAAAATCACATATTGCGCGTAATAAAAGAAAAGACAGTTCTCCAGCTGGAAATTCTAGCTATGAAAGTACTTGAATCACTTTTTGAGGAAGTTAAAAAAAATGCGTCGCAGCGAGTGCACCGAAACTTCGAGCGTTGTGAGCATTCGGGGTTACGGCACCTTGATGGTGACTTTGGTTCAGAAAGCTGTCCTGAAAGGAGGCAATGGTGCTATCGCGGTCGAAGAGGAAGCATCTGGGAGGGGTGTTTGTTGTTGTTGTTGTTGTTGTTCCTTAACATTATTGGCGCATACCCAATCAGGGGATCGGCCAAACAACAGTCGTGAAACCGAAAGAGATAACCGCCTAGGTGGATGATTCGAGGAAAATTAGAAAAATTTGGAAGCGTTTTTCTTCTTGCGTTTGAGGAATCGAGTTTGGAAATTAGTCAATATTAAAATAAACAACAAAAAATGAATCATATAAATAAATAACTAAAGGAGGAGGAGGAGGAGGAGGAGGAGGAGGGAGAAGAATAATAAAAAATATTCAGTAGAACAGTCGTGTCCTCTTGGCCTTCTGACAAGTCGAGATCCGATGTGTCGTGAGAGCAATGGCTTCCAAAATCGCCACGGCAGTTTTCAGCCGCAGCCCTAGCACAGTCCAGAAAATCCGAAATTGATAACGTTGTATTATAAACCAAAAAAGCTTATTTGGTAAAGATAAATATCAGTTTACTGCCCGGTAATCGTAACAGTACATACAGCGCACACACTCGAAAACACCTAATACAATGTACCTCGATTCCAGTGTGCAATAAATTGTACACAGAAGAATTCAGCTCGACAACAAACAGAATACACGTTTGTGCGAAATAAAATTGAGTTCTAGATGAGCCCTACACATTCAAGCATCCATTCAACACAAATTTCAAACAATTTCGTAAAGCGGTAACAAAATAAGAGCATCTTACTTGGCCGGGCCGAGTAGAACGATTCCACAGGGACGGAGGCCATCGTCAAAATGGCGCGCAAAAAGAACCGCGCAGTCGACTTCTCCCACTCTGCGCTAGATGGCAGCACATGTCTGTGCAATTCTTTTTACAGGCGGTCTTAGCTTCTACGGCTGTTGGAAAACCGCTACGGCGCTGAGAACGAGTGTGCAATATATTGTACACTGGGTCTCACGAGGTGCCTATAAGAGTTCAAGGTGATGTCGTTTGCGCTGTGCACGGCACCAGCAACGTTTCAAAGAGTCATGGACACTCTGCTAGGTGGTCTGAAGTGGCACACCTGCCTCGTATACCTCGACGACGTTGTGGTATTCTCCCGGACTTTACACGAACACCTTGCAAGGTTGGAGTCTGTACTCGAGGCCATTAGTACGTCGGGGCTAACGCTGAAGTCTGAAATGTGCCACTTCGCGTACGAGGAGCTCAAGTTTTTGGGCCATATCATCAACGCCGCGTAAGTCCTGCCTGACCCGGCGAAAACTTCAGCCATAGCGAAATTCCTTAGACCGAATGGCGTGCGAAGATTTCTCGGACTATTCGCGTACTACCGGCGCTTCGTCGCTAACTTCGCACTCATTGTAGAGCTACTCACGCCCTTGACAAAAGATAGCACCATTTCCAGCTGGGAAACCGCTCAAGAGGAAGCATTCTGGGAGCTGCAACGACGCCTGCAAAGCCCGCCTGTGCTCGCTCATTTCGATTAAAACACCGAAACCGAAATACATACGGACACCAGTGATATAGGCTTTGGGGCCGTCCTCGTCCAAAAGCAAAGCGGTTGCGAAAAAGTAATCGCCTATGTGAGCCGTGGTATGACAAAGGAAGAAAAAAACTACTCAGCCTCTGAGAAAGAGTGGGCCATTTCAAAATTTCGCCCATACGTGTATGGAAGACCGTTCAAGGTTGTGACAGACCACCCCTCTGGCCGTCTCAGTGGGTGTAACTTGCGTCTGCAAGAATTCGACGTTACAATAGTCTATAAATCCGGCAGGAAACACTCCGGCGCCGACTGCCTGTCTCCCGCCCCCGTCGACCCACCACCACAAGACACCGATGAAGACAGCGCGTTCTTCGGAGTCGTGACAGAGAACGACCAAGACGCCCAGCAGCGTGCCGACTCCGAGCTACGCGTCATGATCGACTATCTCGAAGGACGCAGCGTCAGCATGCCAAGGGCCTTCAAACGCAACTAACCTGCATTCAGTGTCAAAAACTCCGTCCTCTTGAAGAAAAATTTCAACCCTCGAACGAGAAGTTATCTTCTTGTAATGCCCGCAGGCCTTCGTGACGGAATTTTGGAAACGTGTTACGACGACCAGTCTTCCGGACATTTCGGCACAGCACGCACTATGGGAGAGATCAAGGCAAAGTACTACTGGCCCCGCCTTACAACCGATGTGCCCCACTACGTCCACAGCTGCCGCGACTGCCAACGACGAAAAACGCCGCCGATGAGTCCCGCCGCACTTCTGCAGCCGATCGGGGTCCCATCCAAGCCCTTTCGACAGATTGGAATGGATCTCCTGGGCCCGTTCCCAACGTCACGATTCGAGAACAAGTGGATTGTCGTAGCGACATGACGCGCTACACAGTTACCGCTGCTCTTCCGAGGGGGACTGCACAAAAAGTTGCGAAGTTCTTCATAAACCAAGCTGTTCTGCGATATGGAGCCCCTGAATTCCTAATTACGGACCGCGAAATGGCCTTTACTGCGGAGCTTCTGCAAGGAATCTTACGCTACAACCTCCGACGCCGAAACGCTGAGTTCCACCCAGGGGATCACGTGTGTGTTTGGACTCCCATCCGACGACGCGGACTCAGTGAGAAGCTTCTGCGACGGTATTTCTGACCCTACCAGATTCGACGACGTGTTCGCCAACTTGCCTATGAAGTGATCCCCGATGGTGATTCCGGCACATCACGACGACGCACGCGACCCGAAGTCGTCCACGTGGATCGTTTTAAACCATAATGGGCAAGATGACGGACTTTTTTTGTTGTCGTTGTTCGTCAGTACTGTCGTTTTATTTTAGCATAGGGTCGATGCACTTTTAGGGGGGGGAGTAATGCCGCAAAGCATACATTGGGGTTGTTTGTTTATGTGTTGTTTTTACTGCCCGGCTGAGCCCGGCTGTGTTATCTGTGTCCCAAGCGAAGCTCGTGTTCCATTCTTTATTTTTAAGCCGCACAGGTTATCTCAATCTGATAAGGAGAGTGTTTCGTCCTAACGCCACTAGCCTAGAATAATCTTGTGTGATCTGCAATGTTCTGAATGTAAATCGACGGTTCGAGAAACACTCGCGCCGAAAGATAAAAGCCTGCAGAGCAGACGCCGCGGTATTCGATTCACCGACACCAGTCTGCGCACGTCACATTGTTGACTGCTGTTTCGCCGCCTGTGTATTCTTTGAGTTGTTAGGGGAGCACAAGTTCGCTCCAATAAACTTGTTGTACCTTCAAGAGAGCGGCGTCGTCTTTGGCAACGTGACAATATATTTATGATGATGACGATCATGATGATGATGATGGTGGTGGCGGTGGTGGTGGTGGTGGTGGGCTTGGCGCGGAGTCATGAGGCGCTGTGTGTCGTTGACGCGGGGACACGAACGCGCGGCTTGGCTCCGCCTACGCGCCCCTATCTGCTCCTATTTCTCTTCTTGCGCCAGTGCGCCGTGATTTATGCCGCGCGTTCGCCAAGTAGAATTGAGCCCGCCGGCGAGGCTAGCTCTCGAGGCTGCTGAAACCCGGGCCAAACTAGAGTAGAGCCCTGCTGTGAGGCTAGGACGGGAGGCTAGCGCGGACGCTCCGCTCTCTGCTGACGGGCGTTGCTTTCGTGCTCTCCCTCCTGGTCAGGAGGCACCGCGTGCGTCTTCTTTCTTCGTATATTTTTTTGCATATGCCACCGGACCTAGCTCAAGCTTAAAGAGCTCCACTGTTAAAATTGTTTGGTTCTGGAGAAACCGAGGTTGCAGCCTAATATTTTAAAGATAAATGTGGGCTCAGGATGTGGGACATCTTGAAGGTAGAGCGTTTAAACACGGACACTAGGAAAAGAGACGACAAACCACAAGCAGCGCTGTGGTTTGTCGTCTCTTTTCCTAGTGTCCGTGTTTAAGTGCGCTACCTTCAGGATGCCCCAAATGGATTACCAACTAGCCCAGTTGTCACTTCTTCTGCAGTGGCATCAGGATTAGTTTTGTCGGCGGCGTGAGTGCAAATCTACTATGCCTGTACATTCTTCCATATTTTTGCATTGATTTACCTAATGCTGTATATATCAGCAAAACCTTGATGAGCTGGACTGAGGGATCACGCACCTCTAGAAGCAGTTGATACCTCCACGAATGGACTAGCAGGTGCACATTAAAGGCAAAAATATGGGTTCCTAGTGTGTACATAAGAAAGGACAACTTTTGGGTCCCGCTTGTAATTTCTCGTCATGTTCGCTCCGTCCACAAATATTTCATAACTACAATTCAAAGTGTAGACGTGAACTCGTGGCTGTGAGAAGTTTTGAAGGCGCATTTTATCAATTGAACATCCATGCGGGGTAAGTTGTGTTTTTTTTTTTTTTTTGCGTTGGGCAGCACGATGTAAAAGCTTCATAAAGTGCTCCAGATCAAAATGTACGCGAATCGTAACAATAAATAGTACGTTATTCCACGTGAACTGAGACCGTAAAACATTGTCAAGCGATTAATACTTTTAGGAATCAATTTTTTTTTCACCTCAATTATCTATTATCCTGATTCCAGCGCATGTTCAACGTGCGTGGAATCTCTTCGGCGTCAACCTCTTCACTCGGGTTATGCCTTTGCTACCCGGCACCTTTCAATTGACAAGTGAACTCTCCACCACAACATCTCCCTATGTATTTACAATGGGGCACTCGATAGACAATCCGTTCAACGGCCTTCCGAAGGCCTTTGAAACGACCGTGTAGCACAGGTATTAAACGTGACGGTGCCCGTGTTTTAGGAATGTGATTACACATGCAGCTTTGTAGAATTTATTTATTAGCTTGAATAGGATTGAAAATGTCTCAAAGGGGCAATCTAGGTCTGCTAACATCGGCTAAAGCGCGTACTCCGTCGTGAAAAAATACTGCCAAGTCGCTACCGCCTCTGTCTTTACCAAGACAGAGCCGTCCTCAGTTTTACACAATTCCTCTGACAGCAGGAAAGTTATAACACACTGCGCTCATGGCCCTGTTTATCACTTCAACGTCAAACTTCTCGCAAGCATTTACGAAAACGTTGAGGTAAGACAGAGCGTACGTGCTTGAAGAAAGCGCAAAACACTTTCTGCTGAAATTCTGCACAGCTTCCTTGTAGCAGTCAAAGTCCGTCAAAGGCTGGTTCTTGGTTAGCAGGAGATTGGCCTCTTCTGTGCTGCCGTAGCTGAGCAGGGTGGCGATCTCCATGACCTTTTCCCTAACAAACGACCTGTTATCTAGCATCCTCTCCAGCTCTTTTATCAGACTCTGTTTGACGTTCGGGTCACTTGCCTTTGAGATCTTCTTACTCAGGATGCTCACTGGCACGTCGCGGCTACTCACTGCATCCAGCGGAGCGTGTGGCAACAGAACAGCAGGCGCGCTTTGGTTCCCCTGGAACTGACTGACGGTCATTGCGCCAATCCGGAGATCTCCGTACTCCATTACCACACTAAACTTTTTTACGCCCTTTTGGCCAAAAAAGGTGTAAAATAATTGAAAAAAGGGTGTTGGGAGGCCCTCACACCCTTTTTCTTGAATCTCCACACCCCTTTTCGTAGCTCTCCACCCTTTTTGCGTGAAAAAAAGGGTGTTGACCAACCTCAACACCCTGTTTTTAGGAAGGGTGTTGAAAGGGTGTGGGAAAGGTGTTCAGCTCTTCATTGATTGAGGCCATGCATGCAATATAATTTCAAAAAGACATCCCATTGCACCATCCTCCCAACCTCGTCAAAAATGTTCAAAAGAAAAAAAAAAAGCTGCCAAATTCAATAAAAAGCATCGGCAGCACCGACGTTGAAACAGGAAAAAATATCAGCCCTTGCTTGTTACGACTTCGACAGAATAACACTCCCCCTCCCACTTTTTGTTTTCTACAGCCTTGCACGGAGCACAGCACAGCCTTGAACTGTGACATCTGTATCATCATTCCGTCGTTCCCTGTTCCTCTCCTGCCCCACCAGCACAATCATAGCCCTCTCTGACAACAGTCATTCTCGTCACTCAGTGGAGTTATAACGTACGAGCAATCACAATTTTATTCCATTCTTATTGTTAGCGACCGTAAATATTGTGTACAAATGCAATAAACAGACCACATAGTTTCTCCTGCAGAAACAACGTTGGAGAACAAGGCAGATATCAAAAGAAAACAAAAGTTGGGGAGGTAGGGGCATGAAATCGGGCGCTAAATAAACAGACGCCAAATAATAATACGATTACTTACACTAGAACACTGCCAAATTTCATTGCGCAGTGTTATCTTACTATCTGCTGCTTTTTTTAACGTTCAAATCGAGCGCCAAAGCTTCAGTTCGCGTTTTGTGTTTGTAAACTTTAAATATCTAAGCTTCTTTATTATAATACACACAATAAATAATAAACCTAAAGATTATGTTATATTCAGTAAAAGAGGCAATTATTTGTTGTTGTCGTTTTATTTGTTTACGCAACTCCCTGCCAACGGCCGATTCCCTGAGTACGGTGCGCGGCGGCGTGGCCGGATTCCGGAACAGATACCAGGCCTCTCAAGCTTGGACGTTCCCTGTCTTCCCTATAGGCGGCGTAAAAATCGACGCCCAACGTGACCAACCTAAAGCGCTGTTTTCGACCATCAAGCCCACCAGACGGCGCAGGCAAAATGTTACTTTTGGTATAGAATACAAAACATTCATTCCGTGACTCAAAGAGCCCACACAGTTCGCTTACAATGTGTTATTTAAAAATACTATTAACAAGTTCCGCATCAAACATCCGTTGAGCAAAAATGTACGCAACTTTTTACGAACAGCCGACTGGTGCACCACCTCGTTTCTGAATTCGCAACCACAAAGCCGCCAATTCAAATTGAAACCGCTGCAACGGCCGACCGTTTCAATGTGCGCGGAGCACCGGTTTCGTGACTGTTATTGCTGTTATGTGCTTTTGCGTCCATCAGTTGTAGAGAGGACTGGCAAAACACGGGAATTGAGTGCTTGTGGAATGACAAATGTGGGAAATTCCGCATCGGAAGGCAGCTGTCGAGGCCAGAATATTCGATTCTTCCAACAGAAGGTGAGTGTTATGCACTCCGCTAGAAAGACGGTGCAAAGGAAACCGTTGTCGCCGTCAATACTTCATTTGTGCCCTTCGTTCGAAATCTTAGCGCAAGTGAACGAGTTGTTATGGCAAAAAAAAAAATGTTGTCACGAAAGCGACGTACAATTGCAGCGATCGAAATGAAATGATGTCCTGGCCTCTGTAAACTTGCGGATGTCAATAAACGATTTGTTCTCACTTGCTGCTCACTGTGGTCTGTGCCAGTCGAGGCCATCTGGTCACCTGGCGTAACATCACTTCACTAGCGCGGCGCAAGTAAACACGCGACCAGCGTGCCAGCCAGGAGCCAGCAGGAGCAGCCACGGCCGGACTCGACGCCCCTTTCGCGCGCGGGAGGAGGAGAGTCGAGTCCGGCCGTGGAGCAGCGAGCCGGCGGCCGCCGTGCGAGGGCAGCCATGTTATTAAGGAGCTCAAGCGGCCTGTGCAAAAAGCATCCGCCATGTTTACAAAGCCGTGTTTACAGCGCCATCAAGCGGGCGTACTGGGTAGTTCACGACGCCGCCACTACGCTTTTTCTGGCACTACAGGCAAAGCTAGACCTTTGCTTCTCTAAAATCCTCCCTGTTCTGTGCAGATACCCCGTGACCCGTCTTACGTGATTACAGTGGTGTGCGGTTAAACAAGCGCAGTTATTATGATTAATTGGGCACCTCGTCGTCTTCGGTTGTGTCTGTCGTGTTCGACTTCGCGATGGAGTATTTGAGAACAACTTTGCCACCTGAAGACGGCTAATTTCGTTGGCGCTTGCCTCTGAACGTCGCTCGCTCTTCTGCGTCGGCTCCTCTCGGTAAGCTGTCTCGTCACATTTGCCGCCTTTCTTGTCACTGGATGTCGTTTGTAGCTGTCATCGCCGCTTTAAGGATTCGTTAACAGGAGCACGCGTGTGTGAATTGTTTAACTGAACTGGCGAGGTTGAACCTAGAGGGCTCGTCTCTAGAAAGGCGATGTGCGAAAGATTGTGGTGCTTGCATTGAGCGCTAAACGCACTGGCGCTCAGTAACGCCGTGGCGCTCAGTAACTCAGTAACGTTTCCCATTCCGCAGCACTATATTGAACAGCTTCAGAGTTCACCACTGCGAACCACGTCTTACGCGTAGTTTATCAGAACACGGGCGGCTACTCCTCTAAACTGTGTTGCGCAGCGTTTTCGGCTTCGTTGATCACCGCAGTCGTTTGTGCCGTGTTGGGAATTGCGAGGGGAAATCGTTTGCGAGCGAATGTGCGCGCCTCGCAAGCTTCGTTGCGTTTGCGGCGAGCCACCTCACCATGTGTACGGTGCCGCGGTACGCGGGCAGTGATTTTGGCTGAATGTTGTGTTGCCCGAGACGTAACATTCGTGCACCTAATCATTTCCATTCTTGCATGTGTGGTAATCATGTGTCATCCCGTTTTAGACCTCTGGACGGTCTGAGCGCATCACGTCCCTCCATTCAACCGGACAAGAGCCACAAGCATTGTCAACAGTGTTTGGCCGCCAGAACGTAAGTTTTCAAACATAGTTTTGGTAGCACAGTGGGCTATCATACTTGAATATTGTTCGATCACTTGTATGTACAAGTTCTCTCCCCCGTAACAATTATTGGTGTTTCATGCATAACCTAACATGTAGGCGCTCAATGGCAACCTTTATTGTTAATTTCGGAAAACTCAAAGTTTCACCCAAAATCATAATGTGGGCGTAGCAGTTAATCACCATGTATACGAACTTCCTGGTGTTAGTCATGTTTACGGTGAAGCCATATTTCTTAGGTGGTGACACAAAAATGTTATTACCTTTGTAGTTTAGTCTTCGATAAAGCCTTACCAGTTCTGTTTTCAGCTATTTTTTGGATGTTTATCATGTGAATTGACAGTCCTTGCAGTCCACTTTTTCAAATAGTTATGTAACTGCCTGTACCATTTAAACATGCCTGATTGGGGTTCTGAAGGCTGTGATTTACGCACGCTAGTGCTGTACCGCCAATAAACAAACATCCTTCCACAAAGAAAAAGATTTGAAAGATGTAAAGTATCCGCAGCATTATTCTTAACTGGAACATGCTAATTGTTAGGCCTGGGGCTTTTCCTGAAAGCACTGTGGATGTTATGAGAGAGGAAAACCACTCAAACACATCTGCCAAGGCCGTTGCTGCTCCAAGATGCGTGCAAGCATTGAGTCTTCTGAGCAATACATTACACCCTTTTTTTTAAACAACCGACGTGCATGCTGAACGTACTCCTGATTGGGCGTTTGCCAGGCGCAAGGAATTTTTTTTCGGGGGGGGGGGGGGGGAGCCGTGGTCGACCAAAAGATGGGACGGGGAAATATGTAGGCAAGGCATCTTGCGCGTTGTTTTGCAAACGATGCTTGAAATAACTGACTTTAACATGCGATTTGTGTATGCTCAACGCTAACTGTAAAGCCCACCTTAAAGGAGCCATGAAGAGAAAATGCAAGTTGGTTTTATTCGAAAGATTTCATGTTTTATAGTGCCCCCAGCGCTTGTCTGGATACAAACGGTGCTTTATTCACTGAGAAATTAAACAATTTAGGTTAAAATTTTGATTTTCCCGCTCAATCGTGCGTTTTCGTGGTCCCAAATGACATCACAGGAACCGACCGCTCTGCAGCCTAGAGTACCTTCATTCACGCATCCGCCGTACAGGGCAGAGACACGTATACGCTGGCGCCGCCATTTTCGGTTGCTCGCTCGCCGCCGAAGCAAGTCATTGTGTCAAAACCGCGCTAAAATTATCGCCGCAACGCGGTTTACTGAAGAAGTTTGAATCATATTGTCTGTTTCGCGTTGCTAGGTCTCGTGGGAAACGAAAAGAATAACGCGTTGAGCCTGTTGGCCCAATTGCGGCGGCACGGGACCGTTCAAAGGTTGTCTCCACCCTGTACAGCGGTGTTGGTTTGTTCCCGCGTTTTTTTTACGTTCTGTAACCTAGATGGCGCCACCATACCGTGGCAAGCGTTTGGTTTGTTTTTGCCCGCATTTAAATCTGGCTTGTTTTTGTTCTGGGAGAAAATATTCGTTCCCTGAAACAGTGCTCGCTCGACAAATGGGGTCACGTAAGACACCGTTGCTTGCGTCAATTGGCCAGTGTCGTCTGAGACAACCCCAAGCCCCGCAGTGCTGTGCACAGCTAAACCAAGCATGCTGTGCGCAGTACGAACAGCAGAACGCATCAGTACTTCTATGTTTACATGTGCTTTCGTAACTTCCACTGTTTGTCCCATCATTCTTATTGCTTTGTAAAGAATGTGCCCTAAATTTAAGCGCAAATCGCTCATTCGTCTAGTTTGTAAGCTCTACCTAATTGGCGTCTGCTTCTGCCAGCCTCCGCCAATCGCAGAGCTTAGCTCATGTGACATTATAGGTTCTGTTGCGGGAAATGAGCTGGTGGGTCGCATGACCATTCCCGTTTTTCCTAATTATGTAGCTTATTTGAGCGAAGTTTGCGTTAAAAGTGGTGTCAGTATGATTCTAACGAGACAATCTTTTGAATGAACCAAACTTGTGTTTTCTCTTCATGGCTCCTTTAAGGAGCTTAGATGGTGATGATAATTAGGATCACCTAAATTCCCATTCGCTGGTCTATGGGCAGACCACGGGCGAATCATTCGTCCGCAGAGCAGGTGGTTAGGCGGACCCGCGCTCGTGAGCGTGATCATGAGTGCGCTCGTGAGTGGCGCGCGGTCCCCGAAGTTCGTCGGGAGGAAGTGGAGGCCAACACTGAATGTTTGCTATCAAGATTCTCGTGTTTTAGATTTTCCTTTAGAAAAGGGACTATTAAGTTTTCTTGTCAGCTATGAAGTACAGTCGAGCACGATTTGAAGGTTATCGCGCCAGCATCGAGCGGCCAAGCGTGCCACCAGCCCACGGTTTCGTTTCGGAACCATGAAAATCGAGATTTCGCACTCTTCGCTCCCTTGTTGGCTGTTCCATGATACAACAATGGCCCGCACGACTGACTTGCCACCCTTTGGGTTTCAAGCTGTACATTCGTTGTTATCAAGCACAGACTTGGACTTGGTTGCCCTTTATTACGCCGACGATAACGAAACTTGCATGGAATATTTGCTAAAGCTGGTGTTCTTTCTGCTTCGTTTGAAAGAGTAGCTTTCCCGCGACAACCATCGAATCGCAGTGGACTGTACATGCGGCGCATTCGTATATTATGGCGGTGAAGCTAGCAAACGTGCGTCTTCGTCCTTAAGTAATCGCCTTTTGTTATTTTTTGTGCTAGTAACGTGAGTAGTACACTTGCGCTAAGCAGAACACCTTATTGCACTGCTGTTGAATGTTGAGCTTGTTGCATGTTTCTTAAATTTCATTATATTTCTATCTGTTAAATCGAAACAGACATGGCTTCAGTAAAATTCCGGTTAAGCAAATACAGAATGCTGATTCTAACCAAGAGGGAGGTCAAAAAAACAGTGGAATAGTGCCAAAAAAACAAAGCTCCGCAATAAGGAGAATTGTGTAGTTTTGTTGATGTGGAGGAAATACAACATGGGCAGAGCAATGCTTTTTATGCAGCAGAAATTATGGATCTGCAATAGTCAATGAAATGCGATGTCAGTAGAAAAATAAACATATCAAGGATTGATAGTTGACTGAACAAAATACAGCGACATGCTCTGTCATGTGATTATACTTTGTACCAGTGTCAAGACAAGGAATGACACGCTCCCGACCACATGTAAGCCTATATGCGGCTTTTCCTGCTGTTCTGCCATTCCCCGGCCGTGCTGTTCCGCCATTGAAACAGTGGGGCTGTTTTGATCGGCTCGCGGCAGGTTCCCGGTGCTTGTCGGTGTATCCGGCGCAAAATGCAGCCGGGCTGTATATATTGACAGGTACAGCATCTGGAGCGGGTGCAGGGATCAGACGTTGACATAGCCCTTGTTTTCAGCTTTATGTGAGCAAGAATGTCCTTAAAACTGCAGGTAACTTCAGGCGGTTTTTCAGGCTGCCTAAACCGCACCCCAGCCTTGGCATAAAACATTATGAAGAAGGGGGGGGGGAGCACCTGGACCCCCCCCCCCCCCCCCCGGCTACGCCCTTGGCGTGTGCTTATTCTTTCTTGCATCCACCACATTCGAGTCGTCACGTTGAATTGGGAATGCTGGAATCCAGCATATGCTGGCAAGATACGAGAGCTTGAACACAACCCACTTGCCCGCAATGAGTTTTCAAAGATCTCCACCACCTGAAGGTACTGAAGTGAGATGTAAGCATTGCCTGAAAACCATTCCAGATAAGGGTACGAAATCATAGTTATGGGCCTTTCTCACCCATTTACGTGTTTTGAACAAAAAAAGTGCCATTTAAAGGTAACACGTCGTTCCCTGCCGATTTCTGATGCCTGATTAAGTTTGTGGGCATAAATGTAGCAGCTTTCTCACATGTCTAACGTGTATGCGGGCTTGTTAGGAGTGAAGTAGGTAAAAATTGAAAGGTTTGATTGTAGTTGTGTATAGATTACCTACATTGTTTTCATTCCTAGAAAAGAAAAATTGAGGTAACCTGCCAATTGTTCTGCATTGCTGCATTTTATTATGCTTGTATGATTCGTAGAACCTGCAGGAGTTCAGCTGCTTGTTAAAGGAAAAATGAACAATGGTACAAAAAGAAGAGCATCTACTAAATAAAAATCTTCACAATCGCAGGATGCCAACGGTCCACCTACCAACTTGCGTCCTCCATTGTTTCTGCTGGCTGGAGCGGCGCATGGAGCATTTTTCAGCTTCTCGAAGTTTGTGATCAAGCGGTGCCCCAAGTGAAGGATGCCGCAGACGGATCTTCTGTTTTAATGCCACAATTTCATGTGCTGAGCACTTACTCGTAAGGCATTTTAAATATTCATCATCCCAGAGGGTATGTTACCTTCGTCTTGGGTGGAATGTGGCTGCAATCAGGTTATTTGTGACAGAAACAAGTGAACCACGTGGGGAGAGTCATTGAGGCCTTGTTGATTGCGCATGCTTCTGAAATAACGTTTTCATTCAGCTGAATACTTTCTAAATATTACAATTTGTGAACAAAATATGATAAAAGTCATGATTAGTTGTACTACAGTGCAGGAAAGAAATGCCAGCACATGTTTTAAGAGCCTCTTATATTTCAGGTCATTGGCTGGTGAGCAATAAAACAGAACTCAAAATTGTTTAAAGTGAAATCAAATATTTGTTGTCACCAGTGCATGACCCATAGTAAAAGCTATCTGGTCTCCCAATTTAAAATGAGACAGGAAATGCCAAAAAAATAAGGAAATAAACAAGACAGCTTGCTACAATAAACCAATTCAAAGAATTGCTCAATGTCCATAAAGTGGTTGCTTGCTACAATAAACCAATTCAAAGAATTGCTCAATGTCTATAAAGTGGTGATTCAGGCGGGTTAGTTCGGTGTTGATGAAATACAAGCAGGCACTCGCCTGGTCAAAAACAAATAAACAAATAAAGACATTTTGGGGCCCCTACTGGTCCCTTGATCACAATGAAAGGGGGGTGAAAGGTCTCGATTATTTATAGGTTCGGTGGCGCAGAGTGCGCATGTGTATCTCGGGGAGATTACCCCGCGACCGGTTAATCGTGTTTTTAGTTGGTTGAATATGCACTGATTCTAAAAGTAGTGTCGACAGGCGCTTCTCTGATGCGATTATGCTTGCGGAATCCCAATTGATGACGTGGTCAGTAGCCAGGTGATGATCCGCCAAGGCATTTCAGCTTACATTGCCCTTTTTGACATCGTTCTGGTGCTATTGAATTCTTCTTTTAAAAATTTCCAGTGAACTATGTAGGATGCATCGCTATCCTTGCATGGAATTTTGTAGGCAACTCCGGGGAATCTTGATTTTTCTAAAGGGTCCTTCACGCGTACCAGCTTCTGCTTAAGCCTGTTCGTTGGCATGTGTGCAGTTTTAACGCCATATGTGCCAAACACCCTTGCAAGAGCTTCACTGATGCCTTGCGTGTAGGGGACGGCAGCGCGTTTTTGCCTGTCTTCTTCAGGAACCCTTTCGGAGGAGGCAACTGAAGCCCGCAATTGTTGCGTCCTCACAAGCTTTGAAGGGTAGCCGTTACTGCGAAGGTCCTTCCTTACCACGGCTAGCTCTTGCTTGCGCAGACCAGGCTCAGAGCAGATTCGTGATGCGCGTGAGAAGAGTGCAGCGGCGACGGAGCGTTTTTGGCCTATACGCCTCGAGCGCGGCCTGTAGGGGCGCCACTGAAATCCCCCTAGCGGCCCGTTTCGAAAGCAGGCGCGGGAGTCCCCGGTCCGCTCCCCCCTGTCGCCGTTGCTTTTGGGGCTCGTTCAAGACAGCGATTTACCGTTTGTCCGCGTTCGAAATACCGAATAACGTGGAGCAGGCACTCTGTTTGCAAGCGTGGTATGTTCACGAGAGTATAAACGTTTATGACGCGATATTAGTGAGATCTATATGAGCGCCAGGCGTGTGTCACAGGCCGGCGTCCCGAAGCCAGCATTTGCATGCAGCTGATTGCAATTCCGCTGCCCTGAAATTTAGTGACTGTGTCTCCGTAAGCAGTCTTTCCTCCGATGGTCATGTTGCGGCCATACACACTATGATGTAAATCGACTTTGTGCACTTACAAAATCTAGCGGAGCACTCATACCTGACAGCACGCAAGTTACGCCTGCCAATATCACATATCAGATATTGATCAGTACCATGAACAAGCTAATGCGGCATAAATTTCACAAACATTGTACCAAAGAAGTACGATGGATAATGCAAAATTACACTCCGGAGTCAGCACACGACGACAAATTTATTGCTGGGTCGTCTTGTCCCGAGCGAGGTGAGCGCTCGCAAAGATTCATCTGTTACATTTATCCTCCACGAGAAGCGCGAAGATGGGTTTAAAGAGTAATCCGCGTACGTGACCAAACTCTTCTTCGAAACACCGTCATATGAGTCATGACACAGGGAGACTGCAGAAGCTAGCATAAACCGAAATCAGAGACCCTTATCAGATACGACACTCTTCCAACGAGCCCGTGTGTACGAGATTTCGGCGCGCGTTAACTAGGCTCTAGGTGGTCAAAATTAATCCGGAGCCCTCCACTACGGCGTGCCTCATCGTCTCCGTTGCGTCGGCGCGTTAAACCCTGCAATCAACTCTTCCAACGACACCTCGTATCGCTTGTGAACTGCCTACCCAGTAGTATTCTTCAAAAAATGAGTCCGCCGAGTGATCAGCCGTTTTTCAAGGCGAAAAACAAACGAAAAGTGAACACGCAGCTTGTGTGTGTGATTACTAAAACGTTCATTCGTTGATTTCGCTCCGCATTTGTAAACAACGATAGTTGAGCGTCCTCCTCCTCATCCCCCCCCCCCCCCCACCCGCCCATGTCTAGCGAAATATCAGTGCATTTCGCATCTAGTTGGTCTGGTGAATACTACCTTGCTCAAACAAACGTCTTTAGCATTTCAGAAGCTGCACTCGTTTTTGTTTTTGTCAGTTTTTGTCAGCTATTGGGTTATCACATCCCCGAAATATATTTTTCTACGACGTACGTATTCGAAGCAAAGCCGCATTTGTTGTCCGCGCTGCAAAACGAACCAACCTTTTACAGTGCCAAAATCAGGTCTAAACGAGGCGACAATAAATAGAATTCACTTGTGCCGACGTGTTCGAAGGTGACAGCGGTGATATGCTGCTGCCATCGCCGACGCCCGCAAGAGCGGCCAAGAAGCGCGCAGAACCGCCTCCCCGGGTAGCTCTTGTTGGCGTTAGAGCGCTCTACCAAGACGCAGCTGTTTTTTTTAAGTGCCCTAAACGTGCAGTTAGCTTACAGACGTCACCATAACAAGTTGTTTAGAGCGCGAAAAGGCAAAGAGAAGCGAAAGAAAACCAAAACACTGCATGACCACCTATCAGCCACGCAGCGCTAATCCCGCAAACGCCGCGGAGAAGCGGCGGCAGGCGGCGCAGCGATCGCGAATCTCGAGGCGTATAGGATGCGCAGAGTCGAACCCCAGGTATCTACCCGTGTGGGTCGGCTTTCGATACACAGTGGTTGTAAATCCTTTGGCCGACCGTCTCACAAGTACGTCGAGGAAGGCGATCTGTCCATTGTTTTCCTGTTCCATGGTGAACTGGTTGCTTGGAACACAAGAGTTTAGATGCTCAATTAAAGGCATTACGTCTCGGCGGTGGATCACACAAAAACAGTCGTCTACTTAGCAGACAAAGATCTTGGGGCCGTCTTGTACGAGCATAGCGCAGAATTTTCTAGAGCCTCTAAGGCAATATTCGCACAGACTGCTGAAATGGAATCTCCCATCGCTGTTCCAAACTGCTGCTTTTAACATTATACGTTGAAAACAAAACGTGTTCTGCAGGCCAAATTCCAGGCAAAATTACGCGGTCCGGAGTTGCAAGGATCTACTCGAGAACGATGCATCTCTGCCTTCACGTTCGCCAATTGAGACGCAAGACTTATATTGTCTCCTGGAATTTGGCCTGCAGAACACATATATTTTGTTTTCAACGGACCAGCGGTTTCGAACAGGGATGGGAGCTTCCGTTTCAGCAGTCTGTGCGAATATTGCCTTAGAGGCTCTAGAAAATTCTGCGCTATACTCGTACAAGACGGCCCCAAGATGTTTGTCTGCTACGTAGACGACTGTTTTTGTGTGATCCACCGCCGAGACGTAATGCCTTTATTTGAGCATCTAAACTCTTGTGTTCCAAGCATCCAGTTCACCATGGAACAGGAAAATAATAAACAGATCACCTTCTTCGACGTACTTGTGAGACGGTCGGCCAAAGGATTTACAACCAGTGTGTATCGAAAGCCGACCCACACGAGTAGATACCTGGGGTTCGACTCTGCGCATCCTATAGGCCAAAAACGCTCCGTCGCCGCTGCACTCTTCTCACGCGCATCACGAATCTGCTCTGAGCCTGGTCTGCGCAAGCAAGAGCTAGCCGTGGTAAGGAAGGACCTTCGCAGCAATGGCTACCCTTCAAAGCTTGTGAGGACGCAACAATTGCGGGCTTCAGTTGCCTCCCCCGAAAGGGTTCCTGAAAAATACAGGCAAAACCGCGCTGCCGTCCTCTACACGCAAGGCATCAGTGAAGCTCTTGCAAGGGTGTCTGGCACATATGGCGTTAAAATTGCACACGTGCCAACGAACAGGCTTAATCAGAAGCTGGTACGCGTGAAGGACCCTTTAGAAAAATCAAGATTCCCCGGTGTTGCCTACAAAATTCCATGCAAGGATTGCGACGCATCCTACATAGGTGAAATCGAGAGCATGATGGAATCCCGTCTAGCCGGGAGGGTACATTAGGAACGAAAAAGAGACGCCGACCAGTCCAAAAAAAACGTACTGACGTTTGGGCTTCCAGCACCGAAGCCTTGTTCACAATAAATGCATCACCAGAAGTGGGTCTTTTAAGTGGGCTTCTATAATCGCTGCAAAGAGCGTGAGTAGATCGGGTTTAGATTTCCGTCGTTACGATTGACTGTGGTAGATGTGGTCTGAATGATTAGTGATTCCAGATGTAGCCGTGATGGTCACTTTTTCTGTAGCGACGATTCTTGCATTGTCCCAATCAATCTTGTGGTCATTCACGATGGCGTGTTTGGCTAAAGCATTGTTGCGGACGCTTTTATTCTTTACTTCACGTGCGTGCTGCTGCCGATGATTCTTATAATTTCCTGATTCCCCGATATACACGCCGCTGCAGTCTGCACAAGGTATCTCGTATACCACACCTGGGAAGCGCTCCTTGTGCAAGCGGTCCTTGACTCTCACGAGCTCATGGCGCATCTTTTTGGCTGGAACGTGGGCCAACATCACGTCATATTCCCGTAGGATACGTGCCAAACATTTACTTGTTCCTGGAAGGTAATGCACAGGAGCTCGCTTCATCGGGGCAGGAGGCACGTCCAGTTGTCCCCGTCGTGTCAGTTGGCGTTCTGTTGTGTTTATAATGTGCCTCGGGTAACCGCAGCTAGCCAGGTCGTCCCGTACCTTTGCCGTGTCCACCGCCGCATCCTCGGGCTTCGAGCACGATCTTTTCGCACGCTGCAGTAGCGTGCTAACAACAGCCGTCTTGCGGGAAGAGGGGTGCACGGAGTTGAAGTTCAGGTAGCGGTCTGTGTGCGTTTCCTTGCGGTACACGCTGAAACGTAGCCTCTGGCCCTGCCGAGACTCGAGGACGTCCAGGAAGGGAAGTTTGCCATCGGCCCCCTCTTCTGACGTGAACTGAATGGCACGTTCCATACTGTTGAGGTGGGCCAGCAAGCTGTTCGTCGCGTCTTTCTGAACGACGCCGAAACAATCGTCGACATAACGCAAGAACACTTTTGGTTGAGGGGCAAAGGAGGCTAGCGCGCGTGCTTCCAGCGCTTCCATGGTCAGGTTCGCCGCCGTGACCGAAATAGCGGCACCCATTGGAGTCTCCTGCCTTTGCTTGTAAAAATGGCCTATAAAGACGAAGTACGTATTGTTCAGGCAAAAATCTAGAAGCCTGCGTAGTTCTGGCTTATCCATCGGTGATCTCTTGGGCGTTTGATCAGCCTCGAGAGCAGCGGTGCATAGGTTGACAGCCAGGTCAATCGGAATGTTCGTGAAAAGGGACTTCACGTCGAAGGACACCATCAAGTCGTCTTCCTCGATCACGGTGTTGCGAGTCTTCTCGACAAAATCGAAAGAATTACGAATGTGAGTGGTCCCTTTACCGACGAGCGGAGCCAGAACTTGGTGCAGGGCCACCTGTCGAAGTTCCTGCACCAAGTTCTGGCGCCGCTCGTCGGTAAAGGGACCACTCACATTCGTAATTCTTTCGATTTTGTCGAGAAGACTCGCAACACCGTGATCGAGAAAGACGACTTGATGGTGTCCTTCGACGTGAAGTCCCTTTTCACGAGCATTCCGATTGACCTGGCTGTCAACCTATGCACCGCTGCTCTCAAGGCTGATCAGACGTTGCCCAAGAGATCACCGATGGATGTGCCAGAACTACGTAGGCTTCTAGATTTTTGCCTCAACAATACGTACTTCGTCTTTATAGGCCATTTTTACAAGCAAAGGCAGGAGACTCCAATGGGTGCCGCTATTTCGGTCACGGCGGCGAACCTGACTATGGAAGCGCTGGAAGCACGCGCGCTAGCCTCCTTTGCCCCTCAACCAAAAGTGTTCTTGCGTTATGTCGACGATTGTTTCGGCGTCGTTCAGAAAGACGCGGCGAACAGCTTGCTGGCCCACCTCAACAGTATGGAACGTGCCATTCAGTTCACGTCAGAAGAGGGGGCCAATGGCAAACTTCCCTTCCTGGACGTCCTCGTGTCTCGGCAGGGCCAGAGGCTACGTTTCAGCGTGTACCGCAAGGAAACGCACACAGGCCGCTACCTGAACTTCAACTCCGTGCACCCCGCTTCCCGCAAGACGGCTGTTGTTAGAACGCTACTGCAGCGTGCGAAAAGATTGTGCTCGAAGCCCGAGGATGCGGCGGTGGACACGGCAAAGGTACGGGACGACCTGGCTAGCTGCGGTTACCCTAGGCACTTTAAAAACGCAACGGAACGCCAACTGCCCCGATGAAGTGAGCTCCTGTGCCCTACCTTCCAGGAACAAGTGAATGTTTGGCACGTATCCTACGGGAATATGACGTGATGTTGGCCCACGTTCCAGCCAAAAAGATGCGCCATGAGCTCGTGAGAGTCAAGGACCGCTTGCCCAAGGAGCGCTTCCCCGGTGTGGTATACGAGATACCTTGTGCAGACTGCAGTGGCGTGTATATCGGGGAATCAGGAAATTATAAGAATCGTCTGCAGCAGTACGCACGTGACGTAAAGAATAAAAGCGTCCGCAACAATGCTTTAGCCGAACACGCCGTCGTGAATGACCACAAGATTGATTGGGACAATGCAAGAATCGTCGCTACAGAAAAAGTGACAGCATCACGGCTACATCTGGAATCACTAATCATTCAGACCACATCTAACACAGTCTATCGTAACGACGGAAATCTAAACCCGATCTACGCACGCTCTTTGCAGCGATTATTTAAGCCCACTTAAACGACCCACTTCTGGTGATGCATTTATTGTGAACAAGGCTTCCGTGCTGGAAGCCCAAACGTCAGTACGTTTTGTTTGGACTGGTCGGCGTCTCTTTTTCGTTCCTAATCCTACATAGGTGAAACTGGAAATTTTTAAAAGAATTCAATAGCACCAGAACGATGTCAAAAAAGGCAATGCAAGTTGAATTGCCTCGGCGGATCATCACCTGGCTACTGACCACTCCATCGATTAGGATTCCGCAATCATAATCGCATCAGAGAAGCGCCTGTCAACACGACTACTTTTAGGATCAGAGCATATTCAACCAACTAAAAACACGATTAACCGGTAGCGGGGTAATCTCCCTGAGATATACATGCGCAATCTGCGCCACCGAACCTATAGATAGTCGCGACCTTTCACCCCCTCTTCATTGTGAACAAGGGGCCAGTAGGGGCCCCAAGGCGTCTTTATTTATTTGTTTTTGACCAGGCGAGTGCCTGCTTGTATTTCATCAATGAATCACCCTCCCTGACGAGTTTTCGTCGAACCTTGGACTCTGTTAGGTGTCAGTGGGTTTACACAGCCAACTTGTGGGGACGCACATAAGCTCTTAACAAATGAGCTGCGTAGTGGCTATGCACTAGCCATGGTTTTTATTAGTTGCCTTGATGTATATGATCTTCTGTCGCAATGTTTTAGGTAGCTCACTCGCACATTATTCCTTTGTTTTTGGACATTGTGGAGTGTCCAATGTATATTCGTTCTATTTCTGATTTTTATTGCAACTGTAAATATGTCAGGAGTCCCGTACTGTGTGCATGAAGGCAGCCTAAATAAAAAAATTGGCTGCCTTGTCTTTGCTTAGAGGGGCCATGCAGACAACACACAAGTTTGATTCATTCGACAGATTGCCTCGTTAGAATCATACTGACACCATTTTTAGCTGCACTTCACTCGAATGAGCTATATAATTAGGAAAAAGGGAATGGCCATGCGACCCACTAGCTCATTTCCCACAGCAGTACCTATGATGTAATATGTCCCCAGCTGTGCGATTGGCTGAGGCCGGCAAAAGCAAACGCAAATTGGGCAGGCCTTATAAGCATGCCGAATGAGCTATTTGCGCTTAAATGTAATGCATATTCATTTTACAGCAGTAAAAATGGGGCAGTAAACAATGAAAGTTACGAAAATACGCGTACACATACAAGTACCGATGCGCACTGCTGTTGGTACGGCGTGCACTATGCTTGTTTTAGCTGCACAGCACTCCGCCGCTTTGGAGTTGGCTTGCACGGCCCTGGCCGATTGGCATAGGCAATATTGTCTTACGTGACCCTGTTTGTCGAGGATACCTCATGTTTCACAAAACCATTACTTTCTACAGTAACGAAAACAAGCCAGGTGCAGACGCGGTCAAAAACAAAGCAATGGCAAACAACGGTTTGGGGGATGAGTATGGTAGCTCCACCTGGGAGGACTGATGGCTAGCAAGGCTGCAGACCCGAGTGACGCAGTAGTTTGTTTGATTACATGCACTTATGGCTTCATTGCTGACATCCCAAAAACACACGATATGGTGGGAGAATCAGACTTTTAACCTAAATTAATTTCTCAGTGAATGCAGCATCATTTGCTGAAGCGGTGGGGCACTATAAAACAGGAAATATTTCGAACGAAGCGAACTTCTATGTTGTCCGAATGGCCCCTTTAATGCACTGTATTGTATTTTTGGTTCCTGTAGTGATGTCACCATGAAGGAACCGCAGTAGACAAAGTTAATGTTAGCGCTTTACCATGCATTTTTTTTTTGTGTTTGATGGAAACAAATATAATACTCTAACCAAGGACTTTATCCGAAGCGTTCCCAACGTTTCGGAACCTACTTGGCTCCTTCATTAGAACTGTCTATGTTTGACCAAGAGCCATAGTTCTACATATAAACAATTTTTTTGTTTGCTGCAGCGGATCAGAGGCTAGGGCACAAATAGGGGGTAGGACAGCTAGATATCTGTTCATCTTTCGCCGGCTTGCTTTGGTGTGACAACTGTATCTAGTTGTCAATTCCAATTTGTTGTGGTCAGTTTTTCTCAACTAAATTGTAGCTTTTTTAAAGATTATGGAAGGTTTTGTGGGCCTAAAGGGTTGCCGCATTGCATGTTTGGCCTATGTAGCGTTGAAAGCGGATATTTTGCTTCAAAGTGGAATGTTGGCCTAGCATCATGGTCCTGTGGTTGCTGCTCACTTTCATTCATGCCATTATTTTTTATATTATCACTTAAAATTAAAAGTTAACCAATCTGCTATCATTTTAATTTTGTCACCTGCTTTATACTTTCTTTTTTTTCAACTGTCTGTAAGGAGTGACAATTCGTCTTTCGTCTTTTTATGATACCAAGGCATCGAACTGTGCTAGTTGGTACATGTTTGAATGGATGAAAAACCAGTGGAAAACACAGGGTACGGAAGAGAACGACAGGATAAGCTTGTCCTGTTGTTCTCTTTTAACTGTGTCCTGTGTTTACCGCTGGTTTTTCATCCATTCAATTTTCATGAATTTGTTCAACAGTGATTAGTTTAAGTGCTCAAGCAATTTTTGGCTTGAAGGTTCCCTGTAGCATTTATATAAGTGCTCTCTGCTCTTTTTTTACCCAAGACCCCATTACCAGCCTTAATGAGATTGTCTTTTGTAGACATGAAGTTGAAATAAATATTTGTTTGCATTGCTTTGCATATTTTGAAAGAATTGCTTGCTCACTTTCTTTCAACCCTGTTTCTTAATCCTGCTTAAAGCATTTTTCCATGTTTATTTTTTTTCAGAACCAGGAAGGGTGCTCATCCTCGGTTCTTGCTGAAGCACCAGTATCTGTACTTCACACGTGAGCTTTGAACACACAGTAATTATGGTATGAAACATTTTACCAGTATTAGCTTGCTTTGTAGATGTCAAAGCTCTCGACAGTGTAGTACATTGTCTGGTGTAGTGCACAATCTCTCTATAACAGCACCCGCTGGGTGCTGTTGTAGAGAATAATTTTGTGGCTATAATACTTGAGATTATTTTAAAATGTACATCAAATACTAGTAAGAATAGCTCTCTAAATTGGTGGCCATTTTCCTGGTGGAGGCAGAAAGTGAAAATACCCATGTGTGGAGATTTAAGTCCACAATAAATATCCCAAAGTTGCCAAAGCTAATCCAGAGCCCTCCTCGCGGTGCACTTAATATCCCATGTGCAGCTTTGTGTAAAAACAGCCAGAAATGTATGATCAATTTAAATTGATTTTAATGTTTCTAAATGCAAGTATTCTAAGTTTAAGCTGCCTTATTTAGTAAAATATTTTCTAACAATTGCATAGCTACCAAAGGTTTACAGAAAAGCTTTCATTGGTTATGCACCTTTTCAGCGAAACAAAAATGTCATTAAGAAAAGCAGAAAAAACCTAAATATGGCAAGTAGCAACAGTAAAGCTGCTAATAAAAAAGATGCTAAACGTTTTATTGATGATATTGCTGATTTTACTTCTAGTCAACTCTTAAAAGGGCTATAGACGAGTTTGATGGTTCCCATGACGCACCTCGTAATACTAGACGAAACTAATGGGCACTGGCTGTTGGCTTTTCATTTGCAACATCGAAAAATGACCCCACATCCACCAGCAGGGACATAATGCAAGGCACCATGCACAAGCTAGACTCATGATAAAATACTGCTATAACAACAATGTCATCACATTTCAACCAGGGAACCCATATGCATTGTTCTGTGATGTTTACAGTTCTTGGTATTGCTATGTGGGGTCATTTTTCATGAAGCAAAAAGAATAATGTAAAATAAAATAAGTGGCAGTGGGGACCCAACTTTTATGGGTAGAATAAAGCCACAGTACGTAGGGAAGTATACATATTGTATTTGGTCTGCCTTAATATTGAGCTTTTCTGCTCAGCTCAAGAATAAGGCACTAAACATTGCGAGTAGCTACCGTGATTGGAAGTTTGATGAAATGCTGAGAAGCCAAGGGTTTTAAGGTTCGAAGAACTTTTGTGCAGTTGATTTGTTGCACGCCTTCTTGCTTTCGCTGCATAACACGTTTATGCTGTGCAGTGAAGCTCGAAGGATGTGCGCTGCAGTATAGCAAAATGAACATAAAATTGAATTTTTAACACCGTTTCGAATAATCAACATCCTCTAATGATACAACTTCTGTACTGCGATTTGGCTGTAATATTAGACTTTATAAATGGATGTTTCAAAAATCGGTGGGTCAGAAAGTTCAAGTAAATTATCAGCTGACATTGAGCTTTAATGGAATGTCTCATAGAACGAAGCTTGGAAAGCACGAATGTTTCATACCGTAATTGTGTGTCATACTGTGCCATATGTGGCTGCACACCTGCAGCGCCATTTGTGAACCGAGGATGATGCACCCTTTTTGTACCCCTTTAGGTGGGTGCTTTTGCAGGAAAAGCTCCTACCTATGATATTTTGGGCAGAAAAGGGTGCTCCTGCGGCGAAAGAATCCAAGCACCCTAAAGGGTGTGCTTGCATTCTGGCGGTACTTGTCCGTGCTAAGCGCATGATATGGTTTGGACATTCCAAGCTCTAGCCCGCCGAACGCAATGTAATGCCTTGACTCCAACGCGAGTGCTTTTAATAACAACTTTGATGACACCACTGTTGAGAATCGGTTGAAACGGAGCAGGCGACGCACGTCGGTGTTATATTTTTCTTCGGCGTGCGGCCGCAGTGGCACGAGCCGTGCGATCAGCCATGTTCGTGGCTATTTCAGTGTTGCCAAACGAAGAAATTGACAGCTAAACTTTTCAATGAATACCGGCTATAGGATGGGTCAAAGGTAAATGTTCTTTATAGTTCAGACTGCTGTGTCCACCTCATTGCATTCGGAGGGAAGGAAGTTCATAATTGCTTGTATCTTAATATTTGGTATGTGCTTGGCTGTAAAGTTTTAAGAGAAGTTGCCAAAATGTTTATTAATAGACACCTCAATCATAGTTTATGGTTGTGAATTAGTTTTAGTCTCAGGATTCATGCACAGAATTTTGCAAACATTCTTGTTTCTTTTTTTGTGTTGCAACATTTACTGTCGATTGTAAAAGTTTGTTCGGAAAACGTGGTTTCATTCGGCTTGAGTCTCAAGATTTTTGACACAAAAGAAATTGTGCAATTTATGGTCAATAGAACTTATAAATGTGGTTGTCTGCCTTTTAAAAAAGTTGTGACGACAAATACCAATACAAGTTCTCTACGGGTGCACATCACATGGGATATTGTTTTTGGAAGCTACCACCAGAAAACATGGTTGCAATTGTAGTGGGGGTCCAGTTCTGTCTAGTTGTATCACTTGAATGCTGATGTGTAGTGAGCACACTGATAACGGTTTTCAGTGGTCCCTCTAGTGCACCAATGTTGTGATCGTCACGTGCATGAAATTGGGAAGTTCTATTATTTCTTCTTTTTTGGTTCAGACACTACGTTTTTTTTGTGTGTCATGTCAAGTTAACCGATATTTCAAGATATCCGAGTTTGATGCCACGAGGGATCACTGTATATATAACTTAAAATTGTGCCATTAGTCATAAATTGTTGCATTTCATTTACTTACAGAGCCTCCAGACATACACCTGTCACCATGAATTGCATTAGGACACCATGGTGATAGGTCGCAAGCCTCCAAGGCTATGGTGATGACATGCGCAACACCATGGTACTGCGCATGCCATCACCTTTAAAAAACGGTGTGAGGATGCTCAACACCCTTTATTTAGGGTGTTGAGCGTCCTCACCACCCTTTAAGGGTGTTGAGCATCCTCAACACCTTTTTTTTGTTCTTACACCCTTTTTTCGTCCGTACACCCTTTTTTGGCGAAAACACCTTTTAAAGGTGTTAGCCATGGGACAAGGTTTTTACACCCTTTTCGGCCAAAAAGGGTGTAAAAAAGTTTAGTGTGATAGTCTTTTCCCTGACAGTCTTGAACTGATCCTCCAGGGTCTCTTTTTGCAAGTTTTCCCTGTCGGAATCTTCCATCCAGTTTACGCTGTACACATCGCCGAGGTACGTTTCGCGAAGGTCGTCGTAATAACAGGCGTACGAAGATTCGCTGGGGTTAGCCGCGGTGGTGGCGTAGACACTGACGTTGTCCGGAAGCAAACCATCCGCAAACATGGCGCCCGCTTCACTGGCCTCTATGTAGACGACCATCTTGCTGAAACGGCCGTTCTTGTGCATCGTCACGATGGCATCGATCAGGTCTTTAGCGTTCAGCTCGTCTTTGGGGAACGATATCGTAGCGCCGCCTCCAAGACCGGAGTAGAAGACGAAGACGTGGTCTTGCGGTCCGCTGGCGATGACCTTCCCCGTGCCTCCGCCGGACGGTCTCTGTCCCTGGAGAACGTTGAGGAAGTTGGACGACGTGACCAAATCACCCGTGTAGTCCTTGACCACGCCCGGGTACAGGTTGGAGCCGTTCACGTGGTTCACCACGACTCCGGGCGTCGGGTTTTCCACCGCGTAGGCGATGTCATCGTACATCATCACCACGATTTGTTCATCTGGGACGCCGTGGTTGTGCAGTACGTGGTACGCGTGGCACACGTCGGCCTGGTGTCTGTAGTAGGGGTAGCCATTGGATCCGGCGACGAGAAGCGCCCAAAGCTTGACACCATCCTCGCTGACGTAGTTTTCACGGAGTACGTCCTCCTGTATTCGCACGCAACTACAGAACAACGCAGTAGAGACGAGTATAAAGTACGCGGAGGCTAACGGCAGTGCCATAATTCTGCGGTCGCAGTGCCAAATTCTGCGGTCGCTTGCCCGCGTCAGCGCATTTAAGCCAGAAGGCGCCCTGTTCTCTCCCTCTCTCAAACAACAATCTTGGCAAGACTTCAGATATCGGTGTGGATAGAATTGCTCAGTGTCTGCGGCAGATACGCCACCCAGCGTGGAGGTCGTCCGAATACGAGACGCTGTGGGATGGCTTCTTTAGTTTCAGCTGCCCGCTTAGCGCGTCGAAACAGGAAGTAAAGAGAAAAAAGAAAGAAAAAAAGAGCTTTCAAAAGCAGTCGTCGTTCTCTTAGGGTGAGACAGATATAGGCGCTTTACGCAGTTCTAAATAATAATCAATCAATCAATCAATCAATCAATCAATCAACCTTTATTTTCGGTGCCCAGGAACAACCCTAGGGTCTTGGTACTGGTACACCATATACAAAACATACATAAAAACAAACTAAAATCAAGACAACACAACACACAAAACCGTATGCATGAAAGAAACAATAAAGTAAAGATAGTTACAGTAATCTCAGAAAGCAAAACAGCAAAAAAAAGAAAAGAAAAGAAACAGGAGACCTAGCGTTGCAAGCCATGACACGCGGACAGCGAAATGTTCAAGGCACGTGAAAAACAGGAAATACTCACTGAACATGACAGAGATACGTTATACGCATAAAACGAAGGTTTTATAACAAAATGTTCGGAAGTTTCAACTTTGAAAGAAGCTCAGCATTACAAGCACTGGCACTCAAACCTACAGAAATTCAAGCAACGCAAAACCAGGAAATGTGAAAAACAAACAAACAAGAACATGATTTGCCTAAAATAAATACGGCACATAAATTTGCAATGACATAAAGGCACTTAAGCTACAACAGTTTTCAAGTCGTTTGAGAACAAAGAAAAAGAGCTCTGGAATATATCAAGACGATCAGAATATTCATTATATGCACATTGTATTCTGCAGATGGACGAGCGTCTTCTACTTAAAGCATCTGTTCTAAAAGTTCGAAATGTTCGGAAAAGTTTGTTCGGCAAGGTGACATTGATAAGTGTAACCAAGTCGTCACACAAAATATCCCCATGAAGAAGTTTATAAAGAAAGATAATATCAGCTCGCATTCGTCGACACCGAAGGGAAGGAAGACTTTTCAGAAAAGGCACACTGCCGTTAGCGTCTTCTTGCACATGACGGAAGCGGTGCTTAAAGATAAAGAGGAACTTATTTTGAACTCTTTCGATACGGTCACTATTGGACCTGCAAGTTCCATTCCAAACAAGAGAGCCGTATTCAAGAAGAGGTAAGCAGAGAGCCGAATACAACTTGAAGAAAGGAAGAGGACCTTTAAACTGTCTAGAATATCTGCAAACAGCACCCAGACATCGAAGAGAGCGACGGGTAATTTGTGCAACGTGGGAAGAGAAAGTCAGAGAAGAATCAAATAGTACTCCCAAGTCTAGAATTTCAGTCACCCTCGGCAATGCAGTGCTTGCAATTTCATAAGAGTATTGGAGCGAGTTTTTCTACTATAGGAGACAACTTTCGTTTTTGAGGGGTTCAAAATTAGGTCGTTTTTGGTGCACCAACGATGGAATGACGCAATATCAGCCTGAAGATAATTACAGTCATGAATATTACGCACTTCTCTAAAGATTTTCATATCACCAGCATACAACAAAAAAGAAGAATTTTGAATTACAGAAGCAACGTCGTTAATGAAAATGGAGAAAAGAAGGGGACCCAGAACCGAGCCCTGGGGTACACCACTGGTTGCTTTTGTGGTAATCCGGCAATAATGGCGGGGGACAATCCCACGGGATGGACATGTGCCGGCTGAGGATGAAGAGGTGGCGCGGGACGAGCTAAGGCGGAACATGGCGGACTCGGCTGGGCGACGTGTGTGCAGCCGGATCGGCTGAGCGGTGTACCTCGGCGTAGCGGGACTCCAAGTAAAGGTGTGATCGAGGGGGCTCAGTGTCCTTCTGGGGAACCGCGGCCGGGTGCAAGAACCCCGGTACCACATTTGGCGCCCTGAACGTGGGGCCGGCCGTGGTTCCTAGGAAGGGCATTGTGGTCTTCTTCCTCGTTTTGGTGTTCCACGGCAAATGTGACCGACAGCTCGCTGAAGATGTGGTCAGACACGATCGACCTGGCGGACCAGTCTCTGGTGGTGGACATCTCGGATGCCCTCAGCGAGAGGGACAAGGTCAAGTTAACTGTCCACACCAAGACGACGCTGTCGGACTTCCAGAAGCCGGAGTTCTCTGTGCTTCGGCAGCACGAGGAGTTCATCTGGCTCCATGACGCCCTGGAGGAGAGCGAGGACTACGCCGGGATGATCATTCCCCCGGCCCCTCCGCGGCCGGACTTCGACGCCTCGCGGGAGAAGCTCCAGAAGCTCGGCGAGGGCGATGGCTCCATGACCAAGGAGGAGTTCGCCAAGATGAAGCAGTAGCTCGAGGCGGACAGCTGCTGACGACTGCGCCGGACACCACCCCCGCGGAGCAAGGCCCGCGGACAGGACCTTGCCACGTTTGGACCTTCTGCAAGGACCCCCGGGTCTTAGGAGGCCACCTGTGGCACCGGTCTACTGCCATCCGGGCTGAGCCGTGGGAGTCCCTCGAGAGTGCCGACGCGACCCGCGGAGCAAGGCCCGCGGACAGGACCTTGCCACGTTTGGACCTTCTGCAAGGACCCCCGGGTCTTAGGAGGCCACCTGTGGCACCGGTCTACTGCCATCCGGGCTGAGCCGTGGGAGTCCCTCGAGAGTGCCGACGACTGCAGCCGAGGGCAGCCAGCGTCGGCCTTTTCTTCGGAGGGGGGGAGAGTGTGGTAATCCGGCAATAATGGCGGGGGACAATCCCACGGGATGGACATGTGCCGGCTGAGGATGAAGAGGTGGCGCGGGACGAGCTAAGGCGGAACATGGCGGACTCGGCTGGGCGACGTGTGTGCAGCCGGATCGGCTGAGCGGTGTACCTCGGCGTAGCGGGACTCCAAGTAAAGGTGTGATCGAGGGGGCTCAGTGTCCTTCTGTGGAACCGCGGCCGGGTGCAAGAACCCCGGTACCACACTTTGTACCTAAATGAAGTTTGACCGTTAACACTTACATAGCAATATCGCTGCTGGAGATAGCAACGTATAAGACCCACCAAAGAAGCGTGGACATCTAACAGAATGATCTTGGCAAGCAATAACGAGTGGTTGACTACATCAAAGGCCTTGCTCATGTCACAGTAGACCACATCAAGCTGGCTTCTACCAACGATTGCTGGTACGGCCTGCTCCATGAAGCACGCGAGGTTTGTGGAAGTGGAAGGACCACGCATAAAGCCATGTTGATTAGGAATGAGGACGTGTTTAAGTGAGAAAGACAAGACCATATGAAGAGATAACTCGAATATTTTAGAGGCAGAACAAAGGAGCGAGACTGGCCTATAGTTTATGGCGTCAGTTTTTGGGCCTGACTTGAATACAGGGAATACGCGAGAGATTTTTCATGAGCGAGGGAACGTGCCAGACCGGAGACAGTTATTAAACATTGAAGTGAACACAGGAACGAATATGTTTGCAAAGGTTTTAGAATGGCGGCAGGAATACCATCTGGTCCACAAGAAAGCGAGGGCTTTAGCCGCTTCATACTGGTCCGCACGATGTTCTCATCCAGTTGGAAACAACCAGAGTTACCGCCCTGGTGACAAGGGGCGCTACTGTTATCACTGCCACCGCTAATTCCAAAAAAAAGAAGAAAACTGACGAGCAAAGCAGTTGGCCACCTCCGTAACCTCATTGCCGTTGGAGTCTAGTAAACGAATAGATACGAATAGATTCTTTAGTTTTACTAGATCTTGAATGAATGTACTTCCAGAAGGCTCCCGGTTGATGGGTTGCTTTAGCTTCTACTGACGCCAGGTACGAAGCATGATCACGTTTGTGCAATATTTTGCATAAGGCACGTAGGCGCCGAAACTCCTGAGCGAACTGGTTCGCACCAGAGCGCTTCATCTTTCTGTGCGCACGTTCTTTGAGTTTAAGGGCATCCCGCAATTCAGAAGAAAACCAGTGTGGGAATTTGAACTTCTTTGGTAAATATTGCGGGACGTATTTCTTCATACCCAAAAGTACAGTCTCAGTAAAACGGTCAACTTGTTCATTGACATCAGTTTCGTCAATGACTATCGACCAAGGGGCAGCAGAAAAGTAATCATACAGCCCAACGTAATCTCCCCGGGCGAAAGCGTAGCGAGGTTGCGTGTTGCAGGAACTTACGGAATGGTGGAGCATTGTGGGAAGGGAACAGGAAATAGAAAGAGGAGAATGAGATCTGTCAGGTCTAACTAAAGGACAAGCAGAGTGTGACACACTAACATCATCAAAATTCGAAAAACACAGGTCCAAAATGTTTCCACTGCAGTTTTCTATGTGATTATGCTGTGCCATGGAAGTGAAAGACGAAAAATCTAGTAATCTATTACCCTTCTGTTCAATGTGGTGGTTATGGTGGGAACAGGATAGATGGCTCCACTGAACGCCAGGAGCGTTAAAGTCTCCAAGAAGGAGGACCTTGCGGTTGCAATGAGTAATAAGCTCCTGTTCAATGGAGGAGACTAACTGATTGAATGCATCAGGAGCTACATCAGGGGGAATGTAAAAAACCCCAACAAGAAGTTTTTCAGTTTTAGAGATAAGAATTTCAACCCATACAGACTCATCTGCATTCTGAATATCACTACAAAGCACACTCGGGAGAGATTTGTCGACGGCGAGAAGGACCCCACCCCCTTTTTGTTTGCTTCCCGTCAAGGCACGATCACTACGATATACATGGTAATTTTGAGGGAAATAATCACTAGACAGGATATCAAGGCACAACCAAATTTCAGAGATAGCTATTAATGGAAAACAAGAAGCCAGAACATCACCAAAGAAGTCAGTTGCCTTGGTACGAAGACCGCGCACATTCTGATACAACACATCCAAAGTACTAGTCACCATTGCTTTTCTTATGTGATGCGCTCAGAGCTGTGAAGCATGCCTTCGCGAAACATGCCTCGAAACTCCTTAAAGAGGCAGTCTTTCGGCCAAACAGCGGGGTCATTCAAGCGCTCGAAAAATAATTACAACAATCAATCAATCAATCAATCAATCAATCATTTATTTGCGTGCCCAGGAACAGCCGGGGGGGCCTTTGTGCTGGCGCACGGAAACAGAAACACACGAAACATAATGTACACATCTCTCAAATACAAAATAAAATACAAAATACAAAGGGGAAAAAAACGAAAGGATAGCTTATGTTGAAGTTACGGAATGAAAGTCATTTAAGTGCATGAACTCAAGGATAAAAGACAAATGCAGAATAAGAGAAGTTGGCAGTTACGCCAATACAAACTCACAGACATGTTTGCGAAACAGAGTAGGGCAATCATTAAATATATCAAGGTAATCCGAGTACCGATTGTACGTGCATTGCAGTCGGAACACAGGGCACAAGACACGCAGACAATTGGGGTTGCAAAAGGTATCATGTTTCCTGGTCCACTTTTGCGGCACATAAAGACGAACATGTTGTAGCAGCTCACCACAAGACACTATGCCGTGCATAATTTTAAAGAGGAAGAGAATATCAGCCTTGTTCCGCCTGGAAGTTAAGCATGATAGCGTCAATGCAGAGGGCGATCCAGGGTTATAATTACTACTATCG
The DNA here is from genome assembly GCF_048455015.1 of Haemaphysalis longicornis. Classification (NCBI taxonomy): domain Eukaryota; kingdom Metazoa; phylum Arthropoda; class Arachnida; order Ixodida; family Ixodidae; genus Haemaphysalis; species Haemaphysalis longicornis. The sequence continues at coordinate 1,549,530 of NW_027526415.1, read as the reverse complement.
CCAAAGCGATGGTTGAAGATAGATATGAACTTATTTTGGACCCTTTCTACAAGCTTACGGTTTGTTTTGCTCGTGCTGTTCCAGACAACAGATACATATTCAAGCTGAGGACGACATATAGTTGTGTAGAGCTTGAGAAGAGAAAGCGGCTCCTTGAACTCCTTGGACACGCGACAGACAACGCCAAGCGATCGAAGAGCTCTACGAGTAATTACCTGAATATGTGGAGAGAAGCTCAGTTTACTGTCGAAAGTGACGCCTAGGTCATTAACCTCTACCACACGTGGGAGTAATTCACCGTTGATGTTATAGGGAAACAAGATGTTGTCAGTCTTTCTTGTGTATGTCATTACCTTAGTTTTAGATGTATTAATGAGGAGTTTGTTGCATGAGCACCAATGCGAGAAGGACGAGATTTCTCTCTGGAGAGTGGAACATCTGGCAGAGTTGGGAACAGATTTAAATATTTTTACATCATCGGCATATAAAAGAAAATTACAATCATTAAATATTGTCGCGACATCATTTATAAAGATTGAGAAGAGAAGTGGCCCGAGCACTGAGCCCTGAGGGACACCACTGGTGACCTCATAGGAAAGAGAAGACTGTCCATTTACATGCACGAAACATGACCTATCACATAGATAATTGCAATAATAATAATAATAATAATAATAATAATCAATCAATCAATCATTTATTTGCGTGCCCAGGAACAGCCGGGGTCGGCCTTTGTGCTGGCGCACGGAAACAGAAACACACGAAACATAATGTACACATCTTTCAAATACAAAATAAAATACAAAATACAAAAAAACGAAAGGATAGCTTATGTTGAAGTTACGGAATGAAAGTCATTTAAGTGCATGAACTCAGGGATAAAAGCCAAATGCAGAATAAGAAAAGTTGGCAGTTACGCCAATACAAACTCACAGACATGTTTGCGAAACAGAGTAGGGCAAGCATTAAATATATCAAGGTAATCCGAGTACCGATTGTACGTGCATTGCAGTCGGCACACAGGGCACAAGACACGCAGACAATTGGGGTTGCAAAAGGTATCATGTTTCCTGGTCCACTTTTGCGGCACATAAAGACGAACATGCTGTAGCAGTTCACCACAAGACACTATGCCGTGCATAATTTTAAAGAGGAAGAGAATATCAGCCTTGTTCCGCCTGGAAGTTAAGCATGATAGCGTCAATGAAGAGGGCGATCCAGGGTTATAATTACTACTATCGCCAAAGCGATGGTTGAAGATAGATATGAACTTATTTTGTACCCTTTCTACAAGCTTACGGTTTGTTTTGCTCGTGCTGTTCCAGACAACAGATGCATATTCAAGCTGAGGACGACATATAGTTGTGTAGAGCTTGAGAAGAGAAATCGGCTCCTTGAACTCCTTGGACACGCGACAGACAACGCCAAGCGATCGAAGAGCTCTACGAGTAATTACCTGAATATGTGGAGAGAAGCTCAGTTTACTGTCGAAAGTGACGCCTAGGTCATTAACCTTACTATTAATAATAATAGTAGTAATAATAATAATAATAATAATAATAATAATAATATAATGATCAATCAATCAATCAATCATGTTTATTTACGTGCCCAGGAACAGCCAGAGGCCTGAGTGCTGGCGCACGGGTAGTTACATGAAAACAAAATACAAGAAACATATAGCAAGAAACAAACAAGCGACAAGACACACAGAAATTGAAGTAGTGAAAATGACAGAAATAAAGCACAGGCGGAGCCTGGGTACAGGTAAAAAATAAAAAAAGAAGATGCCTATGTTGCTCTGCCCGTCGTAAAGGCCACACGACAGGCAGAGCAACAAAGTTTGACAGTAATACAACAAAAACTACGGCAAGAGTGTAGAGACAAATGAAAAAACGAACAAATGACAGTAAACAGTTTCAAAAATAGGCAACTATCAGTTGGATAGACACAACCGCAGAGAAATCAAATTCCAGAAAAAAAAGAACGACAGACATATCATAGGTGTTTAACATACTGTATTCAACAGCGTTGTACGGTAAACTGTAAAGGATTTCTTTACAGTTTCCTTTCCTTTCCTTTCTTTCCTAAAGAAAGGAAAATTTATAATAATAATAAATAATATAATAATATAGATAATAATTAGAATAATAATAATATTCAATCAATCATGTTTATTTACATGCCCAGGAAAGCCAAAGGCCTGAGTACTGGCGCACACATAGTTACATAAAACCAAATCACAGAAACTTATTGCAAGAAACAAACAAGCGACAACACACACACAAATTGAAGTAGTGAAAATGACATAAACAATTAACACAGGCGGAGTGAAAGGTGGGTAAAAGTAAAAAAGAAAAAAAAGGCGCCTTTGTGGCTGTGGTTGTTGTAAAGACCGCACAACAAGCAGAGCAACAAATTTTGACAGTGATACGACAAAAACAACGGCAAGAGTATCGAGACAAATGATAAGACTAACAAAACATAGGAAACAGTTTCAAAAACAGGCAACTATCAGTTCGTCAAAACAGAACCGCGGAGAAAGGCCGGTGAAGTGTTGTCCAAAGACCAGGACCAGGGAAATTTTCGTGGATCGGACCTGTACGGACGGCCTTCTATGTCCGTACATGTCCGATTTACGAAAATTTCCCTGATCCTGGTCTTTAGACAACACTGCACCGGCGAAGAGTGGAACGTACTTCGCCAGTTTGATTTGCAAAGCAGCAGAGTCTCCTACAACAATCCGCACCGAAGGCTCCACTCAAAGGTATAGTTCTAAGCGAAACACAAACTGCTCAATCGAAAAGAGAAAATCTACATGTTTATCAATCCCTGTTTCTTCGTTGGTTTGAGGTGATTGTTGCGTCGCAGTACATGTTATTCCGCTGTGTCGTGCAAGCATCTCTTGGGAGATTTTTTTCAGTGTCCTTGAAAGTACATGAATAATGCACGGCTGCTGTGATCTTTCATCGAACGGCAGTATGTGCGGTTACGGGGAGATATTATTCCTTAAAATATTTTAATGAAGTCGATGTACGTATGCTCGATTGAACCTGTTAAGTAGAAGTGACTATATCACGTACCTTTGAAGTGCGAGCTCAGTACTTCCAGTCACTGCAGCCAAGTAGGGGAAGCCGGGACACACAAGCAACTTGAAAAATGCGGCAACAGTATATATATTTACACACATGACATCAGCCCCGGCGCCACCACTGACAGTGAATCAAGGAAACGGGGGTTGAAGTTTAGGGAGTTTTTGACGCACGCCCGGTACTTCAACATTTTCGCTGGAGCCGGCAATATAGAATAATGCGTGCTAAAACAACAATATACTCCACATTATGCAATATCATTGCCATTTGCATCATTTTTCCGAAATGTATGAAGGCGACTACCGTATAAGTAGGAATATAGGTCCAGCCCCTTTCCTTGCGCCCAAGAAATTGGCGAGAAAATTAGGTACATATTGTTTTATTGAGGCAATAAGTACTCGTTTTCTTTAAGGTTACTCATTACAGCTGTCTGAAATCTTGTCGGACGACTTCCCCGGTCTGGCTGTCCCCCACCAGCATTTATTTATTTATTTATTTATTTATTTATTTATTTATTTATTTATGTATTTATTTATTTATTTATTTATTTATTTATTTATTTATTTATTTATTTATTTACCCTCAAGGTCAATAGACATTACAGAGGGGAGTGGTTAGGGTGAACAGTAAAAGAAAAACCAGAAAGAAAAATAAACTAATACTTATACAGTCTGCACGTTTAACTATTGCGTTCTTGAAAAGGCTGGTCTCGAATGTTTGTTGTCGGTTGGGGAAGGCCATTTCATTCCTTCGATCTACTGGATGCCTAGTGCCCCGAAACGTTCGTTGGGCGTGGTATCTGGTAATCCTATTGTTTGTTTACAAACCTTTCTAATTAATCCACTAATTTCTATTTCCTCCTCATTTTTGAGCTGTCGGAAAGGAATGCAGTAGGTGATTTTGCTAACTACGAAGGTTTGCACGAGCCATATGAGCGTGTCTTCCTTCATACCTATATTCTTGTTTTCCACTCTGGAGATGAGTAGAATGGTGACCTGAGTGCTCTTCTCCAAATGAAGGATTGTCTCTCTGTTGTGGTCATCAGATTGCAGTCGAAGCCTAGGATTAGAATGCTGTTTACGACAGGGATCTTCTGGTTGTTGGGTAGACGGAGATGTCTCGACTCGACGGGTCTCCTCTCTGTACCTATACTGGTGGGCCGATCGATGAGCAACTCGGATTTCTGAGGAGAACAGTCCTGTCCACCTCCTCAAACATATTCTTGCACCACGTCTACTGCCTCTTATAGGGTGTCTTGAATGTGTCCATCGCTGCCGCCGCCGATCCACAGCGTGATGTCGTCGGCGTACCGACAGTGGTGAAAGTCTTTGATGTTGCTTAGTCTCTCAGGCCTCGACCGTGCTCAGGCAGGCCTAGGAGTGAGGAAATGGGAGAGCACAGACCCTTGAGAGCACCCTACCACCCACTGCAAAGTCATCCGACTCAAGGCTTCCGACGGAAAGGGAAGCGGTCCTGTTTGTGAGGAAGTCTCTGAAATAATTGTATACTCGCTTTCCCAGGGCGACCTTGGCTAGTCCCTCGAGTATCGCTTCATGTACTACGTTATCAAAAGCCTTTGTGAGGTCAGACCTACTATTGCTCTTGTGTCGAAAAGAAAAAGTTTGTCTCCATCGAATATTTTACGCTTGATTTGTAACATAATCTCCTCATCGAAAGCTTTGCTCTGAACCAAATCATAGTGTGCGGGTAAACGTCGTTGTAGTCCATGTAGTTACTGATACGGTTAAGAACGACGTGCCCAAGGAGTGTGTTAATACAAGATGCTAGAGAGATTGGTCTTAAGTTGTCAATGTGAAGCTTTTTTTTTGGGGGGGGGGGGGGGGGGGGGGGGTTAGTTATCATTACTATTTTTGCAGTATTCCAGGTTGTGGGGTGGTTGCCTCTCTACCAGCACTCGTTCATGAATTTGGCTAGCGCAGTGAGGGAAGGGTCGCCGAGGTTTCTAAGCGTCGTGATGGATAAGCCGTCAGGCCCCGGTGTCGACTTCATCCGCAGTTTTTGAACAACCGCACGGAGTTCCTCGACGGTGATTGGTCTGTCAAGTAAGCGGTTATCGGGTCCGGAGTACTCCGGCAGCTTAAGGGGGTTTGGAGGTGACGTACTTGTCTTTGATTATTTGAATGAGCTCGCTGTTGGTCCCGTGGTGGACGTGAAGGATTCTGTTTAAATTTAATTTATGCGTGGTTGTACCTGACTCTGGACTCGTGACGAGAGTCGGTTCGCGTATTCTTCTATTTCGCTGTTTAATCTAGCTACTCGTCTTCTCGGTGTAAGGTTGTGTTATTGTTTCTTAAGTCGTTCCTCTAATCCCTTCTTGGCTTCCCACATGTGAGCTAGGCAGGAATAAGCTGTCGCTGAACCCGCCTGCCCTTGTATGGGTTTCGTAGATTATCGACGGGCGCCTTCAGCCGTGCTGGCCATGTTTTCATGTCGGTTATGTCCGGTATACCACCGTCGTGGTCCCACTCGGCAAGTCTCAGGGTTCTAAAGTCGTCCCATTCAACACCCTTAATGTTGTTCCTTTCAGGTTTAGGTGGGCAAGCACTGATTTGGATGGTTATAATGAGGTGGTCGCTCCCCAGATTTTCCTGGGTGTTATTCCAAGTGACCTGAGATACGTACTTGGTAAAAGCGAGATCCAGAATGCTGTCCGTACTGATTCTATTGCCGTAACGCGTCGGGTGAGCGGGATCAGTTATGAGAGAGAAGCTTTCTTGCTGTGTGGTCTCCCAGAGCGGTTTACCATTGGGTGTGTCTCTGGCGTATCCCCAAGCCGTGCACGTTGGGTTGAAATCACCCACTGTGAGTAGGGGTTGCATTTTTGCGATGTCTATTGCCTTCCGGAGAAGGGTTGAAAAATTGAGCTTTTTTCGAGGGTTACTGTAGACATTTAGCACAAAAATATTTTCCTTTTGTCGTTTTCTCGTATGAAAAATTGCTTTAAGTACGTGGTCAATCAATGGGATTCAGACTTCGTGTTGTATTACAGGAAGATTTCTCCTGGTCAGCGTGCAGACTGCGGGTTTGCTCTTGCTCTCGTCACCCGTATTTGAATAGAAAGATTAATAATTTAGTAGTTTGGCTGAGCATCCTAATTCCTGCAGTGTTATGGCGTCAAGCGTTTCGGCGACGGGGAGGTTTGCAATGTACTGCTGTTGTATCTCTTGCGAAGATATCTCCTGCAGTTCCATTGCAATAACGTGCAGCCCACAATAATGTTGGCGCTCTTGTTGTTATTCCTCTCCATGTTGAGAGTTGTGATTCCTACTGACGTTTTAACTGTTTATGGTCTTTCGAATGATGACGGGCGGGCGCAGGCTTTGTGCATCTTGATGGGGCTGATACCTGCCCTCGACTGTGCACGTAACGATATGTTGGCTACTGTGCCTTCTAGCGCCGTAACCCTACCTGCTAGACCGTCAATATGAGTATTTAGCATCCGTGTTAAGCTCGACGCCATAGCTTCAAATGTACTGCTCAGTTGATCGCTTAATTTCTCGCGAAGGCTCGTACTAAAAGTTTCAAGGGCATGCTTTAGATTTCCTTGAACCCTCGTTTCTAGTGTGCTTCCAAGCTGTGTTCGCTGTGAGGTTCCTTGACCTTGTTTCTATTTCTTTTTCCGGTGGACGCGGGTTCAGATTTGTGATTTCAGTGGCAATCTCTATTTCTATGAATTCTGTAGTATTTCACTGGCCGAGAGCCTCTACTTTGGTATTCCTGTGAGTATAGGCCGGGTGTTCCCGCTCCTTTTTTTCGTTTGCTCCTGGTGCGCTAGCGGTATTTTCTCTTATGAAGCTACGGGTCTCTTGCTTGAGTTTGGCAGTCTTTCTAGTGACTTGTTCTTATACTTGTTTGATTCTAGAAAGCCCCTGCCTTAAAAGTGTGCTTTCAGTAACACTGACGCTATCGTGTTTGTCCTTTTGTGGTGTATTTATTTTCTCATTTATGTGGTGTAGGTAGACTGTTTCTGCCCAGATTACCCTATTTTCACTGCTGTTTCCAGTACCGTTGTCGCTGTCGCCCTGGTTCCTTTGGGTGGATCATGGGCGCGGACGGTGACGGTGACCTGGTAGCGCAAACAGTGTCTCCCTTCAGAGGATTCCGGGAGGTACACCGCGACGCAGGCCTCTTCCTTTCTCCACCACCTCTCCGTGTTTTTGATCGGGAACGGTACCACGCGCTGTCGTCCACACGTGCAGAGTTGCTGGAACCCCTCCGAGACGTGCTTCGGGGAGGTCTCGACTGGGTCGTAGACGACTGCCGCTTGGTTTCGCACTCCAGCTCCAGCGCCTTGCGTCGCAAAATGTAGGGCTCATAGAACCGCTTTGGACACCCCTGGCTGGCACACAAATGGTCCCCGTTGCACAGGGCACAGTACGGAATGCACCGGTGTCCTGGTTGGCATTCTGCCCTCCGGACGACTGGAAGGGGCAAGCGTGCAGATTCGGGCATACGTCGGAGCGATGAGCCATGGTCTGGCAATGGCTGCAGTATGGCACCATCTTTTTATAGAGGTAGCACTTTACTTCAACTCCTTTGTAGTAAGCGCAGAACAGCACCATCCGCTCCAGGAAAGTAACCACGACCGTCCCGCGGGTGCCGAGACGCCGGCATGAAAGAAACTCGAACCCCGGGAAGTATAGGTCGTCTAAGACTTGTTCCATTCTGTAGTGCTTGGAAATGTCGTGGATCATCCCCTTCGCCGATTCGTATGGGGCGAGCCGGTAGGTATTGGTAGGGTGTATTCGACCCCCAATAGTCAGCTTTTGGATTCTGTTGAGGGTTTGGGCAGCTTGCTGATGAGGCGTGCTCACAGTTAGAGTCTTCTGGAGTTAGGCTAGTTTAGGTTAGGGTAGGGTAGGTTGCGTTGGGTTGATTTGGTTGGGTTAGGTTAATTTAGGTTAGGCTAGGTTGGGTTAATTTAGGTTAGGCTAGGTTGGGTTAATTTAGGTTAGGCTAGGTTGGGTTAGGTTAGGTTAGGTTAGGTTAGGTTAGGTTGGATTAGGTTAGGTTAAATTAGGTTGGGTTAGGTTAGGTGAAGTCACGCCAGGTGAGTCCTGCTTCTCGCAAATCCAAAATCGCTTCCGATTTTGGCGAGGACTAGCTTGGCGAAGACTAGGCGTTCCAGTTCCATAGGCCTGATAGCAAGTTTGTAGTCGTCTTTTGGAGGGGGTCGTGGCTTAGACTTCCTATTATTAACGCATGGCCTGAGTTGCGGACGAGCAGGGGTGAGCCTTCACGTGTTCGTACCACTCACCTTAGCTTTACGTCTCTGAGCCCGTCCTACGTGCAAGATCCAGCCTTCGTCGTCATTCCTTTCGGGTGGGTCTTCTTCCTCTCTGTGACCGCATTGCATGCTGTCTTCATCTCTTGGTTCTTCGCGCTGACCTTTTTGGGGTTGAGCCCATGACATGAACGATCTTGCCATCGTCGCTCGGCGCGAAGTCATACTAGGTCCAACATAAGACCCAGCGCGGCGCAACCACTTCAAAAAGAAAAACGGTCAGGAAAACAGAAGAGGTGCCCTCTAGCACAAATTCTTAGTTTTGGTGTACACAGGAGCCTGGTGACTTCTGACACACGATACTGATGTTTTCGCATGGAAATCTTGAAGAAGTTTACTACTGTAAGGTCATTTTGCAGCACAAAGCTGTGCAAACGTGGCCGTACCATGTCTTCTTCCTCGTTACTCCTGCACCCTCAAGTTCTTTTTTTAGGGGCGAAGCCCCTTGGGGGCTTGGGCTGTCGTCGTCTCAGGTCATCGTCGATGTAGTCAAGGTACTAAAGCACCGGGACACTCGTTTCCGCCTCGCGCTAGAACGTAACGCGTATAACTAAAACAACACGCCGGCACACTCGTTTTTCAACACCTCACACTTGAGCGTTTTATCTCCATGGGTTACCCCTCCCGCAACAATATTATCTCCGTGGGCGAAAACGCCAAACCTGAAGAATACACTTTTATACTGTATGCCTCGCCCCTCCCCAGGTGTCACTTTAGTAGAGATGGCCCGGGATTTTATTCGCAAGTTGGCTTCGCGTTTTGGTGTTGTTGTTGCTTATTGCTTTTTTCTCCTGATCGTTTTCTCCTACTGCGCGTTTTTTTTTTCTTGAATGCCCCTTCACCCACAAAATGATATACTGTCTACGATACTGGGAAGGGGAACGTAATTTAGGCGTATATATATTAACAGTGCAAGCGGCAATGTAGTGTGGGAGCGATGGTGAAAGTTTTGCCCATTTGGAGCTGCCAATGGCTCGTTATTTGCCTGTGGGAATGAGTAAAATTGTGTTGAGATAAACATGAGCCCTTGTGAGCGGATGTTGAATACCGCTCCCTAAAGGAAAAACGGATGCCTTAAGGCCGCACGTCGGCCGTTTTTTTTTTTTTTTTTTTTTCTGAACATCGGCCGCCAAAAGCAAACTGAATATCTGGCAGCGGGGTACCTCCCATTGTGTGTCTGAAGACAGGCAGCCACCCAAATACTGGTGGCCGAATTACGGCTGTTCAACGTATGATCAGAGGCTGCCAGAACCTTGATGCTGGACGGACATGCCAGAAAGCGGCCATACACGGGCCGGTCTTGAAACACACTTTCTGTGCTTCCTGGGGCAGTACATAAGCAAGAAGGATAAAAAAAAATTACCAATCGAATAGAAATAGCTTTTGCATGGCGTCTCTTGTGTCAATATATTAGGCACTAAACAAAAGAGAGATACCACACAGTACACACCAAGAAAAGCATCAGCACGTTATAAACCGCCAGGGCCGGCGCAAAAATTATCGCCACAAAACCAGCCGGGAAATTCGCTGCGGTAATAGAGATCGAGGTAAGAAAGATCGTGAATGATAAATGCTGACAGTTATAAAAAAATGGTTATAGAAACTTCGACACAAACATACAATAGGTGTCGCTAACAACACATCAGTAGAAAAAAATGAACGAAAGGAAGTACACCGACCGTTGAAGAAAAAAACGCCAATTTGTGATTTCTTGTGCGCGCTACCGCCCACATCGGCGGGCACAAATTATCACAAATTGGCGTTTTTTTTTTCTTGCTTTGAAAGTACGAGAAACCATTAAAGGCGGTACCGGCTTGATTCGAGGCCATTTCTTTTCGCAATAGTTACCTTGCAATGGCTGGCTGAAGCTTCATTGCTAGCCACAGTCCATCTCCCATAACTCCATCCCACCGGAAAGCTGCTTGAAAGGTCTATTTAAAGAAGGATCAGCTACAGAAAGTGCATTGTCTGCGTACGTTCACTATAGTGTATCTCCCCGCAGCGAGGATCTCATCTGCGGTGGCACACCACATAGCCTGAACTGCGTTCATGTTCGAGCTTGCAACACTCATAGCAACTAGGCCAGTTGGTTAAAATGCATCTGAAAGCGAAGTCCGAGGAGAGAGTTGTTATCTCTGTAGGAAACGTTGAGGAAGGGGAGAGAGAAGAGGGGACAGACATAAGGCATCGAACGTTTTCATGTTTTGTGCGGAATAACGTATCCTTTCGTTGGAACACACGCCGGCAACTGGGCGGTGCTTTCCCTGCTTTCTCTCGGCTTCTGAAAAAGCAGCTGATTGTACTTAGCTCTAACATGAGTAAAAAAAATTACACCACGAGTCAGCATCCCTCTCCGCTTTAGTTAGCCTATCACGGAGACTAAAGATTCGCTCAAGTCAGCTTGTCTGCGGAAAACTGTTTTCGCAGAACCCATGACCGCTTGCCCATCTCGCTTGCTCGCTGTTGCGTCCCGTGGCAGCAATAGTGTGCAAGCCATCACGGAAGGAGGAAGTTGAAAGGCGGAATTTGAACAAGACCCAGCCGATAACAGCCCCCTGGTATGATATAGGCAGCACCCTGTACACTCTAGAAATAGGCGGCGGGAGAGATAGAGAGTGGACGGAGAGGTCGGGAGAGGGCCGCGAAGAGACCTTGATAGAGGGGTGGGTGAAAAGATAGAGAGGGAAGAGAGGTGGTGAGGGAGGGATGGAGAGAGAGAGAGAGAGAGAGAGAGAGGGGGGGTGGAAGGGAGGGAGGGAGAGTGAGAAACTGAATTGAGTTCAGTTTGTTTAGTTCCTGTACGACAAAATGTTCCCAGTGCATGATTTCGGTAGGAGTTCCTAAAGTCAAATACTGGAAGCGAACCTCCTCTTAAGCCTAAACAATGGAAAACACAAGTTGGAGCACGTAATAGGCCCCTTATGTAAACACTACCCACCGCGTAGACATGTACGTAAAACAAAGAAAAAGACGTAACTTAAGAAGACATGAAGTAATGAAACAAAATGGCATAATATAAGCAGGACAAATCAACCTGATCGCAATAGTGACGTCCACACACAAATTATTATGTACATGATCTCACGATAAATTCAATGGACACGATGGGCGTATCAACCCTGTATAAACGAGTATATATATGATTACGTGTCTACGTTATTGAAACGTGTTTATTGAAAACGTGCTTTAGGGGGAAAAGCACCAGTTTTATGATGTTGAAATTGTATGAAAATTTTTGGAGGGAAGGATATGCGCCAAAAAATGTAAAGGCACCAGAGTAGAAACTTTGCCGTACGTGCGTGCGCGCGTTCAGCGCATTCTTTGCTTGTTCTGGTTAATTGCTTGCATGTTTGCCTCTTCCAAGAGCAATAAGTTTTGATTGCTCGGTGGAATCGCAGCACTTCGAGCTTGTGCTCTTTTATGGCCCATCTTTTTTGTCGATTTAAAGAGGCAAACAAATCCACCAAAGATCAACAAAATCTGACGTCGGGCAGGAAAATCGGGATAGATGAGCGAAGACCGACTGCATACAAAGCTTCTTACTGAAGCCAGCGGCTAGCGCTTCGCTGCAGAGCAGGTTCCTACATGCAGATTTCTCTTCAGGAATATTGTATGGAAATAGCTAGCCATGGTTCCTGCCCGCCAACACTTCGAACAAAAAACATTTTCCTGTCGACATGAGAAATTCTACTTAGCGGCTGCGGCGCTTATTAGCCAGATCAATATCTTGCTGGCTGCCAAAAGTGGAATAGGCGTTCTGGCTGAAATCCGTCATTTGCAGCTTTGGCGGGCTATCATTCAAGCTAGGATCTGCGATTTACAACTGCTGCAAGTCGAAGGTGTAAAGGTGACTAGAAATCTTCGTTTCCAGCCAGAATGTCCGTGTCATTTCCGTTTGAGAAGCAAAAGGTAAGGGGAGAGCGAGAGCATAAACTTTCTTTTTGAGCAAGCGCTGACGTGCAGGTGAAAAAAGAAGAAACGAGGAAGAGGCCGTAAAGCGCAGCCGCGAGAGGGCGACGCATTTGCTATTGATTTCTGAAGTCCGGGTGGGTTGCTTGCGAAAAAAACAATTCTGCAGAAATTCAGACAATTATCTACTAACGCGTAGCATTCTCATGCCGCTTGTCTTGAGTATGAGTTTTTGCAGCCAACTTATATTTTGTTTTTCTAAATCCTGTCCATATACGCTACTATAACAATTAGAAGTGGAACTTTCGCGAAGTCTGCATTATTGTGGAAATGCAGGGCGTTACACGGTTCCCTATTATCCGTAATTATTCTATATTTTTTCGTATTTTTAAAGTTTTTCAAAATTTCGGTGGACCGATCATGTCCATTTCCGCTATTATAACGATTTCAGGTGGGAATTTCGCGAAATCTGCATTATTTTGAAAATACCATGCGTTATACGTTTTGCAATTTTCTGTCATATTTAATATTTTTCCTGCGGAAATTCAGACAATTGACTACTAAAGCCATGCCGTTTGTCTTGAGTGTGAGTTTTTTCCAGCCAATTTTTTTTTGTTTTTATAAATCTTGTCCATTTACGCTGATATAACGATTAGAAATGGAACTTTTGCGAAACCTACAGTATTGGGGAAATGCAGGACGTTACACGGTTCGCCATTATTCATAATGATTTTATACTTTTCCTATTATTTTAGTTTTTCACAATTTCGTTCGACCAAATATCTCCATTTACGCTATTGTAACGATTACAGGAGGAACTTTTGCGAAACCTGCATTATTGTGAAAATGCGATGGGTTACACGTCTAGCGATTTTGAAGTATTGTTTTTATTTTTTAGTTTTGCAAAATTTCGTCCGACCAATTATCTCCATTTATGTTATTATATAACGATTACATTTCGAACCTTCCCGAAATCTGCAATGTTGTGGAAATGTAGGACGTTACATGATTTTGTGGTGGTGGGTCGACGGGGGCGCGAAACAGGCAGTCGGCGTCGGAGTGTTTCCTGCCGGATTTATCGATGATTGTAGCGCCGAATTCTTGCAGGCGTAAGCACCACCGCCAAACACGGCCAGAGGGGTCCTTCAAATCGGCGAGCCAACACAGCGCATGGTGATCTGTCACAACCTCAAAAGACTGAGTAGTTGTTCTCTTCCTTCGAGAGACCACGGCTGGAATAGGCGGTTACTTTTTCGCAGCCACTTTGCTTTTGGACGAGGACTGCACCCAAGCCCAAACCACTGGCGTCCATGTGCATTTCAGTTTCGGCGTTTTCGTCGAAGCGAGCGAGCACGGGCGGGCTTTGCAGGCGTTGTTGCCGCTCGCAGAATGCCTCCTCTTAGGCGTTTTTCCAGCTAAAGGGGTGCTTTCATTCGTGAAGCCCGTGCGTGGCTCAGATATACGTGCGAAATTTTGGACGAACCGCCGGTAAGACGCGCACATACCGAGATATCTTCCCACGCCCTTCTTGTCTTGCGGTCTCGTGAGGTTCGCTATGGCTGAACTTTTCGTCAGGTCAGGCAGGACTCCCGCGGCGTTGACGCCATGGCCCAAAAACTTGAGTTCCTCGTACGCGAATCGGCACGTTTCAGGCTTCAGCGTTAACTCCAACGAACGAATTTTCTCGAGTACAGACTATAACCTTGTAGCGTGTTCGTCGAAAGCCCGGGCAATTACCACAACGTCGTCGAAGTATACGAGGCCTGTGTGCCACTTCAGGCCAGCTAGCACATGGCTCTCAAATGTTGCTGGTACCGTGCGCAGCCAAAACGGCATCGCCTTGAAATCGTATAGGCCGTCCGTAGTTATGAATGCAGTCTTCTCTCGGTATCTCTCGTCACCTTCAATTTGCCACTCGATCGATCGATCGAAGTACTTCTCATCGATCAATCGATGAGAAGTACTTCGCATGGCAGGGGTGGTCGAGAGCGTCGTCGATTCCTGCAGGGGTACACGTCTATTTTGGTGATTTTGTTGAGAAGCCGGTAGTCAACGCAGAACCGTAATGTTACGTCTTTTTCCTTCACCAGTACGACCGCTGCAGCCCAAAGGCTTGTCGGTGGATGTGTAATGTCGTCGCTAAGCTTGTTTTCGACTTGTGTCCGGATGTCTTCCTGACGCGGTACGGTAACTGTCGGGTAGGTCTGGCTCTATCTTATGTTATTATTGGGTGCTTCGCTGACTTACGGGTACATCAGGCTCCATCTTTCGTTATTATTCGGTGCTTCGCTGGAGGTGCCTGACGTAATTTTGTGTTCGACGAAAAACACTCCCTGTAGCGACGCAGCAAAGCCAGTAATTTGTTCCGCGTCTCTTTCGGTAGGTGATAGACATTAGAGAGTTTTAGCTGACCGTTTTCGACGGTCCGCTCCGGGATGGGCGGCCTGATGAGCGCAACCGCAGCCAAAGCCGTTCCCGGCTTTGCGCGCCACGCATGCGCAATTGCGCTCCCGCTTGCTATCGACGCGGGGCGGAGCGTTAAAAGCGGTCAGCTAAAACTCGCTATTGTTTCTCTTTCGTTTTTCCTACGGTATGTGATCCTTGCGGTAGGAACGCGGTGCAGTGACTTCCGGGTAGGTCGCGCTCAACCTTTGGTAATTATTCGGTGCTTCGCTGGAGGTGTCTGACTTAATTTTGAGTTCGACGAAAAACAATCCCTGTAGCGACGCAGCAAAGCCAGTAATTTGTTCCGCTTCTCTTCCCTGTCTGACGTACACCGCGACGCAGGTCTCTTCATTTCTCCTCCACCCCTCCGTGTTTTTGATTGGGAGCGGTGCCAAGCACTGTCGTCCACACGTGCGCCTCCGAGACGTGTTTAGGGAAGATCTCTACTTGGTCGTAGAGCACCGCCGCTGGGTTCCGCGCTCCCGCTCCAGCGACTTGCGTCGCAAAATGTTCGGATCACAGAACCACTTTGGACAGCCCTTGCTGGCAGTCAAATGGTCCCCCTTGCACAGGGCACAGTACGGTATGCACCGGTGTCCTGGTTGGCATTCTGCCCTCCGGAAGACTGGAAGGTGCACGCGTGCAGATTCGGGCATACGTCGAAGCGATGACCCATGGTCTGGCAATGGCTGCAGTATGGCACCATCTTTTTAGGTATCACTTTACTTCAACTCCTTTGTAGTAAGCGCAGAACAGCACCATCCGCCCCAGGAAAGTAACCACGACCGTCCCGCGGGTGCCGAGACGCCGGCATGAACGAAACTCGAACCCCGGAAAGTATAGGTCGTCTAAGACTTGTTCCATTCTGTAGTGCTTGGGAATGTCGTGGATCACCCCCTTCACCGATTCGTATGGGGCGAGCCGGTAGAGATTGGTCGTGTATATCGACCCGCAACAGTCAGCTTTCAGATTCTGTTGAGGGTTTGGGCAGCTTGCTGATAAAGCCTACTCACGGCTGAATTTTCTTGGTTTCTTCTACTCGAATCCGCGTGGGGATTCACGCCAGGTGAGTCCCGTTTCTCGCAAATTCAAAATCGCTTCGGAAGTTGGGCGGGGCAAAGCTTGGCGATGGCTAGGCCTTCCTTAGGTCTGGCAGCAAGTTTGTAATCGTCTTTGTAGTGCTGGTGGCTTAGGCTTGTTGTTATTAACGCATGGCCTGAGGGCCGGACAAGCAGGGGTTAGTCTTCACGTGTTAGTGCCGCTCACCTTAGCTTTACGCCTCTCAGCCCGTCCTACGTGCAAGATCCAGCATTCGTCGACATTGCTTTCCGGTGGGTTTCCTTCCTCTCTGGGACCGCATTACATGCTGTCTTCATCTCTTGGTTCTTCGTGCTGATAATTTTGGGGTTGAGCCGATGGCATGAACGAGCTTGCCATCGTGGCTCGGCGCGAACTCGTACTAGTCCCAACGTAAGACCCAGCGCGGCGCAACCACTTCAAAAAGAAAAACGGCCATGAAAACAGAAGAGGTGCCCCTCACGGGCAAATTCATGGTTTGCGCAAGAAGATTGGTGACATCAAGCATCCGATACTGATGTTTTCGCACGGAAATCCTGAAGAAGTTTGCTACTGGTAGGTCGATTTCCAGCAGAAAGAGAGAGAGAGAGAGAGAGAGAGAGAGAGAGAGAGAGAGAGAGAGAGAGACAGAGACAGAGAGAGAGAGAGAGAAGGACAGTGAGAGAGAATGAGAGTGTGTGAGAGACAGAGAGAGACAGAGAGAGAGAGAGAGAGAGAGAGAGAGAGAGAGAGAGAGAGAGAGAGAGAGAGAGAGAGAGAGAGAGAAGGACAGTGAGAGAGAATGAGAGTGTGTGAGAGACAGAGAGAGACAGAGAGAGAGAGAGAGAGAGAGAGAGAAGGACAGTGAGAGAGAATGAGAGTGAGAGAGAAGGACAGTGAGAGAGAATGAGAGTGAGAGAGAATCCACAGCTCGACCGGTGACCAGTTCTTGGCGGTATCGGTCTGAGCACCCCAGAGCCTGTTCCCAGAGGGTGGGGGAGGGTAGAGGGGGAAAAGGGTCGCGTAGACATTCGCAGAAAGCAGTGCAAGCGTGGCCGTACTGCGTCTTCTTTCTCGTTACTCCTGCACCCTCGTCTCTTTTTTAAGAATCGAAGCCCCTTGGGGGGTCGGGCTGTCAGCATCTCATGTCGTCGGCGTTTCATGTCATCGTCGATGTAGTCACGGCACTAAAGCACCGGGACACTCGTTTACGCCTCGCGCTAGAACGTACCGCGTACTAAAACAACACGCCGAGACACTCATTTTCCAACACCTCGCTCTAGAAAGTTTCATCTCCATGGGCGAAAACGCCAAGGCGCCAAGAATGCACTTCTACACTACATGCTTCGCCCCTACCCGGGTTTCACGTTAGTGGATAAGGCCCGGGATTTTTTCGCAAGTTGGCTTCGTGTTTTCGTGTTGTTGTTGCTTATCGCTTTTTCTATTTATCGTTTTCTCCTTCTGCGCGGTTCTCTTTTTCTTGCATGCCCTTTCACCCACAAAATGAATTATTAGTGCATACGATACTGGGAGGGGGAACGTGATTTAGGCGTATATATTAGCAGTGAAAGCGGCTATGTAGTTTGGGATCTATGGTGGTCGCTTAGCCCATTAGGATCCGCAAGTGTTGTTTGCCTGTGGGAACGAGCCCACTTATGTTGACATAATTATGAGCCCTCGCGACCGCATGTTGTTTCCCAGCGCAATCTCAGGCGGAACGGTAAGGCTACTGCTAGTTTCAGCTTGAACGAAAAACCACGGACGCTATAGAAAAGAAACCGGGGCACCTTGCTCAAAGACAGAAATAGATAAGTATGCCAGAAGGGTTAATAGCTCTACGTGGTACTTCATCAGTTACAATAAATTTTAAATGAAATTTATTGGCATCATATACAAATTACACGATGCCGGAGGCAGGCAGGAAAATCTATTTCAAAGGACAGCTTCACAAAGTTGCGGGCCCTCGTGTGGCACCAGCGCAACACAACGTACAGCATCCAATGTTCCGCAGTACATAAGCAACAACAACCAAAAAAATAAAAATCTCATAGAAATATTTTTTGCATGGCGTCTCTTGTGCCAATATAATAGGCACAAACAAAAGAGATATACCACACACGACACACCAAAAACAAAGCATAAGTACGTTATAAACCTCCATGTACGGCGCAAGAATTATCGCCACAAAACCAGCCGGGAAATTCGCCGCAGTAACACAAATCGAGTATAAGATCTGTGTTGGAACAAAGAAGCGAAAAATGCTGACAGTTGCTATCAAAAAATGCTTACCGAAAATTCTACACAAGCATATTGTTGCGGAGCAGGGAAAACGCCTATTCTATTCACAAGTAATAGCGGGAGAATACTCTATTTGCAGATAATTAGTAAGGTCAGACGGGCAGCTAGGTCGTTCCGCTAAAACACACGCCAGCCCCCGTCTTCTTCTTCTCCGACGGCTAGCTAGGCTGCCGCACAACCATGGCACGTACCCACTTTTGGGGGGATTGCGCCCTTTGCAAGTCGCGTCTGTAACAACCGCCATGCGGCATAGCTTTCCCCCAGAATAAGCACCGACTCGGTGCTGTGTAGCTACGATGTGGAAGGTGAATCGGGGGAGTGGTACGGTTTGAGGCGGAAGACGTGGACGATGTCACTCCGAGGTTCAGAGCTGGAAGGGACGACGGGGACGACTTCATACGTAACGTCCGTAACTTGACGGAGCACTTTGTAAGGGCCAGCATATCGGGAAAGCAGCTTCTCAGAAAGTCCCACGCGACGAGTCGGATACCGCAGTTAGACGAGGGACCCTGGTGAAAAATGCACGACGTGGTGACGTTGATCATAACGGTTCTTCTGGCTCACTAGCGAATCGGCGAGGTGGGAACGGGCAAGCTGACGTGCTTCGTCTGCCCGAGTGATGGCCTCGTGGGCATATTCGGTGCACGGGTGTGTGGCGGGAGGCAAAAGGGTATCGAGCAGGATGGCCGGTTCCCTCCCGTATACATAGAGAACGTAAAAGGGCGAGAAGCCTGCAGTGTCGTGACGCGAGGAATTATACGCGAAAGTGACGAAAGGCAGTGCAATGTCCCAATCGCTGTGGTCACTAGACACGTACATGGCGAGCATGTCCGTAAGGGTACTGTTAAAGCGCTCAGTAAGGCCATTTGTTTGCGGGTGATAAGCTGTAGTCACCTTGTGGCGAATCGAACACCAGCGAAGCGTGTCCGCAACTACTTGGGATAGGAAATTTCGACCGCGATCTGTGATAAGCTGCCGAGGAGCGCCGTGGTTAAGTATAACATCGTAAAGGAGAAAATCGGCCAGGTCAGTTGCACAGCTCGTGGGTAGGGCACGGGTGATGGCAAAGCGGGAAGCGTACTCGGTAGCGACAGCAATTCATTTGCTTACGGTTGTAGACAAGGGGAAGGGCCCGAGTAAATCCAGCCCGATCCGAAAAAAAAAAAAGACTCAGTTGGAATTTCAAGTGGTTGTAGCTGGCCTACTGGTAGCTTGGAGGGTGGATTACGGCGTTGGCAGAGGCCAAATTCACGCACGTAACGCTGCATTGAGCGGTAGAGTCCTGGCCAGTCCTGCCCTGGGCAGAGTCCTGGTCCTGGCTATGCCGCATGGCGGTTATTAGAGACTCGACTTGCAAAGGGCGCAATCCCCCCAAAGTGGGTACGTGCCCTAATTGTGCGGCAAAATAATAGGTGGCGCTATGAAGGTATTAGTAGAAAAAATAAAAATACATACAAAAAGAAGTACACTGACAGTTGACTAGTGTGTAGGGAAAGCGCCCACATCGGCGCGCACAAATAATCACAAATTGGCTTTTTTTTTTCCCTTTGAACAGACTAGAAGTAATTCAAGGCGGTTCCGGATTAATTCGAGGCCATTTCTTTTCGCAATAGTTACCTTGCGATGGCTGGCTGAAACTTCATTTATAGACACAGTCCATCTCCCAACACTCCATCCCACTGGAAAGCTGCTTGAACGGACTGTTTAAAGAAGGATCAGCTACAGAGCGGGCATTGTCTGCCTACGTTCACTATGGTGTATCTCCCGCGGCGAGGATCTCATCTGCGGTGGCACACCACATAGCCTGGAATGCGTTCATGTTCGAGCTTGTAACACTCATAGCAACTAGGCCAGTTGGTTAAAATGCATCTGAAAGCGAAATCCGATGAGAGAGTGGTTATCTCTGTAGGAAACCTTGAGGAACGGGGGGAGAGAAGAGGGGACAGACGTAAGGCATCAAACCTTTTCATGTTTGGTATGGAATAACGTCGCTCTGTTTTGTGCGGAATAACGTATCCTTTCGTTGGCACACACCCCGGCAACTGGGTCCTGCTTTTCCTGCTTTCTCTCGGCTTCTGAAAAAGCAGCTGATTGTACTTAGCTTTCACATGAGTAAAAAAAAGTACACCACGAGTCAGCATCCCTCTCCGTTTTAGTTAGCCTATCACGGAGACTAAAGATTCGCTCAAGTCTGCCTGTCAGCGGAAAATTGTTTTCGCAGAACCGATGACCGCTTGCCCATCTCGCTTGCTCGCTGTTGCGTCCCGCGGTGGCAATAGTGTGCAAGCCGTCACGGAAGGAGGAAGTTGAAAGGCGGAATTTGAACAAGACCCAGCCGATAACAGCCCCGTGGTATGATATAGGCAGCACCCTGAAGACTCTAGAAATAAGCGGCGGGAGAGATAGAGAGTGAACGGAGAGGTCAGGAGAGGGCCGCGAAGAGACCTCGATAGAGGGGTGGGGGAAAAGATAGAGAGGGAAGAGATTAGCTGAGGGAGGGATGGAGAGAGAGAGAGAGTGTGTGAACGAGAATGGATGCAGTTCAGCTTGTTTAGTTCATGTAACACAAAATGTTCAGAGTGCATGATTTCGGTAGGAGTTCCCAAAGTCAAAGACCAAAAGCGAACCTCCTGTTAAGCCTAAACAATGGAAAACACAAGTTGGAGCAAGTAAAAGGCCTCTTATGTAAATATTCCACACCGGATACAGATGTACATAAAACAACAAAAATCTATCACTTAAGAAAAGGCGGAATAAGGAAACAAAACTTGGCATAATATAAGCAGGACAAATCAGCCTGATCGCAATGGTTACGTGCATACGCAAATTCTTATGGACATGATGTACACGATGGACATATAGACTCTGTATACATGAGAATATATATATATATATATATATATATATATATATATATATATATATATATATATATATATATATATATATATATATATATATATACACGATTACGCGACTACGTTTTTGAAACGTGTTTATTGAAAGCTCGAAAGGAAAAAGCACGACTTTTATGCTGTTATAATCGTATGAAAATCGATGGAGGGAAGGGTATGATGGGCCAAAAAATAGAAACACGCCCGAGTAGAACATTTGTCGTGCATGCGTGCGTGCGTGCGTGCGTGCGCGTGTTCAGCGCATTCTTTGCTTGTTCTGGTTGCTGGC
Source organism: Haemaphysalis longicornis (assembly GCF_048455015.1). Lineage (NCBI taxonomy): Eukaryota > Metazoa > Arthropoda > Arachnida > Ixodida > Ixodidae > Haemaphysalis > Haemaphysalis longicornis. The sequence goes on along the minus strand of NW_027526415.1, from coordinate 1,528,242 downwards.
ATGTTTGCCTGTTCCAAGAGCAATACGTTTTGATTGCTCAGTCGAATCGCAGCACTTGGATCTCTTTGCTCTTACGGCCTATCACTTTTGTCGATCTGAAGAGGCAAACAAACCCGCCAAACATCAACAAATTCCGACGTAGGGCGGGAAAATCTTAATAGATCCGCGAAGACCGACTGCATGCAAAGCTTCCTACTGAAGCCAGTGGCTAGATCTTCACCGCATAGAATATTCCTGTAGGTTTCTTTCAGGAATACTGCATGCAAATTGCCCGCCAACACTCCAACAAAAAACATTTTCCTGCCGAAATGAGAAATTCTACTTCGCATCTGCGGCTCTTATCAGCCATATCAGCACCCCACAGGGGGCACTTTGACTAGTCAAGATGTGTGATGAGTAGCGCCACCACGGTCCCGAGCTCTGCACGGGTGCCCACACTTGTAGGCATTTGGTATTTGCAACACCACGGACCCGACCACATGGGGGTTGCACCCACCCACGCCCTGGCTGTGCGTGGCTTAGCCGTGTCCTGGGGGAAAGGGCATCCTGGTGGCTGAGCCAACGCCAGGGTTGATTTGGGCCTTCACAGCACCCTGGCACTGGCAACACGCCACTTTGGCCCCCGGTCTGACCCACCCAGGGGGGAATCAGCCAGTCGCGTTTTCCTGTCCTCCTTTCAGCTCTTTCTCTTTCTTATTTCTCTTCCTAACACTGTGCTGTCATCTCATTTCTTCCTTATTAGATGCGACGCATCTCTTGCTCTCAGCCATGTCCCTCTTGCGTCGGCGTCGGCGGCGTCCGCACGCCACCTGTGCATGCGTGACTCTTCTCCGCTCTTCTCTCCGACAGCTGTGCGCAACACTCTCAATCAGTCTCATTATCATAAACAACAGCTGCGTGCGCGCGCTTCGCTCGCTTCCCTCCGCTCCCGTCACGCAAGTGCGCGCATGCGCGACTCTCCTCCGCTGTCTCCTCTCCTTCAGGCGCTGTGAATGTAAAGCGGGTAGCGCGCTGTGGCGGTTCAGTCAGCGCTCGCTCTCGTTCGACTCCGCGTGACTTCGATTGATGACTTCGTGCTTGGCTTTATTCTTCCGATGAAGACGTGATGGAAGCGACGGTCCCTTCAGTGAGCGGATTGACGCAATCCAATACCAGCGTCACCCCAAACGCTCAAGGCAACGTTACGACCATAGAGAATCAACCAATGGAAACGCCAATTGAACCCCCCGATGCGTCACATCACATCAGGGTTCCCCTCGCGGGAAGATGGGCGTAATTTTAAGTGCGAATGCACTTCTTAAGCGAGCCTGAAGCGTCCGCCACCGTCCGCATAGCAACAGCTGCGGGTGCGCGCGCTCCTCGTCTTCCTTGGCAACGGGGGGAGATGGGCGCGCGCTGCCTGGCCGCTGACATGGCACATACCCACGTGGGGGATTGGTCAGGAATCTCCTCGTCTTCCTTGGCAACGGGGGGAGATGGGCGCGCGCTGCCTGGCCGCTGACATGGCACATACCCACGTGGGGGATTGGCCAGGAATCGGGCGTGAGAAGGGCTAATGCACCCGCTTAAAGGAGTACTGACACGAAATTTCAAAGCTGAGATCCGCTCTAGCAATCAAGTACAACGACAACACAAATAGGTGTCTGTGAATAAATGCATCTTTCTTTCTTTGTAGTTGTGTGTGTGTGTGTGATCTCTCTTTCGCGAGAATTACCGAACCGCGCAAATTCAACTCGTGCATTCGCACTTTCACATTCTTCCCCTCGGGGAAATGCGGGGAATTTTTTTTCTAGGCTTTTCCTGTGCAAAGACGTCACTCTCGATCCCCAGCATAGGATTACAGTGGCAAAGTACGGCTAGCGTGTGAAGTCATGTTCCCTAGTTGGGCTCGGTGGTGGGTGGCCGGCCTTGCTACCGAATGTACACCATGTATTTATGGCTTTTCTTTCCACCCCAATAAAAACTGATAGGTCCCTGAAAAGAGGCCGCAACGAAGTACTTAGCATCGGAGCAGCTCCACCTGTCGAAACATTTAACAAATACCTTGTGGTACACTCCGAAGATGAAAAAGCATCTCTAGCAAGAAATCGGTGTTCCTCATTGCAAAATGCCTCGAGACCGTTGTTGGGAAAGTCTACCATACAAAAAAACTTGCGTAAGGCGACCTGCTGGTAGAAGTACGAAGAAAAACCAAAATGAGAACCTCCTGAAACTGGACACCCTGGCTCAACTAAAAGTGACAGTCACACCACATCGTGGCCTAAACACCCAAGGCGTCATCTCTGAACGAGAACCACTTCATGAGAGTGAAGACGATCTCCTCGAAGGGCTGAAAGACCAAGGCGTAATAGCTGTGCGGAGGATAACTATACGTCGCGCAGGTGAGGAAATCCGAACTAAGCACATTGTTTTGACTTTCAACCATCCAACACTTCCCGAATTGGTCCATGCTGCATTTATTTCCTGTCCAGTGCGTCCATACATACCTAATTCACGAAGGTGTTTCAAGTGCCAGAAGTATCGCCATGGAACTCTGTCGTACCGTGGCCGATCCGTCTGTGCTCACTGCACAAGCACTGACCACACTAGCGACGATTGTAAACTGCAGTGGACCACACTCTGCCTTCTCACGTGCATGTCCATCATTCAAAAAAGAAAAAAAAATCATCCAACTGAAAGTCACTGAGAACCTAACGTCCCCACAAGCACGCCTGAAGCATGCCTTGCTATCGGGCAAAAGTTACGCAGACGCAGCTCGCCGGGGGGTGGGGCGTCGTCTGGTAGATGCGGGAACCCAGTACAGTGAGGCTGACCTGGTCACGTCGCAGCCCCCCACTCAGCAGCAAAAAGTCGCTCCCGTGGCTACTGCTGCTGCACTCCGACCTAGGGCTGGGCCAAAGGCCGCCAGCACGACTTCTGTCCAGGTCAGCGATGTTGACCTGGCCTAGTCTCAGACACCTGCGTAACAGCAGAAGGCTGCTCCTGTGGCTACTGCTGTTCCAGCTGTGCCCAGTGCTGTGGCTACGGCCTCTAGCACAAACTCTAGTCCTGACACTCTTTCGACCTCAGAAACCGCGGTTGAGGCCACGGATGTCTCTTCAAGTACGTCTGCTCCTGGTGCATCACAGGAGCGCCGCGGTGCCACAGGTCGTGGCAAACCGACCAACCAAAGGCCCGTAAAGTCGTTGCCCCTGGAACTGACCCCGAAACCTAAGTGAACCTGTTCAGAAGGGCCCCGAAACACTGCCTGCTAAAAAGATGGGCAAAAACATGATCCCTTTTCTCTTGCTGATTTTCATGGCTGCTGAAAGTGTTATGTACTGGAATTGTAGGGGGTTGTTGAGAACTCTTGACAATATTTATGACATCCTCACCTATCACAAACCACAAATATTGTGCCTACAAGAAACACACCTGCACCCATCACAAACTTCCTAACACAGTACATTGTTTACCGTAAGGACAGACGAAATTGCATCCAGCCGTCTGGTGGTGCGGCAGTAGTACTCCAAAAATCTGTGGCTTGTCAGTACCTTCAGCTACAGACGTCACTCGAAGCTGTAGCTGTTAGAGCCATAGTTTTTGGCAAACTAGTGACAGTTTGCTCTCTCTACATTTCACTCGACTATCGCCTCTCCAACGTCGAATTTGAAAACTTTATCAATGAACTACCTGAACCGTACATCATAACCGGTGATTTTAGTGCTCACAACCCCATCTGGGGATCTGTGCGAGCCGATTCTCGAGGACGACTCATTGAAAGGCTTGTCACGACATCTGGATGTTGCATCCTTATTAAGAAATGCTTCACATATTACAACTCCACACACCACACTTACTCAGGAATAGACCTTACTGCCAATGCTTGAATGGAATGTATTTAACAACCCGTATCGCAGTGATCATTTTCCTGTAAAACTAATAGCTGTAAACAATGACTCTCAAGGCACAGAATCGCTTCGAACATTTAAATTACAAGCAGGTGAATGGAAAACATACGAAGAACTTTCCAGGCTACCCCCTACAACAATAAGCCATTTAGATGTTAATGCAGCAAGTTCAATGATTACAGCCCACATTCTTGACTGTGCTCAGAAAAGCATTCCAGAGACTACTTTTAAAACTCTCCCAAAACCCAGACAATGGTGGAATGAGGACCGCGCGCGTGCACGGTCTGAACAGAACAAGGCGTGGGCACTTTTACGCCGCTATCCCACGGCCGACAACCTACTCAAGTTTAAGCAGGCAAACGCCAAAGGGAAGCGTACGCGGCGTATGGCAAAAAACGAACGTTGGACCAGTTTTATATCATCTATAAACTCTTATACAGATTCTAGGAATATCTGGACTAGAATAAAGAAACTAAAAGGATACAAGAGTCATCCTATTCCCCTAGTAAGTAGTGAGGGAAACTCTGTAAAAGATCAAGCAGATGCTCTTGGGAAACACTTGAACATGTATTCAGTTCTTCACATTATACACAAACATTTTTACAGCACAAGAAGACAGCAGAGCGTCAGCCCCTTCGTGTGAACCAACGCTCGAATGAGGGATACAATGCTCCATTTACCATACTTTAATTGATGAGTGCACTCTCGACATGTGGTAAGTCAGCCCCTGGAGCTGACCGAATCAGCTATGACATGATCAGATACCTACACAGTGAAACCCTGCATGCAATACTATCTCTCTTTAACAAAATATGCAAACAGGTCACTTTCCAAGAACATGGAAAGAGGCTACCCTTGTACCGCTTCTATGCGCTGCTGAGCACGAGGTCGCGGGTTCGATTCCCGGCCGCGGCGGCCGCTTTTCTGATGGAGGCGAAAAGCAAAAACGCCCGTGTGTACGAGATTTCGGCGCACGTTAAAGATCCCCAGGTGGTCAAAATTAATCCGGAGCCCTCCACTACGGCGCGCCTCATCGCCTGCGTTGCGTCGGCGCGTTAAACCCCCACAATCGATCGAATCGATTGTACCGCTTCTAAAAGAAGGAAAAGAATCCTGTCTTGCTGCGAGTTACAGACCCATCGCCTTGACTAGCTGTTTATGCAAGCTGCTCGAAAAAATGATAAATCGGCGACTATTGTACTTTCTTGAGTTTAATGGTCTGTTAGACAAAAATCAGACAGGCTTCAGGTCTGGAAGGTCAACTACAGATAGGCTGGTTGCATTTGAATCATATGTGAAAGACGCCTTCATCCATAAGAAACACTGCTTCTCTGTGTTCTTTGACATCGAGAAGGCTTATGATAGAACATGGCGATACGGTATATTGCTAGATTTGCAGTCATTTGGCCTTACTGGTAATATGCTCAACGTTATTAAGGACTATCTCTTTGATCGCACATTTCGTGTTCGTGTGGGTAACGTGCTGTTTAGAACCTTCGTTCAAGAAAATGGCGTACCCCAGGGGGAAGTGCTGAGCTGCGCACTTTTTCTTGTTAAATGAGTTCACTAAAAAATGTTCTCCCACAAACTGTCTCATATTCCACTTACGTTGATGGCATTCAAGTTAGTTTTAAGTCCTGTAATTTATCGATATGTGTGTCATGTGTTAGCCCCCCCCCCCCCCGAGAGGGGATGCATGAAAACCCCGAAAAATAGAAGAAAAGAACAAAGGAACGAGAATTTTGAAGTGCGCGCCAGGAGAGCACCAATCAGCAAGCGCCAGCGCCGACGCACCGAGGAATCATGGGCAAAGGTGGCAGCACACTGGTCGGCCAATCAGGGAAGGCCACACATGGGACAAGTGGCGAGATGGCCATATAAGGACAGGGAGGAAGCAAGAAGCCAATGGGAGTGCGCCACGGGAGAGCCCAGAGGGTATAAAAAGGGGGCGCACAAAGAGAAGGGGGAGGCAAGAAACCGAAGAAACCAGGAGGCGGCCGGAGCACGTGCGCTTCAACGAACGAGCCAGGGGGACGCGGCCAGGCCATCGACCACGCCATCCGAGCCTGGGCGGGAGCGGGCCGACTTCGCATCGGCACCGTCATCCTAGGTGCACCACGAACCTGTGTCTTCGTGGCCCCAGCGGCATCGGTCGGGCACCAGCGGCCAGCGTCCACGCTCCGTCGACGTTCGTCTCGATGGTCCCGAAAGACGACGTTCGTGCCAAGCCTACCTGAGACCTCCAGCGGCAGCGGCTACCAGGGGGTAGCCACCGAGGAAGCGCGCCGCCGAAGGGATGACCGCGCGCATCGAACGCCGGCATCAAGGACGTCCAGCGGGAGCGGATACCAGGGAGTAGCCGCCGAGGAAACGTCAGGACGCGCGGAGCCCACGCCGTCCAAGGAGTGACCGCGCGCAGCGAACGCCGGCACCGAAGCGAGACGAGGACGGCTACCACCGGGCCGCGGCCACGCAACGGGTGCGACACGTCAGCGCCGACGACAGCGGGGTAGGCCAGTCCATTAGGGACATATTCATAGGATACAACTAGGGAGTTGTAGTGAGAAAGAGATGAAGTAGGACTTGACGTAATGAGTGAATTTGGACTGAAGGTGTAGAACTTTATTGTAGAGTCTTTCGGGTTTTGAGTTGAATTGTATATTGAGCTGTTAAAGGGACCCTGCAACACTTGCCATCGACTACTAGTAATGTATTTTGGGATAAAGTCTATTGTCCCAGAAATCTCCTAACGCAAGAATTATGAAAATCCGTTCACAATTAACGAAACTACGCGCGATGAGAAATCGCGCATAATCGTTCCCTCTCAACTCGACCGCGACAGCGAGACGAAAGCTGCGCGCTCTCTCCCGGAGAGGGGGGCGGCTCGCGGCGTTCTCTTCGGCGGCCTTCGATATATCCCATGCCGGGTAGTTTTCTCCTTTTCTCCGCAGCGCGGAGGGGCCTATTTCCGGTCTGGTGCCACAAAAAAGCAGGCATGGGTGCCTGCTCGCAAGTGCGCGCTCGGGCTAGTAGGGCGTTTTTGAAGCAATAAACGTTTGTAGTCGAGTGGTCCCGTTGAAAGGGAAGTATTGAGCTCATCACTCAAACTCCGCGCGCACTCAAAACACAAAAGAAACGGCAAAAGTGTGCCTACAGGTTCAGGCATATAAGAGGTTCGTACACAGCGATGACGACTACGGAAATGGGAGAATCTAGCCGCGAAGTTGACCAGTGACAGCCGATCGGGCAGCCATGGCCTATGTGACGTCCCTTAGGCCATGCATAATGAGGACAACTGAAGAGAGAGCGGTTGGTTTTTCTGCGTCTTTCACATCGATTTGCGCGCTCACCGCTTCACGTGCACGTGTAATATTTGGCTCAGGTATTCCTGGCAGTGTAATCTCAACGTCGCGCAGGTTTACTTGCACTGCTCAAAGAGTGTTGCAGGGTCCCTTTAAGTTAGGGGTTTGTATTTGAGTTGTGTTGTGGGATTGTTAGAGGTTTGAGTGTGTGTCATTTGCGTGTAGTTTAATTATTGAGTGCTTTGCGTCAGGGTTTTTGAGTGTGGATTAAATGTATGTTGTCAAACCCGTCAACGGCTTCCCTGCGTCCATTGCTCTGAGCTGGTAAAGACAACCTCACCATCGGTTCACGTGACAATGTGAACTCCAAATCCAATTAAGTGTCAGCAGACTGGTTACGTGGACTGACAATAACGGGTTTATGTTTAATGCTGATAAAAGTGCTGTTGTGGTATTTTCCAGGCGACGTGGTGTCCATCCCCCTCCTTGTATTACATTACAAGGTCAGCCCATACCAGTAAAAAAATGAGCACAAGTTTCTGGCTATTTTACTTGACCACAAACTCACATTTATACCGCATATTAAATTACTAAAAACGAAATGCCTGAAAACGATGAACATTTTAAAGGTACTACCGCATCAGTCATGGGGAACGGACACAAAGTGTATGCTTTCCCTTCTAAATAGCCTAGCAAGGTCAGGATTGACTATGGATGTATTGTATACCAGTCTGCAACCACAACAGCCCTCAAAATGTTGGACTCAGTATACAACTAGGGACTTCGCTTTGCCACAGGTGCAGATCTAACAAGCACTATTCCATCCCTTCACGTTGAATTCAATCAGTGGCCCTTGGAGTATCAGCGCTCTTACACAGCTCTGATGTATGCTGCAAAGATTACTTCTATGAAGGAACACCCTTTGAACGCAATTATGAAAAATAACACTAATAATAAACTTTTTGAAAATCAACCATCTATAGCACCACCCTTCCCTTTGGCAGTGTCACGCCTCTCAAAGGACCTACAAGTTCCTCTTGCTGAAGTTTATAACTGCACCTCCATTCATGAGTTGGTTTCTCCGTGGGACATTTGCCCAATTCCATGTGACATGTCTTTCAGAGAAGTACAGAAGAAAAATGTGCCAAATTTTGTTATTACTCAGCACTTTCTGTCACTGAGGGACAAACACAAGGCAGCTGAATTCTACACAGATGCCTCGAAGACTTCTGCAGCGGTGTCTGGTGCTGCAAATGGCCCCCTATTCACTTTGTCCAAAACAATGAACAGAAATACTAATATATTTACAGCAGAGGCATATGGTATCCTGCTCGCTTTGAACCACATACTCCATAACAAACTTAAGAGCTCAGTTATATACACAGACTCGCTGAGTGTTGTTACAAAGCTTTCATCTCTGAAGGCTAGTAAAAACCCAACTTTTAATGATGTTCTAAGAGCTTTGTACTCGGCTTATAGTCTCAAACTTGCTGTCACAGTGTGCTGGGTTCCGGGCCACTGTGGCATTGCTGGAAATGAAGCCGCTGACCAAGACCTCAAATCTTATGTGAGGAGGAAGCTGCGAGAGCACTGGCAGCAAGAGTGGGATAAAGAAATAAGCAATAAATTGCATGTCATTAAACCTAAAAATGAGAAACCTTCTGAGAAACATCCTAGATCAATAGAAGTGGCCTTATGCAGACTTAGAATCGGCAACACACACATCACACATTCGTACCTGTTGACTGACACAAACAAGCCACGGTGTCATTGATGTGGGGGAAGCTATCTGTCCTTCATGTGCTTATTGAATGCAAGATGTGCAACATTGAAAGAAAACGTCACTTTAATGCTAAAACGGAAGACTGGGCGAGTAGGTACATGTTCATTGTAACAGCGCTAACGACACGAAACAAAAAAAGAGGGCACAAACACAGCGCTGTGTGCCCTCTTGGGAGTGGTCACTTTAATGAAGTTTACACATATAACATTCTCTAGCACCCTTCATTATTTCTTGCAGATCATCCCACGTTCTCTTACAAAAAGTTTTTAGCTACCTTGCAGACGTAGATTTTTTAAAACACATATCTTACTGTCCATAACCTCACCTGTGCTCATAACGTGTTGCAAAACAATGGCGGAACCTGAGGCTTTACACCTTAGGTGCCTGCACTCACTGTGTTTTAATGTGACCCTATATAGGCACCCTTTCTCTTAGAATATTCATTGTGTTTCGATATGGCCCTATACACCAATTCTCTTAGAAACATTTTAATGTAGTGCCTCTATTACGAATATTTCTCATCTCATTCACGATTGTCATGGCGCTCTTTGCCTTCGTCGGCCTTGCGCCATTAAACCTGCTTACCGACGGGCAAAAGTAGCATACGTTCGCTTATCCTTGAGCGCAGGTTGCGGGAGACAACCAGTAACCATGCCACATGTCCTAACGGGGTGCAAAGGTGCTCCTCCTCAGTGCTACTCCTTAGTGAGAGAGGCGTGCAACTTGCGGTAGCCGTGAGCTTTAAAGGGACTATGCAGACAAAATACAGGTTTGTTTGTTTTTTCAAAAGATTTCGTGTTTTTAGTGCCCTCGGTGCTTGTACGGCAGAAATGATGCCGTATTCACTGAGAAATTAATCAATATAGGTTAAAATTTTGATTCTCCTGCCATTCACGTGTGTTTTCGTAGCGTCTGCCATGAAGTCATAAGTGCGCGTATTCAAACGAACTTCCAGTGTGACATTCGGCTCTGCAACCTTGCTTGCCATCGGCCCTCCCAGATGGCGCTACTATACTCAGCCACGGACCGTTGTCTGCCGTTGCTTTGTTTGTGAGTTTATTTGCACCTGGCTTGTTTTTTGTTAGTGTATAAAGTAATCATAGGTTCTGTTACGGGAGATGAGCTATCGAGTCGCACGGCTATTCCCTTTTTCCCTAATTATATAGCTTATTCGAGAGAAACGTGCGTTTAAATTGGTGTCAGTATGATTCTAACGAGGCAATCTTTCGAATGTGCTTTGTCTGCGTGGCCCCTTTAAAGTGGCCATGAAGACAAAATACAAGTTAGGATCGTTAGAAAGACTCGTTTGTCCCAATAACACGTATGCCACTCTTATCGCAGGTTCGCACAAATCATTGAGATATTAAAGAAAACATGTGACGCAGTGGCGACTCCCTAGCCACTTTCCGGCAACTTTTCTATGACGTCACATAATCTCGTTTGTGCGGTTGGCAGCCCCCTAACTTACCCTAGATAAGACGCATAACTGGGCAATTGTAGTGGAACCACTAAATCCGTCCGATTGCACCACTTCAATCCTAACGTGCAATCAACACAGAGAAAATATTGTTTTTAGTGCTGGCCCATATGACGTCACTTTTCCCCATAACAAGTCACGGTAGCGCGAAATTTGAAATTTTTACAATATTAATTCAATTTTTTTAGTTAAACAACACCTTTTATGGCTGGAATGAAGCTGGGTGAGGTACTGAAGCCTAGTTCTTTCAAATTAAACAGAGTTATGTTGTTCTTCATGGTTCCTTTAAGCTTAATGGAAAAATAAATGGGAAAGCACTAGAGGTTATAGGGGAAAATGGTTAGAATGTTTTGGGGCGAAAGCGGAGAAAGGAGCAAAAAATATTTGGGAGAAAAAGTTGGAGATGTCATCTACATTGGGGTCTAAGATGTACGACAGGGTAGCGTTGCTTCGACTCCCAGAGGGCGTTTTGGAACGTAATAGCTGTATTTGCGAACTATGCTTCACGAGCACTGAAGGTCAGCGACGAGAAAAAGACTAGCAACAACGGTGTTTAATCACATTGACCCAGGGCAGACTTAGGTCATCTGTGCTTCCGTGGCTTAAGGTGAGAGCGTGAAGGGTTGCGGCTTCGGGGTGGTAGTCAGCTTGCGCGAGAAGGTGGCAGTGTCTGTGTTTCAAAATGTTTACTCTGCAATGTCTGCGCCGGACTGGAGGTTTTTGCTTTTTGCGAAGAGAGAGGGCAGATGTTTGTTGCGGAAGAAATACTGGGGGTTTTGGAGAAGGGGGTAAGCAGATGTTATAGAGCCCAAAGGTAGAACTTGAAGTCTAGGGAAATGGTTGCAGCAGCTCATTCCCTTGCTCTCCCAATCAGCTCGCACTGATCTTGAGGTGACGAGCTGGTCAAAGCGGCTTCCTGTGTTTCAATCGAAGGTGATGATGTAATGTTTGAGTTGTTCATCTCTGAGCATTCCCCTGTACATGCCTAGGTTGCGTCCAAGAAGGTGGATGTTTTTTCCAATTTTAGTACAGCTTTAAGTTAATGTTATGATGTTCCCACCTAACGTCTTCGCCAACATTTGCCCCGGAGTTCTTTGTGACATCGCGAGTGATTGTGTTTCAATGCTGTTTTTGCTTTTGCGCGCCGGGGATATTGAAAGTAATCCAGGACTTACACTCGTTCCAGCAGCTCGCTGGTTCCTGAGTCCTTGCCGGCAGATCCTTCAGAGCAAATGCAAGCAGTTTCTGACATCCTCAAAGATATCCAGGTGCGCTCCGTTGAGTCATCGAAAATCCAGGCTGGTCTAGCCACTGACCTTAAGGAAATCAAAACGAGTCAGAAAAAAATTGAGGACAAGATTGGCTAAATCGAAAAACGCTTAGACACACTCGAAGAAAAAACGAAAACAGTGGATCACCTTGAGCAGGATATGACGACTATCCAAGCTTCAGTGGAAACACTGGGCACCCAACACGAATCAATACAAGCTCGTCTCGACGAACTTGAGGATCGGTCCCAACGCAACAACTTAATTTTTCACGGTCTACCAGACGCAAAAGAAACGTGGGAACAATCGGAACAGCGTATAACACAAGTACTGTCTGATGCAACTATTAACCTAGCAGATCACGACATCGAGCGCGCCCATCGCTTGGGCGCTTACAAAGAAAGCAAATCCCGACCTATTATAGTTAATTTTTCAAACTACAAAACAAAAGACAAAATTCTTTCGGCTCGTACAAAATTAAAAGAACTAAACGTCGCCGTAACCGAAGATTTTTCTCCAGCTACGCGTCAGGCCCGGGGAAAGCTCGTGGCCTTTGCCAAAAGCCAACCCGGATCATCGCAATTCAAGCTGCACCATACCAAGCTGATAATAGACAAAAAGCACTACACGTACGACCCTTTCACTGATAGCATAAACGAACTAAAGCTGCAGCAAAAAGATAACCAAGTACTCTCCCATCCAACGCCAACACGTGCTTTAACATAGGGACGCGCGAGGGGCAGTGGAACTAAGTCGTGTAATGTATCCGGGCTTTTCGCGAACGTTCGGAGTATTATTAACAAACGGGATGCTTTAACATCTGTCATTGACACTTGTAACGCTGACATCATCGTACTAACTGAAACGTGGTTGCACTCAAACATTCAAGGTCACGAAATTCCACACCATAGTTGTTTTTTGTTCTACCGATGTGACCGAACGATACGACGAGGCGGTGGCGTTTTGTTGGGTATCTCGAAAGATTTGTCATCCCAGCGCATCCATGTTAGCACTAACCTCGAAGTTGTATGCGCCCTTGTTGAAATAGGGTCCCGAAAGTTTTCATTTTGCGCCTGTTATCGCCCCCCTACTGACTCGGCTAGTTTTGTAAGTGAGCTACACGATGTGTTAAACATATTTGTTTCTCGTTATCCTACGTCCCCCCTGTTTTTGTTGGGTGATTTTAATATGCCGAATATAGAATGGGCTGATGAACACCCTACTATTTTCCCCTTCTCTACGTTTGCTCATGAATTCCTAGACCTATGCTCTCTTTTTTCGCTAACTCAGTCAAAGAACCGACAAGAATAATGAACGGTACAACTAACACTCTTGATCTAGTACTTACAACCATGCCTGATTTTGTTTCTAACCTCGTAGATCTACCAGGTCTGAGCGATCATTCTTTACTCACATTTAGTCTAAATTTATTGCGTCCAAAAACAATAAAACTAAGTAAACCTGTCCGCAACTATAACCGGGCTCATTTCGAAGCAATTAACAACGAGCTAGGCGAATTTCTTGACTCTTTTTTAAACAATTTTGATAATCGAACTGTGGAAAATAACTGGAACATGTTTACTAAGAAAGTTAGCGATCTCACGGAGAAATACATTCCTGTTCACTCTATCTCTTCCAGCCGTAATGCTCCATGGTATACAAGTAACCTTAAACGCTTATCTAACAAGAAAAAACGCTTGTACCGATCAGCAAAACTTTCTAGTAATGATGCGCGTTGGGCGCCTTACAAACTGGCTAATGATAACTATGTTGCGGCACTAAGGTCAGCCAAAGATAACTTTTTTCGTACCATATTACCCACTATGCTAGTTACTGACACTAAAAAGTTTTGGCGCACCATCAATCCTCGTGATAACAATATCGTTCATCTAACCGACACCGACGGTGCTGCAATTCCTTCGGAGGAGTGCGCTAAGACTTTTAATGAAACCTTTGTGCGTAATTTTTCTTTTTCCGAAAACGTCTGCTTGCCACTTCTTGAAACATTTAACTACATTGATATGTTTCCAATAATTATTGAACCAAGTGGAGTTGCTAAAGAAATTAAAACACTCAAAGTTTCTTCCGCTCCTGGTTGTCACGACATCAGCCCTAAATTCTTGCAGAGCACTTGCGCCTATTCTTCCATCATTTTAACAAAGATTTTTCAGCAATCACTTGACGACGGTTGTTTGCCTGCCGACTGGACGGTGGGGAAGGTGATTCCGTTTCATAAATCAGGAAACAAAAACTCGCCGCTTAATTACCGACCCATTTCACTTACTAGCATTCCTTGTAAAATACTCGAACATGTTCTTTTTTCACACCTTGTTAATTTCTTGGAATCAAATTCATTTTTTACGCGATCACAGCATGGTTTTGCAAAAGTTACTCATGTTAAACACAGTTGGTATCTTTCACACATAAGCTTCATGCCATACTTGATCGATCATCATCTGCTGATTGCATATATCTAGACTTTTCAAAGGCATTTGACAAGGTGTGCCATTAACTACTACTACACAAGTTACGTCAGCTTAATATTGAACCGAAACTTCTTGCATGGCTTGAGATTTTTCTAACTACTCGCTCGCAGTTTGTTTCGATTAACAACCAAAATTCTAATAATACCTTCGTTCAATCCGGTGTGCCACAAGGTTCTGTTCTCGGCCCTCTGCTTTTCCTAATATATATTAACGATTTAACGCCGTGCGTCTCATCTAATATAAATGTATTTGCTGACGATTGCGTAGTGTTCCGAGAAATAATCTGTGACGATGACCTTACCACCCTTCAAACTGACTTGAATTCTATAACGGCTTGGTGCTTAAGGAACTCAATGTTAGCAAGTGTAAATTTATGCGTGTATCTAGAAAAAATAACACATTACCTGTTTACTACCTTGATAGCATCGCCCTAGACTCTGTTTCTTCTTATAAATATATCGCTGTTAACATCACAAGCAACCTCACCTGGAACGTTCACATTGAACATATTCTTAACAATGCAAATCGCATGCTGGGTTACCTGAGGCGTAATTTTGCTAAGGCACCATCTTCCCTTAAACTACTGTTGTACAAAATACTTATTCGGTCTAAATTAGAATATGCCCCGTCTATTTGGGATCCATCTTTTAACAATCTCATAAACTCACTTGAAATGGTACAAAACAATTCTGCCCGTTTCATCCTGTCGAACTATAACCGAACCGCCAGCGTAACAACAATGAAATCTACCCTTAACCTTCAATCCTTAGCAGTTCGACGTAAAATTTCCCGACTTTCGTTGTTCCACAAAATATTTCATCACCAGCATCTGCATGAAGAACTCATTTTGCCTCCATTGTACGTTTCTGCTCGCAAAGTCGGTATAGCATCAACCCGAACGACCGCTTTTTCTCAGTCGTTTATTCCTCGTACGTCATTAGATGGAATCGCCTTCCCTCTCCTACAGCAACCATTGTAAATCACACGCTTTTCAAAAATGCCATAGTCAACATTGTGTAATTCATGCTTGTTGTGTACAGTTATGCTTGCTTGCTGCGTTTCTTTTTGTTTTGCCTAATTTTGTATAAGATGTTTGTTTGATATGTATTTCTCTCGCTGCTTTATTTTGTTGTTCTTATGAATGTAACCACTCTCCTCTATAATGCCATTGGCCCTGAGGGTATGACTAATAAATAAATAAACATTTATTTGTCGATTCTTATGCCGGTTTATCCTGCACAGAATTTGTAATTACTCGGCATTAAGACCCCCTTCTAACACGGGGGGAGGTCGTGTTACTAGGCGTAGGATTACGCGACGTTGGTAAGTTTTTTTTCGGCGAGAGGAGCTCGCGTGCTCGCAAGGAGCGCGGTGTGTGAGTTCGATCTCATGAAACCATTGAGCCAGGGTGTCCTAGTGACGTCGTTAACTTTCTTCATTGTAGATAGTAGTACCTTACCAAGGAGTTTAGGTATTCTGTGGTACGGTAGGCTCAGTAAAATACGGCTCATGATCAGTGTCTGCATGATATATATATATAGATACAACTTTATTTGAGCTTTGAGCCATTGAGGTAACCATTGAGACGGCCTCCGACGGTGTGGTCCCTCATTCACAGAGCCCATAAACGGCCAGCACCTCCAGGCCCCTGGCCACTAGGGCCGCGTGGGTCGTTGCGGCGGGGCTGGACCGTAGGATCTCCCATCGCTCTTTGGGGGAAGGAGGTAGGGGGATGTTGGTTGGGGATGGGATTTCTGGGATGGGGGCTTTGAGTGACGTACACTCTGCAATGACGTGTCGCAAGGTGCCTTTTTTTTTTTGGCGACAGAAGGGGCATCTGTCTTCATATTGTTGTGGGAACATGGTGTGTAGCAATGTTGGGTGGGCCAGCGACCCCGCTTGAATTCTTAATATTTTCTGCTCTTTCCGTGTTAGTGTACGATGGGGTGCCGGCAGTGCGCGCCTGTCCTCCCTGTACATTTCTGTTATGTCTTTGAAGCTAGTGACGGCAGTCGGGTCGTCTTCTCCACTCGCCTCCTCGTGTGCCCGGCGTGCCATCTCTCGGGCGTAGTAGTCGGTAATTGTGTTGCCGATTAATGAGGAGTGAGCGGGTGTCTATACGACCTCGACTACCCTTTCTGGTGGCTCTCTCTTGTTCATAATGTTTGTTGCCAAGGAGGAGATCGAGCCATTCCGGTAGCTGCTGTAGGCCTTCTTGCTGTCAGTGACCACGACCTCGACGCCGGGTTGAAGCAGCGCTAGTGCCATGGCAACTTCTGCTGTGGTTGGGTCTCTTGTCCTCGTGGATGCCGTGGTAATTAGCCTGTTTCGAGACGTTACGGCACTGCTGCTCTGTCGCTTCCCTGTAGTCGGGATGCGTCCGTGTACAAGACGTGAGGGTTCTCGCCGAATCTCCTCTCCAGAGCTGCTGTTCGCGCCTTTCTTCCCTCGTCCTCTATCGGCGTCATATTACGTGGAAGGGGCTTCGACGTGATTTTTGCTCGCCAGTGTTCTGGTATGAAGCCTGGTGTTGGCATCAGCTCGATCTTCCATCCTATCTTCTGGAGGACCCTTCTGCCGTGTTTGGTGCCGCTGAGTCGCATCCTCTGGTTGGACAGGTGGGCTTCCACAAGCTCGTCCACGGTGTTGTGGACTCCCATTTCATGCAGCTGTTTGGTGGACGTGTAGATGGGGAGTCCCAGGGCTTGCTTCGTTGCCTTTCTTGTAAGTATGTCTATTCTTTCCCTCTGTGTCTTCGTTAGTTGCAGGTACGGTGCTGAATAGGTGATCCGCGAGATGACGAAAGCCTGGACAAGGCGGACTTCGTCGTCTGTTTTGATGCCTCGATTCCTGTTGGCTACCCGTCTCAGCATACCAAGTACCTGTTCCGTGGTTGCTCTGATCTTGGCAAGGGCTGCGTCCGCTTTACCGTCGTTCCTCAGTATGAGCCCCAGTATACGGCATTGTTGGGTGGGCTTTATCTCGATTCCGTCTATTTGAACAGTGATTTGACTCCTGGTCTTCTTGTTAGCACCCGGTTGGCCTACTAAGAGCTTGGATTTGGGGGGGGGGGGGGGGGGTGTCGCAGCTCAGGCCGCACGACATAGCGTATTCATGCACCGTCTTCGCTGCTTGCTGCAATGTTTCTTCCATCCACCCCTCAGACCCTGCTCTGTTCGTGTATACTGTGATATCGTCAGCGTAAAATGCATGGTCGATTCCTTCAATCTGTTCCAGTAGTCGTGGCAAGGGCAGGAGAGCGAGATTGAACAGTAGAGGTGAGATCACCGATCCCTGGGGTGCGCCGCGCTGGCCCAGTGTTATGGGGTCCGACTTGGTTCCTCCTATCGCCAATGTTGCCGTTCTGCCCATTAGACAGTTTCTGACATACTGGAAGGTCCTGCCTCCGCATCTCGTGTTAAGGTTCCGTAACACGCTGGCGTGGGTTACGTTATCAAACGCTCCCTGGAGATCTAAGGCTAGGATGGCCCTTGGTCCAGCTCTCGTGGCCTGTTTGACCACCAGCTCGTGAAGTTGAATCATGATGTCTTGTGTTCTGAGATGTTTTCGAAACCCGTACATGGTGGCCGGCATTTGTCTCGTGGCCTCGAGATGTTCTTGGAGTCCAGGTATCGGTATGAATCTAACTTCAGCTTGTTTTCATTCGTCCGGCAACGTCAGGGTCTCCCAGGCAGTATTGATATACTGTAAGAGTTCGTTTGCTGTTTTTACCACACATGTTAGATAGGAGCTTATACGTAAAGTTGTCCTTTGCGGGGGCGCTTTTCTTGTTGCTGTCGTCGATAGCCGCCTATAACTATGCGATGGTAAATGGGCGATCTAACTATTCGTTTTCGGTTCCCCCGTATTCCTTGGGTGGGGGTGAATTCCTTTCTCGGTTTGCAAGTACTTCTTTTTCAGTGCTTTCAGGAGTTTACGTTCCCTGCCTTTATACGTGTTTAGTACCTTGGTCAGGTTACGATTCGTTGTTGTTTAACTTTGTGTTGGGTCAATTAGATGTCTCAGTAGCTTCCGAGTTTTACCGGCAGATAACTGTCCTTGAAGGCCCTCACACATCTTGTGCCATTTTTCTCTGCATAGCTTGGCGGCATATTCTGCTATCTGTTTGTTTAGTAGTGCAATGCGTCGTGCCATCTATTGCGTCTATTCCGTCGTTGACGCTTCCACCTGCGCGTCAGCAAGTGTCTGGCTGCCCACACGTTGGAAAGCTTGGCGGCAACGAACGGTGTGTCTGTTGTTGTTATGATCTCTTGTGTAAATTTGCGAAGTGCTTCCCGTTGTCTTTTGGCCCATTCCGCATATGGCTCTATATGGGATGTTCGGCTTCTGTCTCCCCTTCTTCTTGTGTGGCGCAACGCTCTTGGGTATGTTTCCTCATCTTGTCCCAATCTGTGACTCTTGCTTTCCCTAGCTCTGCTTTGTATTTGGGTCCGTGTATATCGGTTTATGATCTTGTGGTCGGAGCCTAGGTCGACGTCGTCACACTTCCATTCCATCTCGAGCGTTCCCGACATCCATGTTAGATCTGGCGTAGTGTCATTGGTGACACTGTTGCCGGTTCGAGTTGGCACTCCGGGTTCGTTGAGAAGTGTGAGGTTATGTTTCTCCATCGCCTTTACAAGAGCTTTGCCCCTCTTGGATGCGAGCTTGTAACCCCACATCGGGTGTGGTGCATTAAAATCACCAAGGACTAGGAGCGGTCTGTCTTTCGCTAGTTATTTCGCGTCCCCCACTAGTGCATCAAAGTCGTATGGATGCTTAGCACCCGCTATGCAGTATATGTTCAGTATGAATATGTTTCTTGTGCTTCCTATGTCTCTTGCGTGTATCTCCACAAGTGTGTGATCACATCCGTGTTGTGCCGTGACGTGTTGCGCTGCCGCCACGGTGTTTCGTACGAGGATTGCTGTGCTCTTCTCGGTTGGGTCCGTATATATTATATATCCTGGCAAGCGTGGCTTTACTTTTGTTTCCTGTAATGTTATGATGACTGGTTGTCGGTACTTGCCTCGTCCTCCGGTGGTGTGCAAGATGAGTCTCATGTCTTTGTCTCTGAAACTCCTGCAATTCCATTAATATACAATAGAGACTTCCTTGTTGTCTTTCCGTTTCCGTTGCCGCTTACTGTTGGGATTCAGTGCCATCTTTTGGGCTGACGTCTATGCGACCTCGCCTCGTTGCGATGGTCTCTTTCAGTCTTTCAGCCATCTCCTTCTTGAGAGAGCCAGGCCGGTTGCGAACTTCCATAGCGCTTACTCTGGCCGCAAGGCGATCGTGCGTGACCTCCAGCGTGGTGATACGGTCTTCCAGCCTGCCTAATGCTGCCAGAATGGCCGGCCTATCGTTTCTTCTCTCATTTATGCTCTTGTCTCCGTTGGGCGTTTTATAATGTAGGCAAGTGGTTAACGATTTCCCCTTTTCTTGTAGAGTGTGAGATCGGTTCTGCCGCTTGACTCTAGGGCCACGCCAAGCATTGTTACGTGGCTTTTCTTTGGGAAGATATCCGTACCTTTTTGTTAAGGTGACTTTTAACTTTGCCGCGTGGCGTCTTTCGTAGTTTGCGAACACAGCTTGTAGCGGAAACAGAATCACGAGAATATCAAAAAATAGTTCGATAATATGTATTTGACGCTATATATTTGGTTTTTTTTTTTTAGTTCGTACCTGCTTGTACTGTATGCCTTCCTTGGTTTTTGAGAGACTGGCGTTAATCCTTTGCCCCTGTTTTATGGTGAAGCAATGCTGGTGCCGGCGTCAGCTCCGTTGGAAAACACTCCGCGGTGGCTCAGTGGGTAAGGCATTGCGCTATTGAGCACGAAGACGCGTGTCTGTATCCGGGCCGCGGCAGCAGGTTTCCTGATGGAAGCAGAAAACGAAAAAGTCAGTGTGTCGAGATTTCAGTGCACGTTGAAGATCCCTAGGTTGTCGCAGTTAATTCCGAGCCCACAACTACTGCGCGCCTAGTAGCCCAGGTGTGGCTTGGGCACGTGAATTACCAAAAATTTTAATTTTTATGTTGCGGTGGAGAGGTGCTTTGGTGTGATGGCGTCAGTTGCGGGAACTGGTGAACGTGTCAGAAGAGCGTATTACCACCGACAGGGCTAGAACGAACTTCACTGCGCAGGCGCGGCACCTGCTGAAAATGCGTATGCTTTCTTTAGTATCCGCCGTAGTAGCATTGTTCATCATTCCACACCACTTTCCTTTGTGCCATATTACAGATTTAGGCGAACCCTCGCATCTCGTTGTATCAGTCATTGGCAACTCCAAGTTCAGTGACGCAGTCTGGCAACACTAGGTAGTCAAAACAATCAATATGGCGTCGCAAAACAGGTCCTTCGTTGCATTTTTGCTTGCTTCCGTACTAAGATTGTTACATCTTGAAGTTAGCGCACTTAAACACGGACACTAGCGAAAGAAACGACAAACCACAGCGCGTTTCTTTCGCTAGTGTCCGTGTTTAAGTGCGCTACCTTCAAGATGTCCCATATGCACTACCAACTAGCCCAGTTGTCACTTCTTTTACGCTAACATTGTTAGACTGCGGCGTTGATTCGCATTGTTTTGGCGAGAAAGAGCGCATGATTTCAGCCGACGACCTTATCGTGATCAGGGTCAATGATCGGAGCGATGAAAATGCCGAGATTGTCGCTATGTGCGTGCAAACGTTGAGGGCGACCAACACGGCATCGTATTTCGCACAAGATGAGCTGCCTTTCTAAGGAGCCAGAAATGGAGGAAGGGCGGTGCCCGCGCACACCAAGGCTCTCGGAAAAGTGCAAGCACCTGCTGCGGCTTTCATCAACTGCTACAGGTAAGACGTACAGTTTTAACTGCCACTGCTGTGATAGAGCTTATTCGCCGTCGCCTTATAAATGAATCTTCCTTTTCGATCCGTAGCATATGAAAACTCAGTTCAGGATATCATAAGCCACGACAACACGCAAATTTAAATGCAAACCATTGCACATATCTCCTCAGTTAGGGCAACTTAGCTTTTATCGCATTGCTGTAAACGTTTATGCCAAAAATATGTGGCTTGTTGTGTCAATGATTACTGCATGCAGCTTACAGGTGCTGGATAAACTTGTGAACCGAACATCTTACGCTGTGGCGTAATTGCCCAGGGCGTTGGGTAGCTGCCGGTGAAGTAAGATTCTATGCAATTGGGCTGTGCTTTAAATGGCTCGACATTGTTCAATTTCCGGTACATTTTTTTTTATCGCAACTTCATAATTTTGCGCTTTGAGACCCTAGTTTGACTATTTTTATTTGCAGGCGTCCGTGACGTTCGCTCATTAATTACTACAAATTCGTACTAGTTGGTTAACAGGCGCACGGATCACTGTCGGCGTTTGGAACATGCGCAACTTACTTCCGGAAAACTACTAAACTAGAAGCTCACATGCGATAAGAGTAAACAAAAAGGCGACACAGCGTGCACCGATAAGGTGACGTCGTCATCTCGCTGCTTGGAGCTGTCGAAGCTGCGGGATTCCTGGCATTCACTGACTTGGACGTAAAGTACGTCGACCTCATCGCGGGGCGGCCCCGCAGATGTGCATTTGATGCCCGCTTCAAGCGCGGATTAAGAAACGATGTTCTCAGCTAACTGAAATCAAGGCTTCATTTCAAATAAGTATCTTGACATAATTAGCACCTAACAGATATCTTTAGCGCTTAACAAATATCTGGAAAGGGCAGGTACGTGCTCGAGCAGAGCACACGGGGAAGCGCGCAGACAGAAAGCTTTACTCCGCGCGCATGCAATGTCTCTTCATTCCAATGAAAAATCAAGTGGTTGCTGACCTGGAAGGTAGTAATCGTCTGGAGCGAAGTGCTTTGAGCAAACATGCATCGCGTGTGTCACTTTTTTACACCGCGTAGGTTCCGTCTCCACAACGCATCGCGAGGCGCGTCGTCTGCTTCTCGCGGGAAGCGGTAAAAGTATCCACTGTTGTACTTCCATCGTGCCGACACATCGAAGGGGATGCAAAAAAACTCCTTACACGTCCGCTTTATCGCCTTCGGGTCTTGTTTCGGCGGTATCAAGCCAACTACGCAGTTGCTACGATAAACAAGTGCGGTGCGCCATGGGGAAGTCCGCAACCGGACCTGATTAGGGCGATTCTCGCGGCGGCCGCTAGGTGGCGAGCACAAGCACGGTGCCGCCAATAGCTTCCGGGTGGCAGCGATGACCTATTTCCGAGGATGCCTGTTGAGCACGGCTGATATCAAACGGCTAGCATCCACAAGGAAATCGAAAAATGAGCCTAATAACGCTATCACGCGTTAAAATTAGGTCAGAGAAAGAGAGAGAGAGAGACTGCAATTTAATGATACTGACGAGGTCTGTCCAGCACGGAGCCTAACATACTGAAAATGAGACGAGGGGAAAAATGAGACGAGTGAACAAAAAAAAAGGAAATGAATGAAGAAGAATAAACTGAAAGAAAGAAAGAAATGAAAAGAAATGGACCGAGTTAAGGTCTGTAGTTCTTATCAAACAGGATATTTGTCGGAGTAGCACAAAGGTATAATATATGAGCAGCAGGAATTAACGTTTATTTCGAGCAAAACAGAATATGGTGGAGCCGTTCACTCGCGCGGGGTAGAATTTTTGCGGGAGCTATATAGAGTAACTCTAGGGCGAGAGACGTCCTCAACCAGGATGTCGTGGGCACGTGCAGGCGGCTGTTGCCGGGAGAACAACTGCTAGCTGATCCTCCAGGTGTGAGCTGGCCAGATGATCCTCCCACTGATCGCGCGGGCAGGGGCGTAAGCCGCCTGATTCCCTGGTGTGTCACTGTGACCGGTAGTCCACACATTGTGAATTCCAGGCACGATGGGTAAGAGCCTTGAGGGAAACGGCAGAGATACGGTCCATTTGGTTGTGGCAGCAGCGGATTGCGAGACAATCAGGATGGTGCACCGGTGACGTATTACAGGCCAGTGTAGGCCTCCTCGTCAGCAGCATGGATGTTGGCTGTCTTGAGGGTGAGTGAAGAGAGGAGGCTGCCCTCAGTAAGGCTTCACTTTGAGTCGACAACTCTCAGTGCGTGGGCTGTGCTGGTTGGGAGGTTCCCATTTGAACCCATTCCCATTTCAACCTTCTCGTTATTTCCCTCCCGTTTCTACCCGGTGCAAAACGACCTTCCCGTTTCGTTTTTTTTTTTTTTTTTTTTTTCATTTAGCCCCTTCCCGGAATAACGTACCCAGTTCGA
This sequence comes from Haemaphysalis longicornis, assembly GCF_048455015.1. Lineage (NCBI taxonomy): Eukaryota > Metazoa > Arthropoda > Arachnida > Ixodida > Ixodidae > Haemaphysalis > Haemaphysalis longicornis. The sequence continues at coordinate 1,504,791 of NW_027526415.1, read as the reverse complement.
CTCAGGTGACTGGGACCGAGGCGTGCGATTTTTTTTTAAATCAAGGTTACATTCGATTGTGCCAAATATCTTTAGCTACGTCCGACGTAGCCCAAAGTCAAAACTTACACCTACATGCGACGTAACCTGAAAATTAAATTGAATTTACCCCCGGCATATTGCTGCGAACCATACACTGGGTTTGTTTAATTATGTTTTGTTTTTGCCGACCGGCTGCGCCCGGCTGTGTTACCTGTGTTATCGGTGGGCCAAGTGGAGCGCGTGTTCCATTCTTTATGCCGCACGTGTTATCGCCTTTGATACGGAGAGTGTTTTGAACTAACGTCACCGGCATAGAATAATCTTCTTTTATCTACAGTGTTCTGGATGCGATTCGATGTTTCGAGAAACGCTCGCGCCGAGAAGTAAATGCCCTTCAAGGAAGACGCCGCGGTATTGGACTCGCCGAAACTCGCCTGCGCCCGTCACTTTGTTGACTGCTGCTTAGCCGCCTGTGTATTTTTGACCTGTTAGGGGCGTACAAGTTCGCTCCAATAAACTTGCTTTTCCTTCAATCCAACTGCGTAACCTTTGGCTTCGTGACATCTGGTGGAGGTGCTGGGTACATGCACCCTAAACCCTCTTCAAGTCATCAACCAAGCCCAACTCGTGCCAGCCGCCGACAGCAAGGCCTAACGCCGGAGTTTGGACTACTGCTGGATAAATTGAAGGCGGAAGACGTCGCGACTGTTGCAATGAACAACGCATTCACGATGACCAACGCAGCGAGCTCTCCTGTAGTTCTGCAGCAACCCCGGGAGCCACCATCATTTCAAGGGTCACCTACGGAAGGTCCTGAGCAATGGCTGGAGCATCTCGAGAGGGTCCGAACGTTTAACTGCTGGGATGATGACGAAACACTCAGGCAAGTGCTGTTTTTAACCTTGAAGATTCCGCACGGATTTGCTTCGAAAACGACGAACGTACGCTGACGGCCTGGGAGTTATTCAAGACCGAACTTTCGAAAACGTTCACTACTCTGGTCCGCAAGGAACGGGCCGAGCAGCTGCTGCAGACATGCACGCAGCATCCTAATGAAAGCGTGCTCGTATTCGTTGAAGAGTTAAAGCGACGTTTTCTCCGTGCGAACCCAGAAATTAGCGAAGAAAAGAAACTAAGGTTTCTGATGCGAGGGGAAGCAAGAGCTCTTCGCATGCCTTGTCCGCAACCCCCGAAAACTGTGCCCGAATTCGCGTCTGAAGCGGCCGCGTTGGAGAAGACGCTTGAAATACGAACGAGGCAGTACGACTGCCCAATCAATGCTCTGGTTTCGGAGACAATTTGTGCCGGGGCTATTAGCTCCAACACACTACGCGAGACCATCCGTTCAGTGGTGAGGGAGGAGCTTCGAAAACTTTTTCCAGTGACACCACAATCTCAAGTTGCCTCCCTGACCGACGTGATCCGTGAAGAAGTTCAACACGCTTTGGGGACTTCTACGCCGTCCGAAGAACCCCGCTAGCCACAAGCGATGACCTACTCCGCAGCTGTTCGTCGACCCAGAGGTCCCGCTGTATACCGCCGCCCACCGGTGTCGCCCGCAGCCCAAAACCAGACGCCGAGGAAGACTGACGTATGGCGAGCCCCCGATAATCGTCCGCTGTGTTACCACTGCGGAGAGGCCGACCACATCTACCGTCGCTGCCCCTACAAGAGGCTCCGTTTACAAGGGTTCTCTGACGACGCACCACGCCCTCGACCCGGCCAGCGCCCTACTGAAATCGAAGATGACCTGTCCAACACCAGCCGAGGTCCAGCGCGCTTCAACCGTTCGCTTTCGCCCTACCCATACCGATCACCAATCCGTCGAAGCAACGCAGACTTCACGCGTGGGAGATCCCCAAGCCCACGTAGGGGAAACTAAAGCAGCAACTTCTGAAGGTAAAGTTGCACGACGGCGGCAAAACGAAAACCCTCCCACGACGCAATGATTCGCCGGAGACCATGATCTACGACATGCCCTCAGTCCGACGACCCGATCTAACCCTGATGTGACTACCGAGCACGACGACAGCAACACGGAGCGACGCGTAGCCGACATGACCGAGCCTGCCGCTAAGAAGACGACAACGACGACGCATAGTCCCATTGTCCGTCCGAAATCTCGTAGTTCATGCCCTATGCTACAGGGTAGTCCGGTATGGGATATGTATATATGGTCATGGCGCCCAACATTTGGTAAACCGGGTCAATTCCATCCTTCGTGGTATTCTGAAGAGTGTTGCTTATGATCTCTCCCCCAAATCAGATGTGTTCAAAATCTTGTCATTACCGGATTTCAATTCTCTGCTGTTCGAAACCGTTGTCTTAAAACATTTTTGGTACAGTCACTACAAAATTCACTATGTGCCTGCTCGTTGCCTGAGACCTAAGAATTCTTGTGTTACACCCCGCTGTAATACAAGATACGGTAGAAGACTCCGTAACTACTATGTCCCTGCAATGTTTAATTCACTCCCCCCCCCCCCCTGCATACTAAAAGTTAAAACAAAACGTAGTCTCAGAAAGGCTCTTATACACATTAACGCGTGATCGGAATCCTGTTATGTTTCCGAACATTTATTTCATTGCTGTTTTTGTGCTAATTAGTTGCTACAGATGGCTCTGTCGCTGTCTGCCAGGCACTGCCATTCACGCCCACTGCGGCTTTGGCAGGCCGGTCTCTTGTATTGTATTGCACTCATGCCATCAATAAAGTATATAGTGCCCGACCTCCAACACGCACAAGCCGAGATACAACGCCCCGACGGACCCGGAACTCGAGGAAGGCGGCGTCCGACGTCCAGTTGTCCATAGACGGTTTTGATGTAGTCGCCCTCATAGACACTGGCGCTGACTGATCAGTAATGAGCGGGTCATTTGCGTCTAAGGTGAAGAAAGTTACGACCATGTGGGACGGTCCACACATACGCACAGCAGGAGGCCATCTCATAACGCCAAGTGGAACGTGCACATCGCGCGTCACCATAGGCGGTACCACGTATCCCGCTACATTCGTCATTTTGCCCAATTCTGCTCCCACTACGTAATTCTTGGAATGGACTTTTTGACGGACAACGGTGCAATAATTGATCTGCAAAATAAGTCGATAACTTTTTTTCTCGAATCACTCCATGACGCCGGAACTGAAACACCGTGCTGCTGTACGGATCGCCGATGATCACGTCACCCTGCCACCCCGCGCAAGCTTGATGATCACAGACTACTGTGAAGACGCTGCTCTTGACGTCAAACCTATTGCAGAGAGTGACCAAAGTTTGCTTCTCAACCGCGGTGTCTCCGTCGCAAGAGGCATTTCACGCTTTAAGCGACGCCAATCCCACGTTTGAGTCTCTAATTTCACCGAGGAATACCCTGAGCATTTAATCAAGGGCGCTGCTTTGAACGCCCACCCGAACTAGTGACAACTTTGAACGCGCACCTGAAGATGTCTTCAAGCTTCCGCGTCCCTTTAAGCTGGGAAAACGCCCAGAAAAAGCATTCTGCGAGCTGCAACAACGCCTGCAAAACCCGCCGGTGCTCACTCATTTCGACGAAAACGCCGAAACGGAAACGCACACGGACGCCAGTGATAGAGGCTTGGGTGCCGTCTTCGTCCAAAAGCAAAGCGGTTGCGAAAAAGTAATCGCCTATGGCAGCCGTAGTCTGTCGAAGGAGGAGGAAAATTACTCAGCGTCTGGGAAATAGCGCCTGGCAATTATATGGGTCATTTCAAAATTTCGCCCATACGTGTATAATAGACCATTCAAGGTTGTGACAGACCACCATGCTGTGTGCTGGCTCGCCAATTTGAAGGACCCCTCTGGCCGTATTGGGTGGTGGAGCTTGCGCCTGCAAGAGTTCGACGTTACAATCGTCTATACATCCGGCAGCAAACACTCCGACGCCGACTGCCTGTCGGCGCCCCCGTGGACCCACCACCGCAAGACTCCGATGAAGACAGCGCGTTCTTCGGAGCAGCGACGGAGAGCGACCTAGCCACCCAGAAGCGTGCCGACCCCGACTTACGCTTCATGATCGATTACCTCGAAGGACGCAACGTCACCGTGCCTTCAAACGGAACTTACCAGCATTCAGCCTGAAAAACTGTCCTCGCAAAGAAGAATTTTGGCCCCGGAACGAGTACGAATTATCTTCTTGTCATCCCCGAAAACCTTCGTGACGAAATTTTGGAAGCATGCCACGACGACCCGTCTTCCGGACATCTCGGCATAGCTCGCACTATTGGAAAAATCAAAACGAAGTCCTACATGCCCCGCCTTACATCCGACGTCACCCATTACGTCCGGAGCTGCCGTGACTGCCAGCGACGAAAAACGCCACCGACGAGACCCGCCGGACTTCTGCAGCCGATCGCCGTCCCATCGAGGCCCTTCCAACAGATTGGAATGGACCTTCTGGGCCTGTTCCCTGCGTCACGATCCGAGAACAAGTGGATTGTCATAGTGACAGACTACATGACGCGCTACACAGATACCGCCGCTCTTTCAAGGGGGACTGCACAAGAAGTCGCCAAGTTCTTCATAAACCAAGTTGTGCTGCGACATGGAGCCCCTGAAGTCCTAATCACGGACCGCGGAACGGCCTTCACGGCGGAGCTTATGCAAGGAATCTTACGCTACATCAACAGGGATCACTGAAGAACGACTGCGTACCACCCCCAAACGAACGGACTAACGGAGCGTTTGAACAAGATGATCGCGGATATGCTGTCTATGTACGTCGACGTTAAATATAAGACTCAGGATTAAGTCCTTCCGTATGTCACGTTTGCGTACAACACGGCTATCCAGGAAACTACGCAGATGACACCGTTCGAGCTTGTCTGCAGAAGACGGCTGACTACGATGTTTGACGCCATGCTTCCGCACGTATAAAACCATCAACGCCGGTGTCCAAGGACACCTTCAGCGTGCGGAGGAGGCCCGCCAGCACACTCCAGTTAGCACAACGGACCAGCAGCTGGTGGATGTCGGACGGTACAACCTCCGACGCCGAGACGCCGAGTACCGCCCAGGAGATCATGTGTGTGTTTGGACTTCCATCCGACGACGTGGACTCAGTGAGAAGCTTCTGCGACGGTACTTCGGACTCTACCGGATTCTACAACGTGTTGGCCAACTCACTTACGAGGTGATTCCCCGATGGTGATTCCGAAACATCCCGACAACGCACGCGGCCCGAAATCGTGCACGTGGCTCGCCTGAAACCTTACTACGCAAGATAACGGACTTTTTGTTGTTGTTTGTTCGCAATGTCTTTTATTTTAGCATCGAGTCGATGCACTCTTATAGAGGGCGGGGGGGGGGGGGTTAATGCCGCGAACTATGCATCGGGTTTGTTTATTTATGTTCTGTTTTTTGCCGACCGCTGCGCCCGGCTGTGTTATCTGTATTATCCGTGGGCCAAGTGAACCGCGTGTTCCATTTTTTATGCCGCACATGTTATCTGCTTTGATAGGGACATGGATATTGTGAGGCAGATTAAAAAGAACATAAAATAATTAAATGCCTCAGCCTGTGCCACTAGGCATAACAGGCTTGCTTTGATAGGGACATAAAGCTAAAGGGCTATAATATAAAATAAAAGCCCAACCCGTACCACATACGTATCACGGGTGACGCCAATGACGCCAAATGCTACACAGCGACACCACAGCCAGGAGAGCGGGCCCGGGGAGACTCCCCTGATCTCCCCTGGGACGGTAGCAGGAAAGGTTGGGATGAGGGATGCGGATGGTGGTAATAAGGAATGGGTTATGAGAAAGTGGGTGGGAATGGGGACAGCGAGGTTTTCGTTCTAATCCTTAGATGTCTGACTCCTAAAATAGGCCTGAAAACTCAGGATGGCGTCAGACGGTTCCAATTGGAATTCAGCGGACCCCACTATAGGTTCCAACTATCTGAGCTCCGACAGCGAAGAACAGGGAGAACCCGCGACGGAGTGACGACACCTAATCTCTGGACCCTTTTCACAACCAGCCACCCGGCTAACACCCACCAGGTCCCCCGAGTACTCAAGAGACACTTGCCCAGCCTACATAGGTTCTAATCCCCCTCGTCTCAACGGTTTCGGATACTGGTAAAGCTAACTGTCCGGCGGACGGGGTAAACTGTACCCTGTACGCATCCGTCGATCCTATGTGCACCTGAATCACCTATCTCCATAGGAAGGCCTATGTGACTTATAGGGTTTCGGTGGACCTCTTATGTGCTCCTATGCCAACCACTCACCCACCAGGGAACCCCCCATACGGGCAGCAGTCATCAGGTGGAAGGAGTAATCCTTATAGAGTACGACCAGCCCTACTCCCGATACTGAGAGCGAGAAGCTTCCCTAAGAAGTGAGCCAATCCCTCTTTCCTCGGTCCTAGCAAGTGCGCGCCTCCTAGACTGGTCGCAACTAAAGGCCAGAGATATTGGCCATCATGAGCACCTATCGAAGGCCCTGGATCCTGTTGTCCAGGAACCTTCGTGTCGGCAGCGAGCAGTCGTTCCCGCGTGGGGTGACTGCGGCGGACCCTTAATAAGAGATCCTTTTTCACCGCTTTTAAGCCAAGTTCCCAGAGCCAACCTCGGTAGCCACCCAGGCTGTCCGGGCCTGCCTCCGCGTCCAGGATCGGCTCTGGGGCAAGGAACTGGCCCATACAGTTCCAGGGAGTCGCTGCCACTCCCTTGGGGTTTTGCATCCCCGGGTGGGACCTGGCACCCACCCGCCGCTGCCGTTGGCAACTGACCAAAGCTAGGCAGCCGAAACCGCCTTTGCCCAGCCAGCTGGCAGGGGGGACCACTAGCAGGTGGCAGTCGGATTTCCCCCCCCCCCCCCTTTGATAGGGACAGTGTTTCGAACTAACGTCAGAGGCCTAGAACAATCTTTGATCTACACTGTTCTGGATGCGATTCAACGGTTCGGGAAACACTCGCGCCGAGAGATAAATGCCCGCAGAGCAGACTCCGCGGTATTCGATTCGCCGACACTGGCCTGGGCACGTCACTTTGTTGACTGCTGCTTCGCCACCTGTGTATTTTTGAGTTGTTAGGGGAGCACAAGTTCGCTCCAATAAACTTGCTTTTCCTTCAGGCCAACTGCGTCAACTTTGGCTTCGTTGCAATATAACACCGTGAAAAAAGTTTCGGCTGGCGGAACCAAAGTATACAGACACGCCCTATAATTATAATCTACACGACCTTTTTGCAATAGTCCGTTTGACGACACGTGGCGCCAGTTAAAAAAACAACACATAGGTGGCTGCGTTCAGGGCCGCACCCAGAAATTTTTTTTCGAAGGGGGGGGGGGGGGGCGGGGGGGGGCGGGGGGGGGGGGTTAGGAATTTTGGGAAGGGGGTAGTTTTGCTGAAAGCAACAGTAAGTATTGTTAACGTGCTGCCTGGAAAAGATTTTGGGAGGGGTTCGAACCCCCAAACCCCCCCTATGGGTACGGCCCTGGCTGCGTTACGTCCGACCTGGTGCAGCACTGGTGCAGCTGAAGCCGCACCCTTCCACCTGCTTCCGCGTTGGTCGAGCAGTCTGGAGCGTGTTGCTCGCATGGGTACTCCGGCAGCGGTGTGGGTTCGAGTTCCGGCGGTTGCATGGGCATTTCAAAGTATTAAATGGTTTTATATACGAATGCGCGTGCACTTTTTTTCATATGTGACACACAAAAGGAAAGGACGGGAATTATTGCCGCGGGCGCAGTGCCAGTTTGTAGCGTTCGTATCGTGCCCAGAAAGAAGTTGGGTCTTTTAACAAATACAAATAATAATATACTGGGGATAGCAAAAAGCTACTCTTTTATTTCTATGCCGGAAATAAATTCTGAAAATTTAATTTCCAAATCTATCTGACTAACGAAACCTGTGTATTTTCGAAAGCGGTAACTATTATGAACCTAGCTGGTAGTTTTCACTATCCATTTTAATAGGGTGCAAACGGTCACTTTAAATGCAAATTTCTGTATAATGATGGCCATTGAAGTCTAAAGCTGAAATTTTCTCTTTGAGTAAATGGTTCGCAAACATTGTTCATCCAGGTGCTTGTTCTGTATATTCCCGTCACTCTAGTGTACCATTTTACGTAATAAGGCAATCCTTCAGAGACTTGAGCAACGCAGGGCCATATCTAGCTTAAAATTTCTTTACCAGGTTTACTACAGACACTTTAAATTGTCGCGGGAATACTACTTCCAAGAGCCTTTCAAACTTTCAGCGAGAACACATTTCAGTAATATTTTTTAGGCAACCAGTCAGTCACATTTACATTCATAAGTTCTCTTTGTTTCCTCATGCAATTTCTTATTGGAATAAATTATCCGAGCAAAGAGTGAAATCGGTATCGTTAGAAGTATTTTTCCAACGTATTGGAAGTATGTTCTGGTAGAAGTCATGTGTTTAAAAATCGGAATACATCACGATTCCATACACCTATTCGCACCCCTTTGCGTCTGTTGCTTAGTCTTCCACTTATGTGTGTTGTGCGTTTTAAAACTACGCCATGGAAGCAATGCTGGTGTATTCTTAAGTTGCGTGTAGTATTTCAACCGATGTATTTCAATGTGTTCACTTCTCCAAGGGCCCGAAAAGGCCGTGCAGTATCTGGAAATTACTAAAAAAAAGTGCTGCCCATTAGTCACCTATATGAAATTTATTAGTAGCTAAGTCTCTGAATTCCCGCCCTTTTTTCTTTTTTGCTTTTCTTAGATTTCTCCTTTAGATCCCTTAGACCTACTAAAGATCTCTTGAACACGAATACAAAGCGATGCTCTAAACAATGAACGTATGAACGGTTGTTCAATAAATTTCAGCCGCACGCACGGGGACGTACCAACTACAGAAAAACCCAATGCACGTCCCTTTTCAACGTCTTAGGTGTCTCTCGTACTAGATTTCCGCAGCTGCAAATTCTGTCGGCCTCAGACATCAGCAGACTTTTATCGCCCGGAAATATCGGCTGCGGGCTCAATTCCCCATAAATTGCTGCATAGAAGTTTTTACAGTAATGCATGACCCGTTTCTTGGATGCACATTTTGGGGAGCACTTTCAAAAACGGTAAAGCGCAGTTCTCAGAAATTCAAACGGGTTAAAATGGTACGCATTTAAATGGGAAGGGCGTTTTGGAAGTGGGTTGAAACAGGAAGCGCCCGAGCGGGAAGTTTGTTTCGGGAACGGGCGCACACGGGTTGGGTCAAACGGGAAGAGCGTTTCGGGAATGGGTTCAAACGAAGCTAAACATCATAATCGAAATGCAGAGCAGTGGTAAGCGAAGTGGCGCCTTCAGTCGTCCTGAATATAATCGATTTATGTCGATTTATATCTACATGAAGGTATGGTAACTGGAATTAAAACCTAGGGGATGATGTAAAACAAAAAAAAAAGGAAAACCTTTAGTCAATGCCAGAAGCTCCACACGGGTTCCGCAATCGCCACTCATTTGGACAGCGTTACACCGAAGGAGCTTGGAGCATCAGAAATAAAAAGCTTAACTTAAAACTTCAAATTTACCCGTCATAGTATTTAGTGTTTTCTTTTCTTTAGGCACAATCAATTTTTGTTCGGAAAAAGGTTCAGAGTGATCTCTTCACGCCGACAAATTTTGCTGGCAAACAAGTACATTCGTCTTCCTCTTAACTCATAGCGTAGCTTCGGCATGCTGGGGTTCAGACTAAAAGGGGTAACATGTCGCCCAGCGTTTGCACAAAATGTTCGTTATAAAACTTATCAAAAATCAACGCTCACTCAAACCCTATAAAAACCGAAACTGAAACTGTTACGCCAACGCAGTGCGCGCTGTGTGCTTAAAGTGGCCATCAGTTGAACTACGCATCAAAACAAACGAAAACCCGCGCAAGCAGAAGATACCGCGTGCCGTGTTGTGTGGTCCGTAACTGTGTCGTACATGAACCGAATTCAAGGTAATTAATTGCTTACCTATTTATTACTGCTGACAATGGGACTTGCCTACTTATTTAGTGTATTTTGCGCAGCCTTTTTGAAGAACTTCCTGCTTGAAAATCACAAGCACGACCTCGAAGCTATTCTGGCATCTGACGATGACAGGCGGCATTACTGCGTACGAGTCAAGTAAGGTGTTAACTACAACTTCCCCCTTTTGTGACTACGACGGAGATCCCGTCGTGCTGCTTTAGGTCTTTCCAGCCGTGCTCTTCAAGCAAGCACTCGAGTGCGCCTCCAGAGGTTGCATGAACGCCGCAGCGTTGGTTATGTCGTTAGAGTGTTAACTCCCCTGGCTAAGTCCGCATTGACGCTGTATGCTTATTACTTTCTTTTAGCGGAACAACCCTTTTTGATGCCAGTGTGGAATTCGGGGAGTCCCTCCTCTATGACCCCGTGAAAACCCTCGATTCTATGAACGTCTCTGCTGCGTTGGCCTTAAAACAAGCGCTGGAGGAATGTCCTGTTCCAGATAAATACGTAAGATTTCTGTCTCCTCGCTCTTCTGTTTTTGTGCCTAGTGTTCTACTGCCCTGATTTCTCATAGCGTACTAGGAATCCTGAGCCGATTGCGCCGTACTGCGCAGTACTTCGCCGCGTACCGATAATCCAAGTTGAACAGTACAATCGGCAAAAGGCTTGTCTATAACACTCGAGCGGCGTGCTCCGGACTGCGCGGGAGACACCTAGTGATAACGCCTGGTTTGAGATTGGTAGTATGTGAGCATGCGCGGCCGGTATCAGCGCGATGGCTGTGTCCCTCCACACTGTGCCTGTCGCCTTGGCTTCCATACCTTCTTTGACCGTAATAAGCGCTGCATGCTTGCGCTGCCGGGCCGGAAAACTAAAGGGGAGATTACTCGCGCTAGCGCACGCTGCTGCATTATCTTTGGCGCACAGCTGTTGATTACGTCATCGTTCTGCCAATACACTGCATAAATACCGTGTGCACCACTACACGATTTCTGCGCTTGGCTTTGCACGTCACTGCTGGCGGGCTGACGCCACAATACTTAATGCACTGTGCAAGCGATCACGGACCGATACCTAGTCACTCCAGAACACCGGTAGCGATGCGTTTTCACCGATTGTTGTTCACTTTCTCGCATACAGAAAAAACAACTCCTGTCTAAATTCCGTAGGGAGCTGCGAAAATTATGCGGCGTTGCACGTGAACGCAGCCAACGCTGTACTAACGATCGCTAATCTCCACTTTTGTTTCCTGGTCCGGAAGCGTAGACAGCGCTTCTCACGGCAAAAGAAGGAACGGAAGCCGAGGCGACGGGCACAGCGACAAGAGAAACAGCCATCGCACTGATGCGGGTCGCGCATGCTCACATTCTACCGGTCTCAAACCAGGCGTTATCACTAGATGTCTCCTGCGCAGTCCGGAGTAGGTCGCTCGAGGGTTATAGACAAGTCTTTTGCCGACTGTATTTAAAGCCTGTCTGGAATGGGACCAGCATTATTTGTCAAAGAATTGTCTGGGGTGAGATTAATTAATTCCTTGTCGGTATAACCTTAATATCCTTTGTCATCTTTCCCGCAGTTATAAACGCATTGGTTAATTTCTTGAAGCATGCACTACAATACAGCTTGTACAGCCGTGACCTGAAGTATACGGACCACGGGAGCGGTGGCCAAAAGTAATCGCTGTGCCTGCTGTCGAGACCACGCACAGCACAGGCGCAGCCTAGCAGCACAGCACACATGCCGCCATTGCTCGCTTCTTCACGATTGCCTCGCGCTCCGATAAATTGACTCCAGGGGAACCGCGTTCCCTGTTGCTGTCTGCTGTGGAAGCGGCGCGCTGGTGCAATTGGCGGCAATGCTGCGCCGCTGGCAGAGTTGATTGATGAAACATTGAATTATTACAGAATTATCCTACACAAATACTAGCACAAATGTGGATGCTGTGAGGCAATTTTCACAGTGGTTTAGGCGTACCTGGTGAGGCTGCTCGAACACATTCGCAAGCAGTACTTTTTTTTAGTTGGCGGCAGGGTTTGAAAAACGAGGGAATTTGGGAGTGTCGCAGAGGGACCCACGGAGTCCTAGTGTCTTCACGGACCCCTTTTTGCCTGCGGACCCCCATCTGAGAACGACGGCCCTGTCAAATGCTTTGCAAATAATACGTGTAAATAAACTGGGCTTTTTTTAAGTATACCGTCATTTGTGTGCTGCATGCCGTCAACCATAGGCTGTGGATCAAACCCTTCAATTTCAACTCCTGTCACAGTAGCCTGTAAGAACTGTCAATACCGTTTTCAAGGGCAAATAAATCAAATGTACAAATGTAGTTTGCATGCGTTTCGATAGTTGCTGGGAATTCAAAGCACAGTTTAATGGTATCTCGTATCACAATGGAGTTTTTAAACACTAAATGTATGTGTAGGTTCCTCGAACTTGAAAAAATTGCGAAGCTTGGCTTTCCCCAGCAATTGCACATATGCCGCATACCGCAAACAAAGTTTCATAAAGCAATGCACTAAACACCTAAACACAGCAGTATTTGGCAAAGCCTTAGCATGTAAGGTCAGCATGAATATTTTTTCACGTTCCCTTACATTCTCAAGTTCGCTTAAACCCGCCAAAGATGTTGTTTTGTCTTATTTTCTTCGACTGCACAGTGATTTTTGTCTGCTTCATTTTCTGCTTTAATATATCAGGCGGGGGACGTGCCAGAAAAACGCTTCAAGCCTGAGATAACCACCAGCACGCCAACTCTGCCAGCGGAGCAGCGTTGCCGCCAATTGCGCCAGCGCGCCGTTTCCACAGCAGACAGCAAGAGAGCAGCGCGGTTCCCCTGGCGTCACTTTATCAGAGCGCGAGGCAGTCGCGAAGAAGCGAGTGATAGCAGCATGTGTGCTGAGTTGCTAGGCCGCGCCTACGCTGTGCGTGGCCTCGACAGCAGGCACCGCGCAACCAGACAGCGCAGTGATTAGTTCTGGCCACTGCTCCCGTGGTCCATATACTTCAGCTCACGGCTGTACATAAATGCCTTGTTAAGTGCGGCTACGTTGACTTGCCTTTTTTTATTTGTATTGTCCACTTAATGTGTGTCTTACTTTACAGTGCTTAAAAGACAACGTTCACCTTCGGCTCATCAATCTTCCTCAGTTCATTCAAACAGCCACTCTGCCAAAATGCAAGCAGGTCTCCAGATTTCAGGCCATAACAGGTAACGTCTGATATTTCTGGCTATTTGGCATCATAAAGTGTTGGCGTCATAGAGTGTCTTGTATACTAAAGGAAGGGCTCATCAAATGATCTCATTCGCCACTGTAAGGCTTCGACTAAAATTTGAATGAATAAACAAGCGCTTATTTGAAGTGAAGGAGTATAGGGACTGTATATATGACTGAGTGGATGGGTAACGGAGTGGATCCCTAGAGAAGGCAAATGCGGCAGGGGGTGGCAGAAGGTTAGATGGGCAGATGAGATCAAGAAATTTGCGGGGATAAATTGGTTGCAGTTAGCACAGGACCGGGATAATTGGGGATTGTATGGGAGGGGCCTTTGGCCTGCAGTGGGCGTAGATTGGCTGGTGATGATGATGATATATGACTTACAATGTAATAATGATAAGTATCAAGGCTACATCAAAGAAAGAACAGCTGGATTGGGACTAGAAAAGAAACAGAAGGGAAGCAGTGTACAAACTTAAGAAAATTCTAAACTCAAAGAGAATGCAGTAGAGTCATGAAAGTGAGGTTTCTTTTTTTGTTTTTGTGTAGAAAAAATTTGCAGCTTACGTAAAGCTGATCATAGTGTATCAGTAAATGAATTTATTAATATGTTTTTAAATTTAAAGTCATCTTGTATATAAACGGCCTCCTTAAAAATGGAAAGAGCATTTCTTGCAAGAAAGCATAATTTCCAGCTTCATTTCTGACTATATTTATAGGTTCTAGCTGGAATCGACAGCTTCTAACTAGAAAAATTCTTAGTCTAGCTAGAGATGATATATTCCAGCTTGCGGGATATTTTTTCCTTCCAGCCAAAAAAAAAATCTCAATCTAGCTAGAAATTACCTAGAACCTGAATTTCTATCTTAAAATTCTGGGTATTCCTAGCTAGAAGAAATTTCTATTTCAATAGTCAGGCTAGAAAAAAATGTTTTCACTTGCATGTGCACAGTTTTTTAAATTATGATCAGGAACTTGAAATAACGACTGTGTTTTGGTAATACCCCGCCTTTCCTTTTTCCTCTCTAAATATTTGACTTCCACAGGCACAGTTCTGCGGATGAAAGGCATGAAAGTACTGGAACGTTCGAGGGACTACCTCTGCTCATCGTGCGGCCATTCGTTTACTGTGAAGGCAGAGATCACCATGTTCTGCATGCTGACGAAGCCCAGCTCATGCCCCAACCCCATGGGCTGCCGCAGCACCAAGTTCGTCCCTTCCTCAAATGGTATTCACACATCTCGATTGGCCGCCATTTGTGTCAAAATCATTCAGTCACTTGAATCAGCATTTGCCATCTGCAACCTGCTGCAGTGGCTCAGTGGCTAAGGCGTTGTGCTGCTGCACACGAGGATGCGGGTTCGATTCTTGGCCACGGCGGCCTCTTTTCTGATGGAGGTGAAAAGCAAGAACTTCGTGTGTTCGAAATTTTGGCGCACGTTAAAGGTCCCCAGGCGGTCAAACTTAATCTGGAGCCCTCCACCACGGTGCACCTCATCACCTGCGTTGCGTCGGCGCGTTAAACCCTACAATCAATCATTTGCCGTTTGCAACGTTTCTTTCAATAGCATGACTAGATGCGATTGCATTGGTTCAGGCCAATTTTATAGCCAAGGCTAGTAGGCCTGTTTCAATTTTTGCAAATGTTCAATTTTAGTGTAAGGCTTGTTTTTCATATTGGCAAAGAAATGCTGATAGTTGCTCGCACTTTCCAACTTTTGAGCATTTTTTATAAACTTAACAACAGCTGAATTTGAGGTGCCTGCAGATCAGGCATAGAAGGATGCATTCTTTAAAGAGATGGTGGCCATTTTAATGACCAGTATACAAGGAGTGAGTGCCTCTTCGACATTTTTTGCATTAATTATAGATTGCTCGAGCGTCACGGTTTCTGCGACATCGCACTTAAAAAGTGAATAGGAGAGTGTGCTAGCAGGCTACGAGGAGAGGCCAAATTTAAGAGCAAACGAGTGGTAAGGAGAGCATCAGTGTTCAAATTGTTCATTGTAGTGCTGCCCCAACCTGTCTCTAAGTGAGTGCCATTCCGGGGTGGAAGATAGCTCCCGTGTCATCTTTTCTTGCTGGTCACTTGCAGAGACGGACCTGTCCAGGTGCAGTGACTACCAGGAGGTGCTGGTGCAGGAGAAGGCCAACAATCTTGTCCTCCGCAACGTCCCCGGGAGCATCTGGGTCGTCCTTGAAGACGACCTTGTAGACTGCTGCAAGCCAGGACAGGACGTTGTTGTGAGGTAGGCATGCATGCTCCTCATTCCCAAGTCTTCCTTTAGCACAGTCCTGTTTGCTACCATTCTGTTGAATGAATACAATGTACCAGGCATTCTGTGTGCTTATAACGGGGTTGGGGCTATCTTTACTGCTCATGATGACATGAAACGTTTGTAACGTTTGTTTGTTACTTCAAGGTTTTGCAGATTTTAAGAACTCTGCATTACTACGTATATCAAATAGGGAAGAAACACTCTGGCTTGCTTGTCAAGGCCTCGTAGTGAAGCCGAGAGGTATATAGCCAGTCATAATGGCACAGTGCTACATTGATGCTGAAGAGGAGCTAACTCCATGTTGGTCTCCTTACTACAGTCTTCATGCAGCAGAGCGACAAGCAGTGTTCGACGATGGGAGGTTGTTCAGCCGAATCCTTCTCGTAGCACTGATCGTTATACTTCTTTCTGAACTTATAAACACACTTGTTACTGCTGCTCAACACATCACAATTTGCCCCTGTGTGGCCAGCCTTTCTTTCACATCCTTTGTTGTTCTTCTCATCACATGCCTCGTCATTTTTTTGTTCTTGTTGTTGAGGTCCTCGTCTCTGCATCTTTGTCACTCAGGTAGTCACTCCTTGTACTTTGGGCAGGACTGTTTACTAATCTGTTCCTTGCACTCTTCTCATCACACTTCACAGAGCCGTGCTCATTGTTGCAAGTGCATGTTTTGTTCAAAAGGCTTTGCCAACGACAAATCGTGCCATTTTTTTTTTTATGCCATTCACTATTTATGCACGCGTTGCGGTCCTAGTTTCATTGGTTTTATCAAGCTCTATTAACTTTTTTTTCATTGCTGTGTTTGACCGGTGAAAATCTGCAAACCATATTCTGTACAATATGACAGGTGAATGCTATGAACAATGACAGACGTATATGCAACACGACAGTGCGCGGTCAATGATGCAGGCAACACTAATTAACGAACAGGCCCCACCTCGTTAGGGAGCAGGTGATGTAAGCAGGACATATGCACACTGCTTCGCAGATTACATGTCAGCACTTCGGGGACATATAAACGTGGCAAACAATGGCGGGGTTGTGAGTTAAGCACAGGAAAATGGTGGCGAACATTGCAGCGTAGTTGTGAAAACACAATATTTGGCTCATGCCCTCGAGAGCACACAGCTCTGAGAGCGGTTATTTGTCTTACTCGAAGTGTCTTAAATGATCTTGATAACGATAGGACAGAAGGCCTTCAATGCAAAGCTCGGGGGTCATCTAAAGTGATCTCAAAAATGGGGTTTGTGTTGTTAGTGTACGAGGCAATTAAATGGCTTGTATGAACAACAGCTAATAAAAATTACCGTATTTATTCGATTATAAGGCAGTCACGATTATAAGGCGACGGTGCAGATTGGAGAGTCAGAAAAATTGCCATGGATATATATATACATATGTGTACTGAGCTTCGAATATAAAGCGGGGTACGATTTTGAGGCTATGGAGTTTGAGAAAAAAAACCTCGCCTTACATTCGAATAAATACGGTATTATAGTTGCTAGTACGCAGTTCGTGTTGCCTACTTCTGTTCTGTCTTCATCCTGTTTGTGCTTTTCCCATGTTGCAAAGCGACCGTTCGGCGCAAGATAATCGGGGCAGTTTTGTAGTCTCTCATACCAAACAATAAAACCTGGTAGGGCATTCGAAAGGCAGGACTGCATAACCAGAATTGTCATTCTTGTCATTCTTCTGTTGCGTTCTTATGCATGAAAAATGACGCCATTATTGATTAGTTCATTTCATTAGCGACAAACTCTCCTGTGTCTTTCTCGCAGTGACGTAGCCGCTAACTCCCTTGCACCACAGTGCTGAGCATTTCTAGTACCAATGATTCATGCAGTTTGCAGTGCTGTTTCGGATGCACGTAGTCAAAGAGGCCATAAGAAAAAGATGTAATGTAATAAATAGAATGTTAAAAGTGCAGCGCACTTTAGGGCTGCGCCTTGTTGTCATAGTTCGCTTGCTGCACCCAAGTAGAGCCACACGGCGTTCCGTCGTAGCGGCTGTCGTCGTGGCGCAACCCAGATGCTCCGAAAGCCAAGCGGTTTATATAGTCGTAAGTGTTCGAAACTCGTGAACTGCTGGCGCTTGTCATACATCTCCCTGTTGTTTAGCGCAAAGAAAACTGCAGGTACATTTGAGGCAAAATATACGTCACTAACCGGGAGCGCATGCGTTCATTTAGTTGGGAACGCTCGTTGGGTTGGTTTTTACAATAGTAAGGGAAAAAAAAGTGGCCGTGCAACGCCGGCATGTGCGGGAGGAACAGCAAGCACAAAAAGAACAGAACTCCCGCTGGCGCTGTTTCACGCAGGGGGCGCGCGAGCACTGCGAAGGCGGGAAATTTGTTTCACATTGGGTGGTAGCAGTGAGCGGATAACGGAGCTACAGCCTATTATGGCGAATCACTGCTCTGCACTTCTGAGAGCTTTCACATTGAGTGGAATGGCTGTAATTTTTTTACCTATGATGTACTTTTTTTGTAGCGATACTTCGTGCAAAGATTGAAAAGTACAAATCAGCCGTTTCATTTGCTATGGGTTGCTTACAGTTTGTAGAGGTGTTCGGTTCTTTCATTTATCGGCTGAACTGACGCTGCGTGTTTCTGTGAGAAAATTTCTTGTTGGGGCACTGCGTTTATTACAAGCTTGTGAGCTTTAAATTGCTAGGGATTCAGCTTTGCATCTTTGTGCAGTGGCATCCTGTCTGCGCGCCAGCACAAGTTTGTCCGTGGTCAGCGCCCTGACGTGAACTTCGTCTTCATCGCACATAATGTGGAAGTGGCTGAAGAGCAGTGTGCGTCTCTTGACATCACTGCTGAGGTGGTAAGTCGTGCACACCGAGAGCTGCAGATTGGTTAGCCAACATGGGTAACCAACCTTGTTTGCGTTTGTATTCGCCTTTTTTTTTTTTTTCAGTGTGCAGAGTTCTTACAACAGACTTTCAAATTGTGGCTTTAAATTCGGAGTTGCGCAGTGAGACTATGTGAATTGCTTTATTTAACAACAGCATTCAGTTTCTTGGCAGCAGAAATAAGGATTGATTGATTGGTTGATTGATTGATTGATTGATTGATTGGTCGATTGATTGATTGATTGATTGTATGGTTTAATGCGCCGACGTAATGCAGGCAATGAGGCGTGCTGTAGTGGAGGGCTCCGGATTAATTTTGACCACCTGGGAATCTTTAACGTGCGCCGAAATCTCACACACACGGGCGTTTTTGCTTAGCAGAAGTAAAGAACAAAGTTATAACGTTGGCTAGCTGGTCCTTGGTTGTTGGCTAGCTGGTCCTTGGTTGGCATTAAGAGTATTAACTTGAAGCTTTTGACTTGACAAAACTTCACATTTTAGGAAGGCCATTCACATTTAGGATGCCCATTTCCATGCTTTTGACATTTTCGGTGTTGCTGCTGTTGTTGTGTTGTAGTATACACAACACCGCTGCTGTTGTTTATATTTGTATTCTCAGCACTGTGACCCAATTATACGTCAACCTACTTTTTGCGGGTGTGCAAGCCCTTGCACTGTATCCAGTTTTAAGTAGCCACGCCGTTATGATTCATGCTGATGTAATTTTCACGCAAAAATTTCCTTCACCCCAACATCATCACAGGGTTAAGTTCTGGCTCATACCCATGCCAAACGTACTTTTAATTTTATTTGTATGCTTTTTTTCTTTTGCTTCTCCGCACAACCTTGGCATTGTGCAGGAAAGCCAATATAAGAGCACACGTCGTGGAACAGGTCTGTCTTACATTCACTATGACAGCAATTCTCAAACGTTCACAACATTTCTATAGTTTAAACAGCAACGGTGCAACTGAAAACTAAAGTGAAGAACGAGCATTATTTGGGAATTATAATGACATGTCGCTATCGGCAGTAGATCTCGTTACGTTCCAGCAGATGTGATGGAAATATTCATTGTAAAACGAGGCTTCTTAGTATTCTCACGCTGCTATCGCTTTTTCTTTTTTATCGTCATCGACAACAGCTTACTGAGGTCCACCGCAGGATGACGGCCTCTCCCATTGACTTCCAACAGCGCCTGTCCTGTGCTGTCCGAGTCTGTTTGTTGCCACCAAATTTTCCTATTTTGTCCCTACATAGAGTTAGTGGTGTTCCCTTGATTCTAGTCCTGTCTCTTGGTAACTGCTCTGTTACCCTGGCAGTCCACTATTTGTCATTGCATTGCATTACATATCCAACCCAAGTCCATTTCTTTCTTCTTTTTTTTTAATTTAGACTATGACTTTTTCCACCCAAGTTTGTTCCCTGATCCAAAAACACTCCCACACTTCTACCTACAACTGGAACACTATTTATGAGAATCACTCTTGTTTGGTGCTCTTCGCCCTAGCTGGCCTTGCGCAAAAAAAAAAATTCAACAGTTATCATCATCATCATCTGAACGCTATTTAACTATTTCGTTACCGCGGGAAATTGACTAATTTTGAAGGGTCTAACAAAACATTTTTTTGTGCTATACATATTGGTTAGGCACACATTGCAGTGACATAAAATGCAGATTATTCCACGCGCTTTCCAACGACACCAGTTTTAATAATGTTTTCCTAAATAATGATTCCGAAAAAAAATTATCGAATTCGAAATTTTTGTCCACGCGCCAAAGAAAATAAGAAAAAAGTAAGTTGTGTATAATAAACCACCACTAGTAGAAATAATTTAGAATATACATTTTGTAGGTAGACATTTCAGAAACCCGTCCTAGAAAAAGAATTGAGTTGCGCAGTAGAATTTGTCAGATATAAATAAAAATGTTAGCACACGTGGTGCCCATGCCATGTGGTGAAGCCCAACCTCTATTTCAAGTTTTGCTATTTTGGATAGCTCTCTAGAAGAAATCTGGTGGTTTGACATTATTAAAGGCCCAAATTAGCCTCCACGTGATGTAAAAACACCTTATCAATGATTATGACCGGCATAATATTGAAGGCAAGCAAGCGATGTGAAAAAATCCGCTTGGAGTTGAGAACCAAACTCTTTGGTGGATGCTTGTTGACGTTCTGATGATCACTTATCAGTCAGAACTTTCATTTGCGGTTTATTATCATGTTCTGACTCACTATGGTAGCCCTGCTTGCAGGAATACGGTACGATGCGCTAGAATCATGCCCAGCAAGTTTTCACCAAGCCGCCGTCAGGCTGTGAAGCGAGTTCAGCACTACGAGCCTACTACATTGCAGCGCCACCTAACAATTTCGAAAAGAAACAAATACAAGGCTGTTGGAGACTTTGTCAGAATAGACAGTACTACTAACAAGCGATACTAGACGTCCCGAAATACCCTCGTATGAAACCGAAACTGGCCGGTGAACAGCTGGCGGTGTTCAAGGCCAATTGGAAGCGTTCTCCTCGTCTGAACTGACACCCGACGACTTGGTGTTATCGTCTGACCTTCAGCGGAAGCTCTTATCGCAGAAGCAAGGCGTAGATAAACTGGAAGCGCGAGCGGCATGCTTGTTTTGAGGAGCAGTAGCGGGCAATGGAGGCGCCATGGCAAATGAGCTTGTAGTTGGGTAACTGCGTAGTAGCGCCAAATATGAATTTCGCAATGCGAAAACGAAACCGAAACTGCTGGAAACTGGTTGAAAATGTCAGGCACACTTGTTAGACATGCGGGGGACCATCAGAAATAAGCTTTGGGAGAATAAAGCTGCCCTTTGTCCGAACCAAAGATCATCAGTGAATAGCTGAGGCCATTTTCAATGAAATTTTTACCTCTCAACGCTGTCGGATTACGAAGCTGACTCCATTATTTGTTATTTGACTTGCCAGAAGCCTTCTGACAAAAAAAATATTATGGTAATGCAGCCTAACCACGACCTGCATCCTTTTTTCTCAAGTGCAGCAGCCACGCCCCCTTCCTCAAAAACACAGGCACCTCAGCTCGCAAAAAACGCCGCCAAAAATCTCAATGTCGCCGGAGCGGGAAAATTTAAACTGATTCTAAAAGGGCAGTGCCTATACTAACCACTGGCCGCATTAGGTGTACGAGAAACGACTACAACATGTCGAAATAGGCAATATAAATCATCGATCACCGGTGATCGATTTGAATAGGCGTGGTAACGAAAGAGCTAAATACATGTATTGTTGAACACGTGTCATTGAACAATGTGAGTCCACGTAAAAAGTGTTTGAGGACACTCAGTTTAACTCGTTAAGACCCCTGCAGGCCATTGCAAAATGCTACAGTTGAGGTGACTTTCATTCCTGTTACAACAATCGTTTATGTCACTTTACAATGTCGCGGTGGCCACTTCTCTGATGGTGGCGAAAGTGAAAGTGTTAGTGTGTTCAAGATTTCGGCTCATGTCAAAGATCCCCAAGTGGTCAAAATTAATCCGGAGCTCTCCACTATGGCGTGCCTCATCGCCTGTGTAGTGTCGGCGCGCAAAGGTCGTAGAAACTTTTTTTTTGCTTTCCTACCAAATTTGACAAAACTTGATGGGCTTGTTCAGTTTTTTTAGCCGATTTCAAATATCTAATTAGTTTTGATGTGAGGTAACTAGTTTCGAAGTTAATTATAAATTTTCCTTGATTGTTCTTAAAAAGAATAGGAAAGAACTATTAAAAAAAATTACCAGCAATGCATGAATAAATACCGGAATTTGTGGAGAATGAAATGTGGGAAGCAGTTTTTTTTTGTTTGTTTTGTTTTGTAATCACATACACGTTTACATCAATTCTAACTTCTAGGTTTGAACTACTCCTGCTAACCAATTAAAAATAATTCTAATTAAACAACTACTGAAACACAAAATACAAAATCTGCTTCCCTTATTGGGTGGTTTAAACATTCAGCTTCGCAGAGCAAAAGAAATGATCTTCCTAACTGCACTGCATGCTGGGATGTACCTCTGGAGAATTTCTTATCACTGCGGTACCACTTGTGGCAAAGAAGTGGGGAGTTATTGGAAAACTGTTATTTCTTTGTTGAAATCGGGCCACTAGGGCTTCTATGAGTATTTGGTACTGTTCCATGCACGGACTTTTCGATGGAAATACTGTGCAAGTCAAGAGAAAAGGGATGCCTAAAAAATGCTTTTCTGGGCAATTTTTGGGTTCCAAAGACCCATATGCCCCCTTAAACTTCATAATCAATCAATTACTTCACGTCTCCCATGGTGCACAGAAGAAGGAGTTCAAGGAGTTCTGGGAGGAGCACAGGGACACTCCTCTCGCGGGAAGGGACCTGATCCTGGCCAGTGTCTGTCCCCAAGTGTATGGCCTGTACCTGGTCAAACTGGCAGTGTCCCTGATTCTGGCCGGGGGTGTTCGGGTAAGTGTGAAGAAGCCCGTATTTTGGGAGAAGCGTGTTTGCAGTGTGTCCTACTGAATCATAGAACTATTTGTTTCGCATCATATGGATCATGACTCTGGGGGCCTGTGAAAAATGCTGACGAAAATTAGCTTATCCTACAGCTTGTATTCATTGATGAGGCACGCATGCAGGCAACCATGTGAATGCGCCGTCACTAGTTATGTCGGGCTACGTGGGACGTCGGTATTTGTCCGTGCTAAGCACATAATTTGTGTTGGACGTTCCAAACTCTACCCCACGGAACGTAAAGTAATGCCTTCAGTCCGATGTGAGTGTGATTAATGACATCTCTGTTAACACCACCATTGAGAATCAGGTTGAAACAAAGCAAACAACGCACGCCGGTGTTTTTTTTTTATTCGGCATGTGGGTGTAGTGGCACAAGCCGTGCCATGTCCATGGCTGTTTCCAGTGTTGCCAAGCGAAGACAGCGAAACTTTTCAATGAATACCACCTATATCTTTCTCTGCCCTTTAATGCTCTCGATAGTAATGCAGTCTGTCAAAGCAAACGAAGGAAGAAGCCAGTAATAGTGTCCACACAGACAAAAATTACTAGTAAGAGAAAAAGTAGGCTGCCCTACACTTTGACGTAGCAATCAGCGGTCGAAAAAAATGGTTTCATGTTTACCCGCCACGTATGACTTCGTCTGCCTTTGCCGACAGTGTCATCATGGAGACATGCATCATGTGTATTGCATGCCTGTCGCGTTAAATGATTAGACTTTTGAACCAAGTTTACTGAGAGTATTTACCAAGTTATTATGTCAGCTATAAAAGCCTTCGCTCTCATTCTTCTCTGCGATCATTGTGATTCAGCGACGCACATGTGCACTTGGCCTTTACGCTGAAGGACGGAGCCACATGGTTAAGCTTGAATGGGACTAGAATGCAAGGTTGTTAGTGGGTAAACGAATCAGTTTTGTATTCTAGATTATTTTTACGCAAATGGGGGCTGCTTTACTGGCTATGACGTGCAAAAAAGGTGCATTGCGCGAGTTTTTGTGGGGTACAAGATCCAAACGCCCGTCACGTGTGCAGTGCCAACAGTTGTGTCACATCTACTCAGCACGCCGCCAACTCATGGCAACACCGTTATTGTTGGTGCAGGGTTTCTGCATCACCTTAAAAGATGTAATATCAAAATTGTACCTAAATTATGCCAACAGGCACCACTTGTCTGTATCCTTACAATTTCCTAATATGTAATTGAAAGGAGTGGTGCCACTGATGCTGCCGCTTGAATCTCATGTTCTGCACAGATGCGTGTGGGGCCAGTCACCTGTTCGGATAGCTGGGATGTGGTGCCCCCTTACAAGCACCTTCATTATTAGCAAGAACACGCACATGTACTGCAGGACTTAGGTTGTGGAGGAGATGCACCTGAAAGTTATTAGACCATACTTTGGAGGCAAAGCATCATATCCGTGCTTGTAACTGAAGGCGCATGTTTAACTTATTGCAGCATTGCTCAAAAATACCGTTTATGATCTTGACAGGACCATTTATTGATTTTGAGCTATTGCCTGAAATGGCTGTGCATTAATTCTTTTCACTGGAGTCCGCGCAGTACAAAGTGTCGATGTGTGGCTTTTGCCGCAGCACATGCTACTGCTGACCACATTCATAATTCTAGAAGCCGTGAAGCCTTGCTATGGTTTGTATTACTGTGCCGGCACTGCGGAGTGCAGTTAAAGGGACGCTGAAGTGAATTTGTCAAGCTCCCGGTTTTGCTTGCATTACGTAGACTGGCTCAAATCAACACACTTTTCCTCGTTTATCCAGTCAATAAGTCGGTATTTATTTTATAAAACCTGAAAGAAGAAAAACTACCGTGCGGGGTTAGCAGCAGCCACGCCAACTAACAGCAGTGACGTCAGTAAAAGTTGCTACGTGATGGGACGATGTCGACGATTAGAATTAAAAATAGTTTCAGTTTCAGTTCTGTGAAACGACATGCTTGGCATCCGACGCGATTGCTGTCTGGGAATTCTCGATATCTCAATAATCGGCATACCACGCTTCTGCCATGTTGTTGGCTGTAAAATGCGTCAGATAAGCCTGCCAGCACGGCTTGGAGTCGCAATTATCGCTAGCCAAGGCGTACGCAGGGGATGAATGCGCTCCGCGTCACCAGATACGCTCAAATGTGGTGCGCTTTTTTCCCACCTTTGGAGCTTGCCTGGCTCGTGCCTATATCGCAAGAGGATTGTTCACACCAGGCCAAGGTTCGGCTGATTGGGGACTGTGCTACAAGCAGTCGGTGCTTATGGCAACACCACGCCAATGAGAACTTGCCAGCGCGTCAGTTTCAGTCCGCACGCATTCTGCAAACTAGCTTGTGGAGCATTGACCGTTACAGCGCAAAAATGGGGAATTCAGTACACAAAACATTGCCCAAAAACAAACAAATCAACTTCAAAAAAATGAAATGTGCTATTGGGGATTTGAACTTGCGTCTTGCTAAACAATTCACCCTACGCTCGAGACCACTCGGCCACAAGCCAGCACTGTCAGGATCGGAAATAAAAAGTTTATAGTATTGTACAGCCTGTTTACATTTTTATTTAGTTTTAGCATTCTAAGCAGCTTAGATGACTATTTCTTGAATAATGCTCTTGCGGTAAGTGTCCTCCGAATTCCCACAAATATCTCCTCTAGCGGCTGCATTCCTTAGGCCAAAAAGAAATCGGAAATTTGTTGTCATGCTGCTGACCGCTGTCCTAGTTCACCCAGTGCAAAAGTTGTTCCCGCACCTTGGTTTTACGCTGTAAATAAAAGTTTTGGTTGGCTTTAATTCCTTCGTATCTATATTAACTTTGCAAACTCTTCTCCCGCCTTTAATTGACCTTAGATTTTTCTACTGGTGCACCAGTCAGCGAAGCATCGTATGTGCACGCTTGTGTGGAGCAACTTGGACTTAGAGCTTGGTAGAATCTATAAACTAACAAACTAAAGGCACATTCTTTCAGGCACAAGCGTGTTGTGGCGTAGCTTTAACTGAGTGAACGAATTGCGAGTTGGTCGCAGTCCAGCCAGGTCATATTGTTTGAACGTCATATGAAACATCATAGGAAATCAGCAAAGAGAATGCAGAGAGGAGGACGCCACTTTTGAGTTGGTTTTTCTACAGAATAAAGTCGCGTAAACGCAGCGAGAGTGGTCGAAACATGGCCTAGAGACTCCAGACTAGAATTTGCGCAAGTTATTCCGCGATGTTTACAAATCACAAATCACTTCAGTGTCTCTTTAACAGATCAGTGACCTGGCTCAGAAAGTGCTAACGTTGGCGGGAATAGAGGGTGCCACTTTGTTGGGACTATTCCCAATCCAGCTAGGTTAGGCTGGTTAAAAAGCAGTGGTGTGATGCCGAGTGCAGCCATATTTTCTCTTCTGTGTTATCAACCGCAACACCACGGTGAACAAAGAACTTTTTTTACCTTGGGGACTTATGATGGGCGATGGAAAGCAGAAGGTGTATTTTACCTGCATGGCTAACGCCATCATTGTTATGAGCTACCGAGCTACCTGTTGCTCTGTAGTGCTGTGTTTGCTTTGTGCCGGCAATGTGCTTGTGTCTGTCATAGCATGTAGTTCACAGCTTCCATATGGAACTGTTTCATTGAAATCGTAGAGGTGGGGGGGGACAAAATGAAAGCTTTGTAAACTTTGGGGTTCAGTTTCTTGGTAAACTCAGCCGCTCGCTGTCGCAAAGGGGTTTTTTGGTAATTGTGTAAAGTCCTAGGCTGTGTACTCATCTGCAAACTTGAAAGCTTTCAAGCTTTAAGCATACCATGCTATATTGATCTTCCCTCTCTTTGAGGTTTGGTAACGAATTTTTTAAATTTCCAGCATTGTGATGAAAGCGGAACTCGGATTCGAGGAGAGTCTCACTTGCTTCTTGTTGGTGATCCAGGTAAGCACCACAAGGCTAACAGCACAGTTCAAAGTAATCGGTCTTTTTGATATGTTTAATACAGTTTGCTGGTATTTGACCGGGCTAGGCTCTTAGTGCTCACACTGGCAAGATGCAAAAGGTTACTGCATGTGGGGTTGAAAAGGCAGCCTTCTAAAGTCCTCGTAACGAGCCAATTGTACTGTCGCAGTGCTGGTCTATTGATGCCTACTCTAAGCCACTTAGGTATAGCAGTATTGAAGTGCCAGTGATATGTAACTGAATTATGTAACTGTTATAGGCTGTAATTGTTATAACTGGGGTAAATGAAAAAAAAAAATGCGATTTTCTAAGCATACAACGGCTTTTATCAAACATTTTAAACACAACTTTATGGCCACCTGGATGAGAGGAAAGCATCCTCATCACCTCTTCATCTTACGTGTAGGCCTGCGCTACCAGATATCATCATTGTCACTGATTATAAGTAACTGCAGCGTGTAATAAGTGACTTGTTTTACCATGCAACATACATAGAGTTGTTCGTTTTTGGGTAAAACCCGATTTTACTAGATTTTTACACCCCGAACGTGTTTCAGGAGAATCGGGGGAAACCTGATTTCTCCCCGTATGGGCCTTTTCAAAATAGCTATCTGCACAACTGTAGGCTGACGGTCCGCCGCTCTCAACCTACAGTACTTGCTGGAAGCAAGCCCACAAACTAAGCTTTCGAACTCATTGAGTACTGGCATGACTCTG
This sequence comes from Haemaphysalis longicornis, assembly GCF_048455015.1. Classification (NCBI taxonomy): domain Eukaryota; kingdom Metazoa; phylum Arthropoda; class Arachnida; order Ixodida; family Ixodidae; genus Haemaphysalis; species Haemaphysalis longicornis. The sequence goes on along the minus strand of NW_027526415.1, from coordinate 1,477,327 downwards.
CCGCTTGCCACTCGTGGCTGGCAAATGCTGATGTTGTTGTGCCTATCTTACGGAAGCTATGACGTCGAGAGAACTTCTCTCGATTGATTGATTTGATTGATTGTGGGGTTTAACGCGCCGACGCAACGCAGGCGATGAGGCACACCGTAGTGGAGGGCTCCGGATTAATTTTGACCACCTGGGGATCTTTAACGTGCGCCGAAATCTCGTACACACGGGCGTTTTTGCTTTTCGCCTCCATCAGAAAAGCGGCCGCCGCGGCCGGGAATCGAACCCGCGACCTCGTGCTCAGCAGCGCAACACTTTAGCCACTGAGCCACCGCGGCGGGTGAGAGAACTTCTCTTAGCTGAGATACGTTCAGTCATCGGACAGGTCTTCGACGGAGACGGACATGTTGAACATGCAGATCATAATGCATGTAAAAAAGGATGTAGAAGAATGCTCTTTATTGTCATTATTACAGATTCCTTTCCAAAGAAACACGAAATTTCTGAGAGTATTCGCTAGAAAACCCTGATGTCCCCCCGATTACCAGCTTGCAACAAACGCCATTTCATTGTGTTAGAGTTCATCAAACCTCTAGGCAAGGCACAAACTTGGCACTGATGATAGAAATGTGCACTTTGGGGATCGCGTCTTGCGACAAGCCTGGGTTGAAATCCCGGAAAGCTTGACCGAAAGGCTTGGCTTTGGCTGCCTATTCGGGAGTGCTGAATAATTCGAAAATATTGAATACCTTCATTCGGATAGGAATGAATAACGAATAGAGAGCAATTTGATCGAACTGAAACAAGTGAACTGAGATGAGACTGGCTAGTTGGTGCATGATGCTACTTAGAAAAAACAGCGCCAAAAAACGATACGACAGGGAGTAAAGACAAACACTGTTTGTCTTTACTCCCTGTCATATTGTTTTTTGGTGCTGTTTTTTCTAAGTAGAATTTGATCGAATATTCGACAGCACCGAATATTCGTCCATCCCTGATATTTAGTAATGGGCATGTTTGTGGTGAAGGCTGCCCGTTGTCTTAGCCAATGCTGCAGTGTTAAACCTTACTAATTTGCATGAGCTCAAGACTCGTCATCTCAATCTTGCTTTGCCCAGCCTGCCTTGATTCTCATGTAAACGTCTTTTCGTTTTTCGTTCTTTTTATTATTATTATTATTATGTCTGTCTTTCCTGAACAGGAACGGCCAAGTCTCAGTTCTTGAAGTATGCTGCAAAAATGAGCGCTCGCTCGGTTCTGACGACAGGCATTGGAAGCACCAGTGCTGGCCTCACTGCAGCCGCAATCAAGGTATGTACGTATAAAAGTGCAAACAGTCCCTGGTGCTCATTAAACTGTCGAAAATTTCTGTCAGGACAAACAGGGTTAATATAGGGCCAGTGTACAGCTGCACGCAGAGTGGCTGTTATCACATTTTCTGCTCGCTTTTCACTGGTGGTACTGCTGTTCCACTTCACCCCAATGCGCTTGAACAAGGCATGCCCTGCTGGATACATTTTTATAAAGCCAGCATTTTAGGGACAGCATGCCATGCCTTCACCAATGAAGGTCGCTGAATAGCCTTTGTACACAAATTGCAGATAGTGTGCAATTTTCATTACTAAAACTTGAAAATTCCAGGGGTGGAACAGCTGCACCATTGAGCGTCCAACTTATTTATTTGTGCCATCCTGCACTGAACTGCTTCTATTGCACCAAACTCATTTATTAGCACCGTCCCGCACCGCAGAGCTCGAAATGAGTGACATGATATGATCGCCGTGATGCCTCGTGCCTGAAAACGTGGCTGAAACATCGTGTTTTTGGTTTCAATACGGTTATGTTTCGGTTTCATCAAGGCTGTTAATGGCCGTGGAAGTTGGCCGTAAGGCCGCAGGCACTAAGCACCTTCTCCACCTCCGCTGTGGATTTATTCGGATTGCATTTGCGCGGTTCTGTTTGCCAGTGCCTGCCGCTGCGCCACAATCATTGGAAGATAACCAAAAAGTGAGGGAAAAGTTTTTGTGTCACATCGGAAACAGATGAAAAACAATAATACTCGCGAGAAAGGTTGCAGTTTATTCGAGGTGGACTTCACTTCAGTCGGCCATTTTTGACGAGCGTAGTAGCTGCACGTATTGAACAAACAGGGCCTTGCATGCTTTGCCCTTGCTTGTTTTAATTCAGTTCGCCTTTGTTGCGAAGTAATTACTTATTTTCGCCCGTGAACTTTGGGGTTGGCGTTGCTTATGCGGAGGATGGTCCAGCATTAATTATGCCTTCTAACATGCTCTCGTTACGTAGTCTACGGCATACGGCCGTCAACTCTCACAGCCCCGTGATGGCAAAGACAAAGCTCATTTCTGCTTCGCTAGCGCTGAAACCCCAAGCAAAAATGCAAGTAAACGCCTTGTTTTAGGGAATACCACCGCGAGTTCGCTTAACACTGCCGTCTAGCGGACACAAAGCAATGGCCTTTTATCTGATCCCCTTTGATGCTGCGCGTGAGGTTTACCCTTTGAACGGTGATGTAACGCGGCGCACTTTCGGAGGCTGAAGGTAGAGAACTCTGCATATTGTAAATTTCCAGGTATAGTACGAGAACTGCGTTCCTGGTTCTGAGTAGTTTCTAAAAGTGCAAGGTAGATTGCCTAATATAGTATGTATATCAATAGATTATAAACTTAATTTTCAGGGGGCTGCCATGGCAGCCTGTGCCAATCCCCTGCCGATACGGCCTTTTCTGGCTGCTCCAAGCCTGCTACAAAAGGCACTTTTGCCTGCGCCCAGAACTGCTCCCAAACCGATGTACCCTGTTCCACCCCTGAAATTCTCTTCAGGCAGAACTTTCGGTAGCTATTCACAGGCCAGACTGGTGTTTCTGGCTGATCCACTTTGGGACGAGAACGAATGTCTATGCAACCGCAACCAAAAATTAAAACTAATTCTGTCAGCTTGTGGGAATGTTAGTTTTTATTTGTTCCTTTTTTTTCTTTTTCAGACATTTTAGTCATTTAATATTTTCATATTCAATATAGTCTGTGATAGACTGTGAATAGCTGCATTTTCAAGCTGAGGCGTATCCTTTTTATTCCCAGTGCATTACTAGGATTGTCCATCCTACATTGACCATCCTACCTCAACACTGGAAAATTAACAATGCGTACAAACTAATGCTTTGAGCACACTTTGCTCTGAGGGCAGGCAAGGCTGTGCGTCTCAGTAATGTCGACTGAGCCAGCTTATGCCTCTCTATGAAAAGCAGCAATGGACCTCACTGGCTTGAGTGCCTGCATTTTGCTCCTTCTAGTGGGCCAAACTGATGTCCTTGAGCCGTGTTCTTGTGCACAAATCAGCGCCCAAAATGGGGATTTTCTGTGCTTGTTAGACGCAGTTGTCTGAACCATGCAGGACGGTGGCGAGTGGCAGCTGGAGGCTGGTGCCCTGGTCCTTGCGGACGGCGGCGTGTGCTGCATCGATGAGTTCAACAGCATTCGTGAGCATGACCGCGGCAGCATCCACGAAGCCATGGAGCAGCAGACCATCAGTGTTGCCAAGGTGGGTGATGACCTCGCCCTCTATCACCCTGCATGAAGTTCGTGGTCTTGTGGGGAACACTGAGTACATAGTCGGGTTCCTGAGCTCGTAAAAAAAACCTGTAGTTTATAGCGTACTAATTGCGGGTATCTTCATACTAAATACAGGAACAGTTGGGCCCACTTATAACGGCTGCAGTTATAACGAGTGCTCAATTGTAACAAACGTGGCATGACTGTCACAGTATGCACTAAGGCAATGGCGTTAGGTTTCAGATGCAACGAACGGCGCGAGGGTGCAGCTCAGGTGCAGCAAACGACCTACCCTCGCTTGACCGCGGCAGGTGGTCCCAATCGGTACTTCCATCGCCATCCCGCTTCGCTCCCACGAATTGTGATGTGTTCTGCTTGGGATAACCCTTTCTCAACAGAACTGATAGCAGCCAGCAAAAATAAAACACAAGAGAATGAAAATGCGGACAAAAAAATTGGCTCCAATCCACGCTGTGGAGGTGGTTGGACTGCGAAGCTGTGAGCGACACCCACGATTACCTATGGGGCGTCACTTGAATTCACACACATGACATCCGCTCACTGCTACCGTCCATCACGCTCTTCGCCTCCCTATCTCACTCCTCTCTTGATGAATTGAATGGAGGTTAATAGAGTGGAATTCAAATTTCCCGCCTTCGCAGTGCCCGCGCGCCCACTGGTTGCAACAGCGCAAGCGAGAGTTCTGTTCTTTTTTTTGCTTGCTTTCATGTCGCGCGTGCTTTATTTTGAGGAAGTGTCTCGAAACTGCACTCCAAAAAGTACCCAGGTGATTTCTTACGGGCCGGGCACCACTTTAAGATTCCCTTGAATATCAATGGCAACTAGTGCTGCTGCAAACGTACTTGCCGAGTCAGTACAAAGATCAAAAGGCCAGTACATGGTTGGTGCCTGTCAGGAGTCTAACACATTGCAGGGGTATTTGTTGCTCGCATTTCAACAAAAGTCATAGCTTAGCCTCTTTTCTTTTTTTTTTTTTTGTATGTGCCAGTTTTCATATTGGTGATCACATGATATTCGCTTTGACATGAAATACGCATTCACTTTGATTTGAAGCTGCTGGAACGAAATTATTATTCACTTCGTATTCTCTTCCAAAGCGCTAGCCACTCTTCCCAGGAGCTTGCAAAAAATCCCTGAAACGGAACTGATTAGAGTCACGCTACACGTGGTCACACAATACGCTGCATAACAGAAAAATTTAGACTGTAGAGAGAATATTTGTGCATGTTCTGTTGTTGTACTTTCATTCTGTATTGCCTTTTTAAAGGGGCCGTGCAGACTAAATACAAGTTTGTTTTATTTAAAAGATTTCCTGTTTTATAGTGTCCCCAGTGCTTATCTGGCAGCACGCAATGCTGTATTCATTGAGCAATCAATCTAGGTAAATATTTTGATTCTCCTGCCAAATCGTGTGTTTTCGTGACGTCTGCCCTGAAGTCACAAGGGCGGGTATTCAAACGAACTTCCAGTGCGTCATTAAAGGAGCCATGAAGGGCAAATACAAGTTTGTTTTATTCGAAAGATTTCGTGTTCTATAGTGCCCCCAGCCCTTGTCTGGAAGCAAAAGATGCTCTATTCACTGAGAAATTAATCAATTTAAGCTGAAATTGTTATCCTCACGCCAAAACGTGTTTGAACGTTGTTTGCAATGATATCATAAGAGCAGGTCTTTCAGCTAAATTTGATGTGGAGCGGCACGGCCGGACTTGACTCTCCTCCTCCTGAGTCATGTCCGGCCATGGGAGTGGAGACTTGCTTACTGTTAGTCAACCTAGATGGCGCCACCACACCGCGGCAAGCCGTTTTCTGCCTTTGGTTTGTTTGTGAACGTATCTAAACCTGACTTGTTTTGTTTCATGGAGACAATAATCATTACGTGAATGCTCGGTCGACAAATACAGTTACATAAGACTTCGTCGCTTGCGTCAGTCGGCCAGTGTCGTCTGATACAACCCCAAAGCCCCGCAGTGCTGTGCATCTAAATGAAGCATAGTGCGCGCAGTACCAACAGCAGTACGCATCGGTACTTCGATGTTTACGTGTGCTTTCGTAACTTCCACTATTTGTCCCACCAGTCTTACTGATATAAAAAGAATGTGCCCTAAATTTAAGCGCAAATAGCTCGTCCGGCAAGCTTATAAGTTGTGCCTAATTTGCGTTTGCTTTTTCCGGCCTCCGCCAATCGCAGAGCTGCCTGGTAGGACATCATAGGTTCTGTTGCGGAAAATGAGCTAGTATGTTGCATGGCCATTCCCTTTTTTCCTAATTATACAGCTTATTCGAGCGAAGTTTACGTTAAAAGTGGTGTCAGCATGATTTTAATGAGGCAATCTTTTGAATGAACCAAACTTGCATTTTGTCTTCATGGCTCCTTTAAAGCTCTGCAGCCTTGCTTACCGTCAGTCCTCCCAGATGGCGCTCCCTTACTGAGCCGTAGACCATTGTCCGCCATTGGTTTGTTTTTGACCGTACATATTTGCACCTGGCTTGTTTTTGTTACGGTAGGTTGTAATCGTTACGTGAAACATAGGTGTGCTCGACAAACAGGGTCACGTAAGACAACGCCGTTTACACCAATCGGCCAGTGTCGTGCAATACAACTCCAAAGCGGCGGACTACTGTGCAAATAAAACAAGCATAGTGCGCTCAGTACTAACAGCAGTGTGCATCGGTACATCTATGTTTACGTGTATTTTCGTAACTTTAGTGGTTGCCCCACCATTGTTACCGCTGTAGGATGAATGGGCATTACATTTAAGTGCAAATAGCTCGTCCGGCAAGCTTATAAGCCCTGGCTAATTTGCGTTTGCTTTTGCCGGCCTCAGCCAATCGCACAGCTGGGCATATGACATTAGAGGTTGTGTTGCAAGAAATGAGCTAGTGGGTCGCATGGCCATTCCCTTCTTTCCTAATTACCGTATTTACTCGCATAATCCTCGCACTTTTTTTTCTGAAAAGTCAATGCAAAGTTAGGGGTGCGAGAATTATGCGGGAAAAAAAAAAATCCGGTGCACAGTGTTGCCAATTTGCCTTATGCCAATCCCGCTAAATGTAGCGGTCGTTTTTTGTATATGTAAGCTCAGTGTTGCCAACAGCAGCTATTTCTTTTTATTTTATTATTTACAACGTAAATAGTCTCCCGTCGATCAGCGATCATGAAATTGCCGCCTTTGCTTTCTGGCGCGCGCCCTATCTCGTCGTCGTATGTGCGTGCCCTACTCCAGTAACGCACGTTGAAGTCGGTGACGCCGATGTGCCTGCCTGCGGCACGGTTGCCGTGTTCGATCGCGTACTCTTTCGCTTTCAATTTGAAAGCGGCAGTGTAGCTGGCGTTCCTCCCCAAGGCGAAGCGGCACCAAGCACAAAACAATTAGATCAAAAAGTTCTCAAAACGGCAGCGAGCCATCCACCACTGACGTGAGTGACTCACTGACTGCTGCCGCTCAACGGCGGGACCACGACGGCGACACGACGACACGACAGCGGGCTGCGCGAACACCGTCTATAAGTTGCGCGCATGCGAAACATGCGCGAAACCGGCTCAAGGACAGTGCGAGGAGCGTGTTAGGGCGCCTGTTAGGGAGTAGCCATGCAGGTTGTTAGGGCGCCTGGATGGCCTTGGATACACAGTGCTCTCCGCCGAACGGAGAGGCGTCGGGGGAGGGCGGGTGTTGGAGAGCGCGTGCACCATTCGGGTTTCGCGAGCAGGCAACTTTCGCCGCTGCAAAGTTGGGGGTGCGAGGATTATGCGAGGAACCAAAAAAATCAAGTTTTGGTGGCTCACATTAGGGGTGCGAGGATTACGCGAGTGCGAGGATTACACGAGTAAATACGGTATATAGCCTATTTGAGCGAAGTGTGCGTTAAAAGTGTTGTCAGTATGATTATAACGAGGCAATCTTTCGAATAAACCAAATTTGTGTTTTGTCTGCATGGCCCCTTTGAAGTGCTTCTCCCGATGTGGTGAAGTGTAATAACATTGTTTTGTTTCGTGTGTCTTTCAGGCTGGTCTGGTGACCAAGCTCAGTACACGGTGCTCCATTTTGGCAGCTGCGAATCCAAAAGGGTCTTGTTCTGCAGATGGGGTAAGGAGTTCCATTCCAGCTGCATGAGTGTATGCCTTCACCTTGTGCCATTTGATGTTCTCTTAGTGGCCGTACAACTGACTTCATTCTACTGCTTTTGTGGTTGTAGCCACTGTGCCAAAGTTGCGCTGTCCATTTTCCCCATCTTCATTCATGGAGGAGATCAGAAAGAAGCTTAATGTAACAAACTATAATTGATGCACACTGGGTGTACTTTTCTGCAGGAATAAGTATATGTAATCACATAGAAAGTGACTCGACCACCGTCTCTGGTGGCACTTTATCAGACAAGTGGGAACACCGTAATTTGACTTATCTATTGCTCCACTGAGACAAGCACTTTGTGCTGTCTCTCTCTCATGTTATCACAAGCTTGCAGACCGTATGTACACGATTGTAGGTCCCCCACCCCCCCCCCCTTTTTTTTTTTTTGGACAATTTGTGTCTCTTGTAACGGCAAGAGAAATGACAAGTCAGGGGTGCTACGAGCTGGGGAAAGCGTAAGACCCTCGTTTCTATGGTTACGTTCGAAGCGTAGTGTTTACGATTGCATACATTCTGGCGTCAATAAAGGGGATGCCGACTTTGAAGGTTGGTATTCCTGATCTGTGCCCTTTGTCCACCGTACCTAGAGTGGCTAACCTCCCACCAGCGCGTTTGGAAGTGTACTGAACGGGATATGATTGTGCCTACGTCAGCACCGTGCATTGATTCAAGGGATTCGGTAATACTCTTTTTGTTTATTAGAGACGAGCAAAACGCTTCTTGAATGCGAGTAACGTACCGTATTTATTCGAATCTAGGCCGGCCCCGATTCTAAGCCGACCCCCGAAAGTCCGAAGGCGCGAAAAAAAAAAAAACTTACCTCGAATGTAGGCCGAACAAAAAGGCGAGGTCAGCGTTCACAAAAAGAAAACACGTTTATTGAACATGAAGGTGCGGTGCTGGAACTCAATCAGTTTTTCTTCAAAATCACCGGCAACTTCTGGGCGATTGAGGTTCGACGACGGAGGCTAAAGCCGAAGTGCTTCATGAATTTCTGTAGCCAGCCCCGACTGGCTTTGAGGTGTGCCCGCGATAAGCCTCGTTCCCTTAAAAGCTCCCTTGCTTTTGCCTGGAGCACTTCCGTCGTTACTGGAAGGGCAGCTGCTCGCTGCGTCTGAACGAAGTCAGCCAATGCCATCTCCATTTCATGGTGACGGCATTCTCGTGGTCCGGTCATTGCCAACCTCGTTGCGGCGCACGCAAATATCCTCTCCCGTTGCGTCCTCCAACGACGGACATTTTTTTCATCCACGCTGAAGTCCCGCCCGGCTTGAACGTTCGACGACAACTCCGCAGCTAAAACAACCTTTCTTTTAAAAGCGGCACTATAATGGCACCGCTTCTTTTTGCGCTGTCAAAACCAAACGCCACTCCGCACGCGTCGCAGGCCACTACCTGCACAATTCAAAATGGCGGCCTATGGCCCTTAATGGCTACTGGCTCGTCTAGTAATGGCTACAATACTTTCTTTTCTGGGTGGCGCTAGCTGTGCACCACTTCACTTGGAAATTGGCGCGTATTTCAAAATCCTCGAATCCAAGCCGACCCTGGAGTTTGATATATCAGTATTTCAAAAAAACTATCGGCTTAGATTCGAATAAGTACGGTACTCACGAATCGAAGGAAATCGCAAGTGGATGCTGCCGGTAGCTCCGATGGTTGTCATCTCGCAGCGAATGTGTTCCCACGATTTGGAATAAAGTTTCCCGCTCAACCCACAGCGCATGGTTATTCCGCGTGCTCATACAGAAGCTTTTCTTTTTTAACATCTCCTGCGTGCACCACAAGCGTACGGTTCTTGTGGGAGCATCGATCATTGATGGGAGAGCTGCCGTATGGGGGGTATTGGTAGTTGACAAAAGAGCTTCTCTTTGTGATACGATTTTCTAGGTGGCCACGTTGCCACATGCTTGTGTCACTTCAGTGTTGTGCTGAATTTGTCCCGTCTGTCATAAGTGCCCTGGGCCCAAATAACCCTCTCGGCGCTCATTCAGAGCAGCGTTCGAAGAAGCTGCATTCTGTGCTCACTCCTTTCTTTCTTTTTGAGAGAGAGAGAGAGAGAGAGAGAGAGAGAGAGAGAGAGAGAGAGAGAGAGAGAGAGAGAGAGAGAGAGAGAGAGAGAGAGAGAGAGAGAGAGAGAGAGAGAGGGGGGGGGGGTGCATATTTGGGGGGGTCCACCTACATTCCAGTCGACTTACAATCGTGTAAATACGGTAGTATCACTGATCACTGATCACACCCATTGGTGGATCCAGAGATGGGGTCCGGATGTCCTGACCCCACCTTAATTTTGACTCCAAAAGATGACCCCTCAGGTTGTAAAAAAAAGTCAAGTTGATGACTTTTTTCTATGTCTTGTAGTTGTGGTTATCAAAAATTTTGGTGAATAAGAAGGCTACTATCCTTCTCATCATCATCATCATCACTGATAGAAAGCTGACAACCCCCCTCCCCAGAAAAAACCCGGAACCGCCCTTATCACACCACGTGTAGACTTGTGTTCATCGAATGATCTTTGAAACCAGACAAGACAAGAGACAAATACAAGGCAACCAACATAACATGGACATTAATGCTTTTGTACTCACAACCCATAAGAAATGTTTAGGTGTCCTTGGATATCTTTTTTTTTTTTTTTTGAGAGAGGATGTTGTAATGTTTTTTGGGACAACACATAGCTACATGCACATTGTTGAAAGTTCTGGGTAAACTTCTTTGGTGTGCGGCTCCTTTTCCTGTTACTGCTGCACATGGTTCTGGTCAAGCAGTGTGTACACCAAAGTGTTTTATTATTTTGATTGTTCCAGGTCACTTTTTGATGGGTGTGAAGGGACTAAATTGCTCGAGTACCTTCACTAAAGCACAAACTGCCAGTGACAAAATGCCTTCGTTTTCCCTTTGCATGCCCACAACACTTTCTAGAAACAATACATGTTTGCTTCACTGATGGACGCATTTGCTTGTTGCAGCCTACCAGGTAGCACTGGAGCAAAATACGCAACTGCTGAAATTTAAAAAACTTGGTGTGATATGCAGACTTTTGTTCTTGTTATTGAGAAGTTGGGCCAAAATTGTGACAGGCTGCCCAAGGGCAAATATGCAAATACTGTATCCCCCGTGGCTATGCAACAGGCAGATGATGCTGCCAAGTTATTGGATTGGAAGCATATGTCTGAACTGGTAATGCATCTTTAGGAGATCACTCTAATTGGGCTGCGGTGGTTACAGCATTGGAATTCTTTAAACCAACAAAAAACATTGTCCTAAATCACCTTTTAAAGCTCTTATGACTGCCTACAAGTCAAAACTAAAAATTCTTGTTTGCTGGATTGCTGGACACTGTGGAGTTGTGGGCGATGAAATTGCCGACCAAAATGCCACTTCGGCGACCGTCCTTGGTGGTGTTGATGTACCGCAGGTCTCTCACCTCCATTTGAAACCATTGATTTTAAGGGGAATCCGTAAATGGTGGCAGCACACATGGTGCACACAGGCAGAAAACAAACTCCACTCAATCAAACCACATCTAAAAGGATGCACAACAGAGAAACAAAAGTTTTGTTGAAGTATATATTTGCAGTCTGCGAATAGGCCACACTTACACTACACGCATATCTCTTGATTGGCACACTCCCACCAGTTTGTGACAAGTGTGGGGACATCTCTCCGTCCTCCATTTGTTAACTCTTTCGTGACCGTGGGAAAATTGACCGATTTTTTAGAGGTCCAAGAATACATTTTTTTTCTGCTAAAAAAATTGGTTAGGCACTAATTACAGGAAGGCAAAATGCAGATTATTTAGCAGCTTTTACAAAAAACACTAGTTTTTTAAATGTTTTCATAGAAACATCATAGTTGCAAAAAAAAATATCAAAATCCAAATTTTTGTCAGGTTGTAAAAGAAAATGATAAAAAACGAATTGTGTTCAACAAACCACCGGTAGTAGAAAAAAATTAGTATATACATTCTGTAAGGAAACATTTCAACAACACGCCCTAGAAAAAAATGTTGACTTGCGCGGAACAGTTTGTCATATATAAAATAAAAATGTCAGCACACATGGTGCTTGTGCCATGCGTGAAGCCCAACCTCCATTTCAAAATGTGCAATTTCGGGTGGTTCCCTTGAAGAAATCTGGTGGTTTGACATTATCAGAGGCACGAATTTACCACCACGTAACGTAAAAACATCTTGTCAATGACTGACTTTTCATTTGCGGCTAGCACAGTATTTGGGGCAAGCACGCGATGCAGAAAAACATGCATGAAGTTGAAAACGGAACTCCGTGGTTGACGCTTGTTAACGTTCACTGTCAGTTGTCTCTCAAAGCATAAAGTTGCACTTTGTTATCATCTTCTGACTCGCTATTGTAGCCTTGCTTGCAGGAATGAGGTGCGATGTGCTAAAATCGTGCCCTGCGAACTTTGGCTGAGTAGCTGTTGCGCGATACAAAAGATCAGCGCAATGAGTTTCCTTCATTGTGTGCCACCTGACATTTTTGAAATGAAACGGTACAAAACTTATTGGAGACTTCATTCGAACAGACAGTTCAACTAAGAAGCAACACTGGATCCCCGTAGATACCCTCGTATGGAAACGAAACTGGCAGGTGAACAGCTGGGCGTGTGTAAGGCCGGTTTGAAGCACTCTCCTCATCGGAACAAATATCTGACGACTGGGTGTTATCTTTTGACTTGCATTGGAAGTTCGTATTGCAGAAATCAGGTTAGGGTGGGGTGAAATCAGGAGCGGCATGCTTTTTTCGAGGATCAGTCGTGGACGCTCAAGGCGCCATGCCAGATAGGCTTGAAGTTGGGTAACTGCGTAGTTACGCCAAATATGAATTTCTGGATGCAAAAACGAAACCGAAACTGTCGTAAACTGTTCATGAATGGTTCTGTGGTAAGTAGAACTACATTGCAACTTAGAACAACATGTGCAAAGGCAATAGAACTGCCTAAAATTATGAAGTAGCTTTGCAAACAGGCTCTGCTTGACATTTTCAGTTTATTTCAGGAATTATTAGTTAGAGTGCAAACCTGACAATTGAAAATCGTTTGCTGATTCATCATTCATACCCTGATAACAAAAACCAAATGCTGATGCAGAGTAATTATGAGTGGCACGCATTGGTAGCAGTGACGCGCAATGACCACGCCCCTTTTCCACACTTAGGTGATGCAAACGCATGTCAAAAATCACGTTTTTGTTGCAAAAATGAAAACAAAACCAATTTTGAAAGGGCATTTTCTGATCAGAGTTTCTAATCAGAACATTTTCTGATCTGATCCCTCTGTTCTTCGGGTTTTTTTTTTTTTTTTTTTTTTTTTTTTTTTTTTTTTTTTGCACGAAGTCATGCGTTTTCTGAGCTCACTCTAAATATCTTTACCTGTTCTAGCAATGCCTGGAATGCTATGAAAATGGGCTCCCAAGGTATTGTTAAAATTGAACGATTTTGAATAGGCGCGGCCACGAAAGAGCTAATTGAGTGCACATCCTGCAATAAAATGGCACTTCCCCAAAATCTACGCCTACAACATTCCGCTACACCCTTCGCTATTCTTAGGAGACAAACCAATGTCCACAAACAAATGTCTTTTAAGCTATCTTGCAGATATCAAGTTTTTAAGGCTCATCTCGTACAGCGCGTGACCTCAGAGCCTACAAGCATTGAGCAAGGTCTTGATGCTTCCTTTGTTTGCACGGAGAGCCGTCGCGTAGCATGCTCTTGAGTTCGAGTTGGTGTCACGTCTCAACCATAATCCCTTTCATCCCCCATTATGAACATCTTCACGTTTTAGTCTACGGGCCCTTTACACCCATGTATACAGGATTTCTAGGATGTGTCATATTCATGTCATGCATATTTTAAGCACAAACCTGACCTATCCAAGGACCGCGTAATGTAGTCTTGGCGATCTTTGGTCTAGATACCCTTGCGCCAATAAACATAAACATACATACATAATTAAGCTGTGTGGGACTGCAGCTTCTGTAGGGTCAATGCAAAGGGCTTCACTACCCCCTTTTAAAGGAGCCTTTCATTCTTTATGGGACTTTGGCAATGCTTAGATAAAGATTGCTGTCACTGATTAGGCTTCAGTTTTTAAGGGTTTCCCAGGAAAAGTTTTTCTGGGCTATTTTTACACTTCACAACTATTGTGGGGAGGGAGTGTAAACCCTCGCTTGTCTGCCCAGGAACTGGATGTGAACACGGGCATTGCCAGCCCACTGCTGAGTCGCTTCGACCTAGTGCTCGTGCTCAAGGATTCCCACAACCAGGACTGGGACCGGTTGGTCTCAAAGTTTATCCTCCAAGGCCAGGACCCACTGGGTGAGGGATGTTCCTTGCTTGAAGGGGCTGAAAGGGTTGGATGGCAGTGCAATCCACATGCTTGATTTATGTGAAGCTGTAATTTGTGTTTAATACGCAAATGTGGTGCCAGGTGCACGTGCCTTTAAGAACTTTTGGTAATCTGTTTGCCAGCCCCTGCTTATTCTTGCTAAATGTGATGAATTATTTCGGGCACTTGGTATGACAGTGTTTTAGTGTCCTATTTATGCTTATCTGACCGAAACAGAGGATAGGATGACGATGATTAGTATATTCATACCTACAAATATACACGCAAGAAACTTGTTAATAAGCGTGTGTGTGTGTGGTGTACATATCTGCATACATGCACACATGCATATGTATGTACCGTATTTTCCGGTGTATAGGTCGCGGTTTTTTTCTGAAATTTTCGTTGGTGCGTCTTATCCACCGGTGCGACTTATGTATGGAAGAATTCCGGTTCGCGGCGGCTGCGCGTGGGCAGCGCCCGTTAGGAGACAGCTGTATGGTCAAAATGAATCCGAAGCCCACCGCTACTGTGTTTCTCATAGCCCATTGTGTTTCTCATAGCCCATATGTTGCTTCAGGACATTAAATCAAATAATTAGCAGTTTATTCCAGTCTAAAACAATGATAATGGCTTGCGACAACCGCGCGCCACTTTCTGCCATGCGCAGTAACTACAGTTCAGAATAAATTCAAAGTAATATCAAACTGGGTAGCAAAAATAAAATGCAGCTTATAAATTATCACAGAGAGTTACTCTGAAGGAGGTAAACGTGCTGCTAATTTCTAAAATGACAGCTTGCTGATAAGTTTCGATTTTCAGGCCGCTTCCGGTCGCGTCACTTCCGTCCGCCATGACACCTTTATTGCGCTGATTTACATTTACGACAGCACGCAAGAGACGCGCGACGTTTGGAGAGGTGGCCAAATGGATCTCCGACTCTTGGGACTCCATTTCTACAAAAGCAGTTGTAGCCGGGTTCATAAAGGCCGGAATGATCCGTTCCGCGAGTGGTGACGATGTTGGCGAAGAAGATATCAGTGAGTCGGAGGGTGATAGCGATGTGCTGGCGGAACTCCCACTTGAAGTTGCTGAATTGTTTGTTAGCGAGTCTGAGGAAGAAGACTTCGATGGTTTTGCCTAACGCCGTTTGTAAGTACATGCCATCTTTGTGTATCAATAAACCATTTTTGAGAACTTTCTGTCAAGACTTCGGACGGGAGATGCACGTGTCTAGCCCTCCTCAGCGTGCGATGCGTTGATAGGCGGCGGCCGCCGCAACCATGTACTTTCGTCGCTCTTTCTAACGATCTGATTCACTGTGAGTTTACCTAATTAACAAGTGCGTCTTGTGCACCGGTGCGTCTTATACACTGGTGCGACTTATATACGTTTTTTTCCTGAAAAACTGTCATTTTGAGGGGGGTGCGACGTATACAAAGGTGCGACTTATAGACCGGAAAATACGGTACTTGCATACATATATACATTACATATATACATACATTACATACATACGTAGGTACGTACGTAAATACACACATGCACACAAGCACTCACGCAGAGGGTTCGGAAGGGAAAGGGCTCTCCTCCTCCTTCCCATTCCTCGTAAGTAGCGTAGTTGATTCGTTTTCTGAGGGGTGGAAGGGATGCGAGGTGCATCGCAGGTCGCGGTAGCAGCTTGCATTTTTGGTGCATGCTGTAACCGTTGCACTCGTTATATCCGATATCGCAGCGCTGGAGCATTGTAAGAAACGGTTTATTTCACCATAGGACGCATACAAAAGGGTACGGTGCCACAGTTCGTCGTTATATCCGAGATATTGTTACAAACGGTATCGTTATAGGTGGGTACGACTGTGCATACACACATACATACATACATACATACGTGACATGCATACATACATACATACATACATACATACATACACACATACGGCGAAGGAATCTTTGACATCCACCTGAATGCAGCCAACGGCTACAAAGGAAAGCTATACAGCTTCCTCAGAAACTTCGCAGTTGAAGAAAAATTCGTCCTGGTCCAGGATTCGAATTAGAATAAAAAACTGGCGGGAGCTCGCATTTTCGGTGCACACCAGATTCACTTGTTTTACCCGATATCGCGGCATGGGAGCATTGTATTAAGCGGTTTATTTTACCATAGAACGCATACAGAGGTGGACGGTGCCATAGCTGTTCATCGTTATATTTGAGATATTGTTGTAAACAGTATCGTTATAAGTTGACTTGCCTATAGTGCAGCAGGTTAACATGAGTATGGGCCCAGTGCAGAAAATTGTTTGCAGCAAACCAGTGCATGCCAAAGTGTAGAAATGTTGAAAATCTGCAGGGGTGAAACTGGTGGCTTTTCGATTTCCTCATCGCCATAGACGAGTGTTAGGTGCACCACTGTGACCCAGAAACAAAATCACAAAGAAAATGGTGACATCTCGGGAATTCACCAGCACCAAAAAGGGCCAAGAATGCTTGAGCGTTTTCTAGAGCTCCAGTGATGCTCTTTTTATGAATAATGCCTACCAAGACAAACAAAACGATAGCAGATAGTGAGTTCTAAGGAAGACAGTTGGGCAGTTTGGTACAGCTTTGTACTTAAAGTACCGCAAAAAGACAAAAGCCGGGAATTACAGTCAAAACTCGATCTAACGAAACCCGATTTTACGAATTTCCCAATCTATCGAACGAATTCGTACACAGTGCCTGTACGGCGCAATGCTTTTATAAACTCAAACGAAATATATTCAGCGCCGTTCCCGATTTGACGAAGTGTTTGAAGAAACAGACACATTTATAAAAGGAGCAATTTCTGAAGTGTTTCGTCAGAATGCCACGAGATTATTGCACCACCTTAGAAAAGAAACAAGGCATCTAGTTTCGCTTTTGCAGAGCTCTACGAGATAAACTCAGCAGTCCCGATTTTCAGTTAGTAATACTAGATAATGCCAGCTGTGGGAGCGGAGCTTGCTTCAGTTGATGGACATATTCACTTGCTCAAGCGCTTTGCTGGGTGTCACGAAAGAACCGGGGATGCATTGAACGCATTTGCATGCTGCAAAGAGTCTCTCCGCCCAATGCGAACAAAGTGCACGCGGCGAAGATCACAGACTTTTTTGTTGGGAAATATATTCGTTTCCCCCAGAACCCGTAGCATTCTATTGTTGTTATTTTGACCGCAAACTTTTGGCACATTGTAAATTAACGGGAGGCGAGTGCTGTGGTGTCCGCAATCACAATGTCATGGTAGCTGCTGGAATGCTCCTTGTTATGACTCACTGGCGCCAGGTTTGTGCGGGTCAGTCGCCCGCCGGTCGACCACCCCACCGCTTGTCGACGGAAACGAAAGGAGGCCGACCAGACGCGGCGGCGGCCACTGATTGACAGCGGCTTTTGAGCGGTGTTGAGTGTTGTTGCCCCAAAGGGATTAAGGAGCCGCCGCTCTTCCCCCTGCCTAAGCAACTGAACGCGTGTGCGCATGAAAGCCCAGATGGCGACGACCGGACAATGGGACCCCAGTGGCGGCGGGAGCACAGCGAAGAAGGCAGTGGCAATGGTCAAGCCATTAACTCTTCCCGGAGTGATTCCACGAACTTTGTTAATCTGTGCTGTTAGGCTCCCTGGGAAGTACGTGCGAGAAGAGCCCCACCGTGGGAATGCAGCGCGCAGTGGACACCAAAAGAATACGCGGCGCCCGCGCGTCTTCCGTTCTTCCCCTCTACTACAGGCTCCTGACGAGTGGCAAGGGTGTGTGTGTGTGTGCGTGTGCTGTGCACCTGCCGACATACCTGAAAGGCGTGTCCCTACCCGAGGGCGGTGCTTCACAGCGAGGAACTTGCACATCACCATTGGTCCGCATTGTTTTGTATGGGGATCCCTAACCTAGGGAACTAGGGATCGGGGGTCAACAAAAAGGGCGTGCTGCGGCCCGCCAAGATCTGTCTTCTGTCTTCATCTCGATAACTCACTGTAAAAATGTAAATAAACCCGTTGAGTTTGCTCTAAGCTCTCCCCTAATCCTGGCTCAACAGAGCGACGGCGACCGGCCCCGCTACCAGCAGACTGTGGTCGCTACGAGACGCAACATCCTCCCTTTAGTCATTGAATTTATGGAATCAACTGCTTGTAAAAAGACAGTCCCGATTTTACAAAGTTCTCGATTTAATGAAATAATTCGCGGTTACCGGTGGCTTCGCTAGATCGGGTTTAAACTGTACGTAGAACCTTACATTTATGTGAATCATTTCTTTCTTTGGCTCCATGTACTTTTACTAAAGAGCCGAACAACCTCCACAGATGTTTGCTGTGGTACTTTGTAGTACATCACCAGTTGCCATTGCTCATGAAGTCACTTTCTCACTTTCCGGGCTGCATTTGTTTGTTTTCAGAGGACCGGGAAGACACTGGCTTTTGGTCTATCAGCAAGATGAGGTCGTACTTTTTGATCGTCAAGGCTCTCAATCCCACCTTGACTGAAGAGGCCCAAATGTAACCAACCTCTCGTTCATCTTTCTCGTTGCCGTAAAGGGCAGTTCCTTTCACTGCAGGTGCTCTATGGCTTTCTCAGCAACGCCTTCTGTCTCGGCTTTTCATTTGCTGCAGTGATACGCTGGTTAGGCTGGTATGCTAACCTGAGGTGTAACAAGACAAGCGTACTTAAAACCACCACATTTTGGTTTTTGTGAGACATGTTGAGGGCATCTGAAGTTAAGTGACTATCACGACATTTCTCTGCAGTACCTGCCATTACTGGTGTGTCATTCATTTCTCTGCAGTACCTGCCATTACTGGTGTGTCATTCTCGAGCGCGAGGTTCCCCACAAGGTGTTTGTTACGTTTCTTTATTGCTGTAATGTTATTTGTGGGACACTGCAATCTCCCAAAAAAATAGAGCCCACCACACCCATGCAAGTGCAGCTCCCCTTCTCTAATCTTGTGGACAGTAAAACCTTTTCATTTTCCTCGAAACTGGACCTGGTCCTTTGTACCCGAAAAAATTAGTAGGGAATAAATTGTGAACCATGCACTTGCTTTGTATTGTAATGCTCACATGTTCATTCTGATTTTGCAAGCAGTATAACTGCGTGCTGTTGTGTGGCATAGCTGGTTGGCATCTAAACCTTCACTCCTGCTTGGTTGAAGCTGTGCATGTTTGTTCAGAAGCACCGTAAAGGTAGCTTGCATGTCTGCTTTAGTGTCCTAAGCACTTTTTCAGGGGCTTTACTTGCATTACCATGGTCACTGAAGGAGAAAGTGTATGACATCTGCATCTTACCAGTACTCCCCTACGAGGCAGAAACTTCGAGGCTCACTGAAAGGGTTCAACTTAAATTGAGGACGACTCAGCGAGCAATGGAATGGAAGATGATGGGTGTAACATTAAGCAACAAGAAGAGAGTGGTGTGGGTCAGGGAACAAGCGCATGTTAAAGACATATTAGTAGAAATTAAGAAAAAGAAATGGGTGTGGGCAGGGAATGCAATGCGAAGGCAAGATAACCATGGTCATTAAGGGTAACACAGTGGATCCCTAGAGAAGGCAATCATGGCAGGGGCAGCAGAAAGTTAGATGGGCAGATGGGATCAAGAAGTTTGCGGGGATAAGTTGGTCATGGTTAGCACAGGACCAGGATAATTGGAGATCTGTTGCAGGGGTGAGACAGCTGCGCATATTGCGCAGTTTTGATACAAATTTGTTTTCCTGTGCCAGGCTGCTCCAAAAGCTTGAAAATTGGAAAAATTGCGCCAAACTGCTCCAAAACAGTCTGAGAGCCAAGGATTTGAATGCTCCCGTCAGTTTCAGTGGAAAAAAATGCTTTCTGACGGCATAATTTTTGAGCACCCCCAAGGGGATGGTGTTTGTAAAAGTTTAATTTATTGATCAATCAATAAAAAAACCCGCATAAAATTGTCCCTGAAATAGTTTTCTTGAAAGTCACAGTGTCGGGTTGCACATGTTATATTCTGAACATTTTTAAAGCTTTCCCATCGAAAAACATTGCAAAGTCCTGTATAAAAATACTAATATTTACTGAGGCAGCAAAACCTGTTCAAGTTGATGAAAAAAACGGCAATTTTCGGAGCGCCGTATCTCCGGAACGACATCACTGGGTGCCGCCATCTTGATGTGGTGAAGATTGGAAGACATGGCTGGCGGGCGAAGCAGTTGCACGTGGTTCAGGCTAGTTCACTCTAGGTCAGGCAGAGCGCTCTTCGATGATTTCTACCATGGTTTTGGTTATGTGGGTGGGTACATGTAAATGTTTGACCTGTTACGGGAAGTTACACCACTCATAGGACGGAGTTCATCAAAAACAACGCGGTGCCTGCGAATTCGCCGTGTTTCGGCCTTGAGTGTGAGGCACGGTGCGTGCTTGAAGTGAAATTTCGGACTTGTTGCGGTTGCAGCGTTATAAAACACTGAGTTATTGCTGCTTTTGACAGTGAGCTTCCAAGCGGCAGGAATGGGATGGTCGACACTGCAGATGTGGCGGCGCAGGCTACATCGCCGCAAAATGTTCAAGCAGTGTTCAAGTAGCGGGACAAGCTATTATTGCACGCTAGTAATAATAGTTCATCAATCTGAAGTGAAATTTAATGCCAAGAGGGAGGTGGCTAAACATACCAACGTTACTCAAATTACGATTGTAGTGAACGTGCATCTTAGGGATTGAAAGGGAAAAGCTGGTGGGGTGCGACGACTGTCACCTCGCTTTGCGCAACTTTTGCCGGGGCTCTACACTTGTGCTTAAAGCCAGGTCTGGGATTACAAAACTAATGATTTAGGCATTCGCATGATAATAAAAAATGCCTTACAATTGCTTAGTTTTTCAATTCGATATTTTCAACGGCACTCCACACTATCTATACGTAGAGCCTGAAAGTTTAAAAATGGTTTGTAAAACGTAAGTGCAGTTCGTACCTTGTGATACTCTGGTAGAACAAACTTTATTGAAAGGCTATTTCAGTGTTATGTACGTTCAAAACATTAAAAAGTGCACTCTTCCCTCCCCCCCTTCCCCCCCGATTTGTCAAAAATTTGATTTTTTAGGCACATAAGGTGACATAATAAATGTCATTAACTGCTCCAAATCAAGGTTCTTCTGCTCCAAAAACTGCTCCCAAATCTGATTCAGCTGTCTCACCCTTGCTATGGGAGAGGCCTTTGCCCTGCAGTGGGCGTCGATAGGCTGAAGATTATGACGATGATGACTTGTGTACGGATTGTTAAAAAGTGAATACACATCCTTCTCTTATTTTGTTCGCACCACTTCGCGATGTTCCACATAATGCATTTGGCACAACTCAAGTTAGTTAGAAGGGCTGTAGTTTATGGTAGCCAAGTGTAAAGATGTAAGGGACCAAAAGAGGTGTAATCAAGGGAAGTGTACTGTGTGTAACTGACATGTCTGCACTTTACTGAATTGGCATTGTCGTTGGGGACGTCACTGGCAGTAGATGTACTATCTTCGCAACTTTTGTTCAAGATATTAGTGATTATTTCAGTTCTGGTTGTGACAGAATATTGCCATTTTAAAGTTCTCAATCTGCCCCCCCCCCCCCCCATTCCTCCCAATTACTCATAATGGACTCACTAGTGACCTTCTTGCTTGCAAAGCTCTTTTTGATTATGTGACAGAGCTGGTCTATCAAGTAACCACATTGACGCGACTACGTTCACATTCTCAGCCGACCCCTTGGCAGGGCATTTTCCTTTAGAGTGTTCAAGCTGAAACTAAACTGGGACTGAAGTGAAAAAGGAGCAATACAACTTTAATCGCAATAAGTGGGAATGAAGCTTAACTATGAGCAATACAATAACCAGAAAGTATGCGACTGGCCTCAACAAATATGCTCGTGAGTGGCCTGCCAGCTACATAGTTTCGGTAGTGGTAATTTGCCGCAGTAAGTAGTAGGTGTAGTTCTGTTTTTTAAGCACAAACGGGCCATCTGAAAGCTTTTCGGGCCATTTGGGTTAAATGTAGCGTCGGCTTCGGTAACATTTGTAGCTGCATTCACAATGCAGATACCAGCTCATGGAGATCAACAGCCCCAGTGACTGTGCATGCCGTATTTATTCGAAATAAGGTGAGGTTTTCATACGTAGTCTCAATCATACCGCGTCTTATATCCGAAGCTCAGTATATATACAGTGGACTCCTGTTAAGATGAACTCGGTTAAGACGACCACTGTGGTTAAGGCGAACAACATTTTTGCTGTCTTGTAACGTCCACAATGCAAAAAAACCTCCGCTTAAGACGAATTTCTGATAATGCGAACAAATTTTTACGGTTCCTCCGAGTTTATCTTAACGGGAGTCTACTGTATATGGCAATTTTTTGAACCCTCCAAACTGCACCCTCCTCGCCTTATAATCAAATAAATACGGTATTGTGAGATATGAGAAGTAATGAGCGGCAGAGCACTAAGCACAGGGATAAAAAAATTAGTGGTGGCTTAGCTCTGCTATACCAGGATATACGTAGCGTGAGCTAAGGTTCAGCAATCCAGTCCAGTCCAGTCCGGTCCAGTCACTGCTCCTCGCGCATGCTCAGCACGGCTCTTCATGAGCCACACGGAACGGCTATCAAGCGGCTCCGGTGCAGCGTCAGACTTGGCTACTGCGCAATTGAGGCGCACACCTGGGCACGCGCCGGCGCCAGTGCGTCTGCCGCAGCTATGACGCAACACAATCCAATGAAATCCACTTTAATCCAATCCAAATCTAATCCAAGCCAATCCAATCCAAAGTTCCTCGCACTTGTGCAGAACAGCCCTTCACGGCACACGCGAAACTGCTCAACCTCGGCCAGCGTAGCTTACGCTACAAAAAATTCAGGGGTGATACATGGATTTGACTAACACAGGATAATTGCGGGAAAGTTATTGGGTGTTCTTTGTTGTGCAGTGAATTTTCAGTGGAGAATGATGATGGTGATTATGACAATGGGAACTCTTTTTGCAGGGTCCTTCAGGAGTACTACCGGTGTCAGAGGAACGTAGTTCAGCGTGATGCTGCTAGGACGACGCTGCGGCTTCTGGAGAGCTTGGTTCGGCTTTCTCAGGGTACGCAGTCATTCGTGTCTTTTTTTAACATCACCCGCACAGTGGATATGCAAATGGTGGAGCTGAAACATGGGCAGAGGAAACCTGGCACACACGATCACCCCCACAGAGTTCCTTCACTTGTGTTGTTTTCATGTCAGCTGTGTCTAAGCAAGGATGCCAAATCACTACCTTTTTTGTCCCTCTGGGTCGAGGAAGAAAAAAAATACTAAAAGCATCAGTGTCACCAAAGCATTTCTACAACTAATGAAAATTGTCATCCATAGAAAGAGGCATAATTATCAATCCTGGAAGGGCATCTGGGTGGGGGGAAGTCAAGGATTACCAAATGGAGGCAGTCTCAGCCAACCAGTTGTTTCAGTAAAGACCACTTTGCCGTTGCAAGAGGTCGTGTAGAAGGAAGCATTTTAATACCGAGCGATGTCACTCGACTGTAAGGTTTAAGCTCATGGCCATCTTTTTAATGTGGTGTTTACAATACAGCAGACGGGGAAACTGACGTGAATATGCGCGGGACTGCAACAAATGGATGGCTAGGAAATATAACAGTGACGAGAAATGTCAGAGCGTACATATCGTGAGTTTGAGGGGGTACACGGGCCTTAAAACAACTTATTTTAATTTTCAAGTAAACTCTGTGAAACTTGTCATTCTTGCTGTTTTTTTCCCACAGATTTCAAATATGCCATTGTTTTTTGAGTCAGGCAATTGGTTACCAAGATAATTGGTCATTTTTGGTGGAACAGTAGACAAAAGTGTTGGTCATAAAACTGTAACCTTTATATTTTCCAATAATATGAACCCTAGTGAGTGCATCAAGAGAATCGGTTTTTGACGCACCACTTGGAACTAATTTTACAGCTCATTAAACCTTGGTGGCACGAGTGGCAAGGAACCATTTCAAATGCCCATTTCAAACACCAAACACGCAGCCAAGCGGAGCCAATGGCTGCATGTAACTTGCAGTGCAAGGGCCTTAACAGGTGTCTCTGGGTTTTCTTGCTCCTAGCTGGTCAGCTGGTGGCATCCACAGTGCTTTCAAGTTGTGAGGACAGAACAAAAGCCTCAGGCCTTATAGCTGGCACATTTTAGAGAATGATAACTTTGCTGATACTTAACACTTTCCAATTATTTTTGCGGGAGGACGTTCCTTGGATAGTACTCCAACAATTGTGCGTGTTAAAATTGTAGCCTTCGGAACCCTGTTTAGGGCCCCTTTAACCGAGTCTTCCCTATTTCTCTGGCACGTTGTACTATCTGATAGGCCATGCGAGGCTCATGTTTCGAGAGGAAGTTGGCGTACAGGATGCTGTCGTGGCCGTGGCCCTCATGGAAGTGTCCATGCAGAGTTCAGCCCTGGTGGGGAACGTTGATGCACTGCATACAGGGTTCGCCAAGAATCCTGAAAGAGAGTACCGGAACCAAGGTAAAAACGCCGTTTTCACAGTTTAGCATGCATTCAGTCAAACACGGTGTTAGTTTTTGGTGGAATGAGCATGTTCATTTTGACTAGTTGGGATAGGATAACGTGCCGAGCATGTTCATTTTGACTAGTTGGGATGGGATAACGTGCCGTTCATTTGCCTCGAGACATTTGCGGTTCGTGTATTTGTTCGTATACGGGCAGTTGTTAATTTCTTTCAGAGTAGAGCGTGGCACAAAATGTATCTACTATAATAACTTGCTTCTCTCCTCTACCTGTAGTAATATCAGCGAATGATGATTACTCTGTGCATAATGGTTTCTCACTGACAAAAGAGTTCTCGCTGACAAAAACGAGTCATTATGCTATGTGGATTTTTTGCTCTTGAGATTTGATGCTCTTGTTAAAAACATATGTCATAGCAGGGAAGAGGTACTGATCACAGACATGAGCCCGGAAACGTGCAACCTCCCTGTATCTACAACTCCTGCTTCCATTTTCCCTGGAACCGCAGCTAAAATGTGTTGCGATAAGGTGGCCATTGATAAACATTGTTACTTAGTGACTTCACATTAGAGTTGAAGGTGTGTCAGAATATACTGCCTGTGCTGCCTTACCTGTAGTGTCCCAACCAAAGCAAAAATAGGGAAAATGTTTCCAGTTTTCAGCTGCAGACTATTTCCGTGTTGTTGTAAAAGTGCTATTTGCTGAAGGTTTACTTCACTTCTGATTCTGAAAAAACAAGGGTCCACATAAAGATGTCGTGTGATACATAAACTAAAGTGACATACCTGTATTCTGAATTGTATTGATATTAAGGAGGGTGCTCTGTATCGGTATAGAAATTTTACTCAGCACATTCAGAGCGGTTGTAAAATTTTCATTAGAACACATCAAACTGTGCTTGGAGATTAAGATTTTTGGGCTTACATCAACCAATAACAGAGGACCTCTCTTAATTAGCGTTTACAGTTAGGTTGGCCACTGTCACATATCTATGGAGGATATCAAAAAGAGGGCAACTGCTATCACTACACACCTGTGCATCAAGCTTGGCACAGTTCTCGTGACATACTGTACTTCCCAAAGACCATGAAGAAAATGCACAGCTTCGGTTTATTTGAAAGATTGCGCAGTTCATAAATGCACTAGTTTTGTTGGGCATGCAATGATGTTTTCATTTAAACCACGAGCTTTCTAAATAGTCTGATGACATCCGAAGAGCTTATATGATGCGACGAAACATGCTTGATTCTGCGGAAAGTGGTAAACAGGCTATCACCATTTAATCTACGATACCCAGTCAAGTGTTTCACCTGCACAGGTGAAGTGCTACATACAGCTATAGCACGGCTATTGTTCCCAAGCATGCTTCAGCAGATGAACTTCAAGCTCAGGTATATAGCAGACTAGAATTTGAGAACTTCAGCCCTACTCAACCCAAACGTTTCAATGAGAAAAGGAGTTTTGGAAATGCACATCCAGCCAGACTTGAGTGAAGGGTGCTTTCGCGTCACTCTGTTATTAGAAGAGCCACACCTACATGGTCCACATCCTTGTCATTTTTGCATTTGTCCTTAACCCTTTGAGGGTCGAATTTTTTCGTCAAATGCGACCCCCCAGGGTTGATTTTTTTTTTGTTGCTGATTTAAATTCTTCGGTTGAATCTATTTCGAGAAAAAATTATCATAATTTTTTTAGGCTGACCATAAAGTGACAAAAAAATCGTTTGTGTTGTTACATACATGTTGTTTATTCATGAGTAACACAAGAAAAATTCTAAATAAAAGCGAGAGAGTAACAAGCCGGCACCTTTTGAGGGAATAGAAATCAGATAGGCATCAGTTTCGCGGGCGCAAAAAGCGGGAAGCGCCCGGAGGACGATGCCAAAACCAGCCGCTGCGCCCACGCGCGCGCGCTCGGCCGGATGCGCCAGCGATAGATGGCGCACCGCTCCTAAAAAAATACAAAAACAGGAGAAAAGAGCCTCACCAGTTTCGCAGGCACCCTTGGTCTGTGGCAGGCGCAAGAAGCGAGAGGCGCTCAGTGGGCGTAAGGGGCCTTAGGTGGGCGATACCCAGCGCGCCCCCTCGTTATCGGATGCGCAAGCGATAGCCAGCGTGCCGCTGAAGTAAATCATAAAAAAAATAAAAAGAAGAGCCATCAGTGCAAGAAAATAATTTGACATATTTCCGCAGTGTGGCAGCACATGCCAAGCAAGAGAAGTTGGCGAAAAAGGAGCGCCTTTTAAACATACAAGCGATGACGTACATGTACGTTATTGACCATTTTGAAGGCGTTTGCAGAGGATGTACATGTACGTCCGTGACCCTGAAAGGGTTAAAAGCAAAACCAAGTCTGTATAGGTGGTATTCATCGAGAAGTTTAGCTGACAATTTCTTCGCTTGGCAACATTGGAAACGGACACGGATATGGCTTATGCGCCACGGACATGGCACGGCTTGCGCCACTGCGCCCACACGCCAAAGAGAAAAAAACACCGGCGTTCGTGGTCTGCTCTGTTTCAACTCGATTCTCAACGGTGGTGTCAACAAAGATGTCATTACCGTATTTACACTATTGTAAGTCGTCTAGAATGTAGGTCGACCCCCAAGAATTGCATCTTTCAAAAAAAAAAAAAAAAGTGAGTGCCGCCTAGAAAATCGTATCACAAAGAGAAGCTTTTCCGTCAACCCACACAGCGGCTCTACCATCATCGATGCTCCCACAAGAGCCGTGCGCTCGCGGTATGCGCGGTAGATGTTAAAGAAGAAAAGCTTTTGTATAAGCACCCGGAATAACCATGTGCTGTGGGTTGAGCGGGAAGAACACATTCGCTGTGAGATGACAACCATCAAAGCAACCGGCAGCGGCCACTGCCGTGCGATACCAAAACAAACAACATGGCAGCTGACGAAAGCGGCGGCGCGCGCGATTTACTTCTGAGCGACTAACCTCCCACCACTGCATTCGGAAGTGTACTAAACAACGTATACGATTTGGGCTACGTTAGCGCGGCGCATTGAATCAAGGGATTCGCTAATACTCATTTTGTTTGTTAGAGACGAATAAAACGCTTCGTTTTTGCACGCGATTCGTGCGCGTCGGCGTTGCGCGGGCGACTTTTTCACGTCCGCGTCGACGATTCCGCACACGGCAGCTTCTACTACTTTTAAGTTCTACCACGCGGCAGCGGGAAGAGCCTGACGACTTGCCCCAATGCCGGCTGGCGCCGCCGGAGATGTTTAGGCTTATCACGGTGGCGGATATTTGATTGGCATTTTCCCTCGCGGCCCGGATAATGCTTTATAGTGTCGTTTTCGACCACATTATCAGATCCCTTCCTGCACAAACATCTTTGTTTGTGCCTTCAGTGATATCTTAGGGAGCGGTTAGATGCGGTTTGTGGAGCTACGCGCACCTCTTCGCGGCTGGTAACGCCGCCATGTTGCCGCCACCGCCGTAGCTCGCAGCATGCGCGTGGTATTTGTGGCAGCGGCAGCGCGGCGCGTTTTCACAAGCAGAAAATGCCTCATGCAGGGAACAAGGGTGCAAAGCTGTCCCCACCTCGTAACACCCCCGATTTCTCGTTTCTCTTGCCGTTACTAGCGGTAGACGATTCGACTTCGATTCTAAGTCGACCCTCCGACATTGGATTGTCAAATTTGAAAAAAAGGGTCGACCTACAATCGTGTAAATACGGTAATCGGACTCACATTGGACTCACGGCATTAGTTTGCGTTTGGTGGGGTAGAGTTTGAAACGCCCAACACAAATTATGTGCTTAGCCCGGCGTAAGCAGTAACGGCGCACTCACATGGTTGCCTGCGTGCGTGCCTCATCAGTGGATACAAGCTGTAGGCCGGTCACTAATGTTGCATGGTAACATCTATCGGTGGGTGCAAGAGAGACTCTGTGGGATCACAGACTATCTTTCTCTTTCCTATTTACATACCTCAACTAAACGCAGTTTGCACTAAGCAGGACATGCTTGTCATTCTGGCATGGCTTTTCTCTCTCTCTCTCTCTCTCTCTCTCTCTCTCTCTCTTTTTAAGCAAAGCAGTATATGTATTGTCTTCATGGTTCCTTCAAGCAGCTGTTCTAGTAATTCAGGCACACACAAAATAAGTCACATGACATGTGAAGCTGGGCCTGTGTGTGAATGAGGACTGTCAAGGGTCCGAAAGAAGACCAATGTGCCACTGGTGCTTTTCAAGTTTGCTTCTCCAAATCTCCGAACCATCTTTGCTAACTCTTGAGTGAAGATAGTTAGGATGCACTACTAAAAGGGGGCTGTAGCTGAAATAAAATGTTTGTTAGTGAGCTTGGCAGCAACCACACCATGCTTTATTTTTTTCTCTCTCTCTCTCTCTCTCTCATTTCAGCGAGGATTATCCTGGGCCGGCTTGGTCTTCACGACATCCTTGAGAGGGAGCTAAGTCGCTCCTCTGAGAAAAGCTTCCCCTCATTGCAGAAAAACGATGCTAATTCAACCTCACCTGTGCAGCATGCTGGCGGGCGACACCAGAACTCACAACCATCAAACAACGATGTTCAAACGCAGCGTAGGTCTTCAGATGACTCTGCGGCCACAAGTGTACCACAGCAGAATTACACACAGCGAGCGGGTTCGCAGACTCAGACATCAAGGGGACAGCACAGAAATTCTGAAAACTCTGGAAGACATGGTGAACACAATAAATCAAATGGTGACCCAGCAAAAAGGAAACGTCCAGAAGACTTAAAAGGAAACCAACAACTTGCTTCAGCATCTGCCCAACACGTGGAGTCTATAACGGAAGATCAGGGTTTGGAAGATTTTGGCAGCAATGGCAAAATGCCCGTACAAGCAGGAAACCATCGTCAACAAGGTTCCAAGAAGAAAGGGAAGCATGCTTTGGGGATGGCAACTCAGGCATCATCCGAAACTGAATATACTCCCGAGTGTGATGAAGCAGCCCCAGCAGCGGACAAAAACAACGAGGCCGCCACACCCACTGATGTTCCTCACAGACAAGATATGGCAGAGTTCCTCAAAACCTTTATTTGTAAGCCTAGAAAACCAACTTCTGGGCAAGAGAAAGATCCAGTTTTACTAATAGAGTCCTCGAGTGAAAACGAGCAAGTCTCTGCTAAAGAAGCACCAGAGAAACCTAAGAAAAGTTCAGCCTCTGCATCAAAAAGTACACAACAGGGCGAGACGGCAAAATCAACTTCTGTACGACAGAAAAAATCGCCATGTCGAAGCAAATCTCGCAGTGGGGATAAGCTTGACCCAGCTAAGGAGGTTTCAGTGCAAGCAAAGAAAAAGGCGGTTTCTACATCTGGAAGCACAAATGCGAGTGGTAATTTAACAGCAGACTGTGAAAGTGTCCAGCAAAGCAGTTCTCACCGAGACATCAGCGAACGTACAGAAGTCTCCACTGGTATTGTAAAAGCACAAATGCCTAGTGATGCAAATGTACCGAAAGAACAGAGAAAAGAAAGCAACCCAGCGGCAACACCGCCCACAGCAGCGTCAGGTGGTGTGGTCAGTAAATGCCGAGAAAAGCTGAAAAAGTTTGCTCGTTCACCTAGAGCCACTGAAACACCTGTAGCAAGCGCTGTTTCAACAATGGTGCCATATGATACCACGCAGACAAATAGCTCTGCAAAGGGGGACACGAGCGCGAGTGAGGTTGCTACCAACGCTCCTGTAAATGGCACTGCATCATTTCTTAACCAGAAATGGCCGACAACGCAGGAGTTGACCACGTCGCATATCTTGG
This sequence comes from Haemaphysalis longicornis, assembly GCF_048455015.1. Classification (NCBI taxonomy): domain Eukaryota; kingdom Metazoa; phylum Arthropoda; class Arachnida; order Ixodida; family Ixodidae; genus Haemaphysalis; species Haemaphysalis longicornis. Next base: position 1,447,001 of record NW_027526415.1, on the reverse strand, counting down.
GCACCATTGGCGATGACGGACTAGGCCTCGATGACGACGACTGGATGTTTGACCGCGGGCCTACTAAAAAACGCCAAAGAACGAGCGACGAGTGACAGCGGCTCGCCGCTAACAACTCTGGTGTAATGACGGCCGATCACCTGGGAGTGCACTTGTGCAGTGACATGCCACTGAGCGTTCCAAGCGCAGCCTTTTTAAATGTTGCTGTGCTTGGCCAACGTGTGAGTGAATGAAAAAGTTGATTCTCTGAAACATTGGTTCTTGTTGGGCACACAGAAGTATATGTGCATTTAGACTTTATGGTTGTTCATCGCACTCATACGTTTGAGCTGGACCATGTAGGCTGTTAGTGTTGAGCTTTGTTAAAACCTATTGCCTTTATAATCGTTCATCGCATTCATGTGTTTCAGTTGGCCTGTGTTGACTTTTAGTTCTGACTTTCATTAAAATAGATTTTCGACACTATTGAATTTGTATATATGGCTTTCTTTTAAGTACAGAGCACTTTAGGGGCTCGCCTTGTTGTCGTAGCTCACTCGCTGGACCCAAGTAGAGCCCCATGGCTTTCCGTCGTAGCAGCTGTCGTCGCGGCGTAACCCAGAGGCTTCGAAAGTCAAGCGGTTTATAAAGCTATAAGCGCTCGAAACTCGTGAACCGCTGGCGCTTGTCGTACAAATCCCCATTGTTTAGCGCAAAGAAAACTCTAGGTACATTTGAGGCAAAATATACGTAATTGACCTGCAGCGCCCGCGTTAATTTAGTTAGGAACGCTCGTTGGGTTGGTTTTTACGATAGTAAGCGAAAAAAAGTGGCAGTGCAACGCCGGCACGTGTGGGAGGAAAAGCAAGCAGAAAAAGAACAGCACTCCCGCTGGCGCAGTTTCAGGTAGGGGGCGTGTGAGCACTGCGGAGGCGGGAAATTTGAATTGCATTGGGTAGTAGCAGTGAGCGGATAACACCACTACAGCCCATTATGGCGAATCACTGCACTGCACTGCACTTCCGACAGCTTTCACTTTGAGTGAAACGGCTTTAATTTTCTCTTTAGGCGAGACTGCTCTATGGCGTAAGGGCCCTCACGGGTAGAGCACTGCACCTGTTTTGTGCTTAAAAGCATGATGGCACTGGTACTGGGAGTCCTATACGCCTCGAGCGCGGCCTGTAGGGGCGCCACTGAAATCCCCCTAGCGGCCTGTTTCGAAAGCAGCCGCGGGAGTCCGTGCCCCGCTCCCCAGTGCCGCCGCTGCTTTTGCGGCACGTTCACGACTGAGATTTACCGTTTGCGGGCGTTTGAAATCCATGTTTATGTGGAGCAGTCACTCTGTTCGCAAATGGGGAGCGTTTACGACAGTGCAAATGTTTCTGACGCGACCTTAGTGTGGTGTATTCTGTCTGTATAAGCGCCAGGTGTGGGCCACAGGCCAGCGTCGCGGAACCGGCGTATGATGGAGCCGATTGTAGTTACACTGACCTGAATTTACTAACCGTGTCTCCGTAACCACCGGTTCCTCAGACGTTCATGCTACGGCTATACACTACGATTTAAACAGGTTTTGTGCGCTCACATAATCAGCGGAGCACTCATACCTGACAGCACGCCAGTTACGTTTGCCAATATTATACCTCAGATATTGATCACCACCATTTACAAGCCAGTCTGTATTAATTTCAGGAATATTCAACAAAAGTACGATGGACAATGCATAATTATACTCCGGGATCAGCACACGACAGAGTCGTCTTGTCGTGAGGTGAGCGCCCGCAAACATTCATCTGCTAAATATATCCTCTGCGCGCAGCGCGGAGACGGGCTTAGAATATACGCCTCGAGCGCTGCCTGTAGGGGCGCCACTGAAATCCCCCTAGCGGCCCGTTTTGAAAGCAGGCGCGGGAGTCCGCGTCCGGCTCCCCAGTGCCGCCGCTGCTTTTGCGGCACGTTCACGCCTGAGATTTACCGTTTGCGGGCGTTTGAAATCAGTGTTTATGTGGAGCAGTCACTCTGTTCGCAAATAAGGTGTGTTTACGAGAGTATAAATGTTTCTGGCGCGACCTTAGTGTGGTATATTCGATCTGTATAAGCGCCAGGTGTGTGTCACAGGCCAGCGTCGCGTAACCGGCGTATGATGGAGCCGATTGTATACGTTACACAGTGACTGACCTAAATTTACTAGCAGTGTATCCGTAACCACCGGGTCCTCAGATGTTCATGATACGGCTACACACTACGATTTAAATCGGTTTTGTTTGTTCGCAATCACCGGAGCACTCATACCTGACAGCACGCCAGTTACATTTATCACCACCATTTACAAGCCAGTCTGTGTTAATTTCGGGAATATTCAACAAAAGTACGATGGACAATGCATAATTATACTCGGGGATCAGCACACGACAGAGCCGCCTTTTCTTGAGGTGAGCGCCCGCAAACATTCATCTGCTATAGATATATCCTCTGCGAGCAGCACGGAGACGAACTTAGAATATAATCCGCGTCCGCGACTAATCCTTCTTCGAAATGTCGTCATATGGCACAGGGAGCCTGCAGAATAAAGCAGAAACTGAAATCAGAGTACCTTATCACATACCACATGTGCACTCTTCCAACGACACCTTTCATCGCTTGTTGAACAGCCTACCCGCGCCTACCCTGTATACTTCCAAAGATGCGTCCGCCGTACGATCAGCTGTTCGTTGAAGTAGAAAAAAAAAAAAGGAAAGTGAACGCGAGATTTGTGTGTGATTACTAAAACGTTCATTGCTTGATTCCGCTCCGCATTTGTACACAGCGTCCCCCTCCCCTCCACCGATGTCTCGCGAAAAAGCAGTGCATTTCGCGTATAGTTGGTCTAGTGAACCCTACCTGGCTTAAGTTTTGACGAACGTCTTTAGCATGTCAGATGCTGCACTGTTTTTTTTTCATTTTTCATTTATTTTAATTCCGCACTTGCACAGCATTTATTTTTCCGTGCTTTCATGAACTTGCCTTGGTTCTTGCTATATGGCGTGTGTGCGCACATATTTAACGACGCACAGGCTTGGAATATACTTAACATTTTCGCAGGATTTATATCTTATAAATGGCATAAGTTATTGTCCTGGATTGGGTAATCACATCCACGAAACATATTTTTCTGCGACGTATACATTCGAAATGAAGCCGCATTCGTTGTCCACGCAGCAAAATAAAGCCAACCTCTCGTTGTGCCAGTATCAGGTCTAAACGAGGCGACAGTAGAATTCATTTGTGCCTGATGTTTTGGAGGTGACAGGGGTGATACGTTGCTGCCGTCGCCGACGCCCGGAAGAGCGGCGACGAAGCGCGCAGAACCGTGTCCCCGGGTAGCTCTTGCAGGCGATCGCGTACTCTACGAAGATGCAGCTGCTTTTTAAGTGACCTAAACGTACTCTTTGCCTATAGACGTCACCATATCAAGTTTTTTTAGGGCGCGGAAAGGCGAAAAGAAGCGAAACAGAACCAAAACACGGCACGAGCCCCTATCGGCCACGCACCGCAAATCCCGTCAACACCGCGGAGAAGCGGCGGCAGGCGGCGCAGCGATCGCGAAGCTCGAGGCGTATAATCCGCGTCCGCGACTAAATGCTTCTTCGACATATCGTCATATGGCACAGGGAGCCTGCAGAATAAAGCAGAAACTGAAATCAGAGGGCCTTATCACAACCACACTCTTCCAACGACACCTGTCATCGCAATTGTTGAACAGCCTACCCTGTATACTTCCAAAAATGCGTCCGCCCTACGACCAGCTCTTCGTTGAAGTAGAAAAACAAAAGGAAAGTGAACGCGAGATTTGTGTGTGGGATTACTAAACCGTTCATTGCTTGATTCCGCTCCGCATTTGTACACAGCGTCCCCCTCCCCTCCACCGATGTCTCGCGAAAAAGCAGTGCATTTCGCGTATAGTTGGTCTAGTGAACCCTACCTGGCTTAAGTTTCGACGAACGTCTTTAGCATGTCAGAAGCTGGGCTGTTTTTTTTTTTATTTCTGTTAGTTATTATTGCACATCATTTTTTTCCCCGTGGTTTCATTAACTTGCCTTGGTTCTTGCTATATATGGCGTGTGTGGGCACATATTTAACGACGCACAGGCTCGGAATTTACTTAACATTTTCGCATGGTTTATATTCTTATAACAAGCATTAGTTATTGTCCGGGATTGGGTAATCACATCCCCGAAACACATTTTTCTGCGACGTACATATTCGAAACAAAGCCGCGTTCATTGTCCACGCTGCAAAATGAAGCCAACCTATCATTGTGCCAGTATCAGGTCTAAACGAGGCGTCATTAGAATTCGTTTGTTCTTGTTGTTTTGGAGGTGACATGGGTGATATGTTGCTGCCGCAGCCGACGCCCGGAAGAGCGGCGACGAAGCGCGCAGAACCGCCTCCCGGGTAGCTCTTGCAGGCGATCGCGTACTCTACGAAGACGCAGCTGCTTTTTAAGTGACCTAAACATACTCACCATAACAAGTTTTTTTAGGGCGCGGAAAGGCGAAAAGAAGCAAAACAGAACCAAAACACTGCACGAACCCCTATCATCCACGCAGCGCAAGTCCCGTCAACGCCGTGGAGAAGCGGCGGCAGGCGGCGCAGCGATCGCGAAGCTCGAGGCGTGTATACTGCGTATACCCACCGCTGGATATCGGGGTTTAATTAGCATACCACAGTTTAATCGTCAAAGCGGGTAGAGTGAACTAGAATACTTGGGTAGTGGAAAAAGCGGCCGCCGCCGAGTGAGGCACTTCGTGTCAACCCCGCGCGGTGGCGCTCGCGTGCCCCGCCCGAGCGCTTTTTCGCCTCGGGTAGCGGCGGGTAGGCGTGCGTTGGGGCATTCTCCGAGGGGCTACAGTTCTTTCAAAGACGTACGATAGTCTTTCTTGGGCTACTTAAACCCAGAAATTTTGGCCTGTCTGTGACTCGATTCAGCCACCCGGCCAAAGCAAAAGTATATAAGCCTGCGCAATAGTCTTATATAGTCGCAGCTAAATCTACCCGTCTTGGTCCGGTGTAATGTTCATACTTGTCAACATTGTTGAATAAGAACAAGACATTACGCAAATATGAGACAACAAATCAATACAGAAGTGATATTTGCAGTGTTCCTTTATAAAAAATTGGCCGCGTATCTGCTCCTTTCGTTGCAAATGTCGTCAAAAGACGATAGTCTTTATCGACTTTTGCCAAGTAAATGCCTCCCTTCGCTTTCCCGCTCACCTCTCATGTTGTTCCTCTTGCGTCGCGCTCCTCCTAAAGGTAAAGACGCCAAAGGTTTGCTTAAATCATTTTAAATTCCCCGCGTTCCACTGCTCCAAACCGGGTGTCTCGATGCCAACGCTGCCGTACGGCGAAGACGCGTGTGAATCGAGACGCCCTTCTTAAACGTTTATAGAACCGCGTTTCCTTAGTCCACGTGCGTTCCCAGCAGAACGTGGAACCTATCTAGTGGAACCTTGCTTAACTCTTGCCACTTGATTTCTTCAAATGCCGCCAGAAGCTATGTGGCGCGGGCGACAGGAGGCGACGGCGGAGTGATATTTTTTTCTTCCGTTGATGAAGTATTTAATCTCGCCATAATCAAACATGTACGATTTTTTATAAAGGAACGCTGCCAATATCACTTCTGTATCAATTTGTTGTCTTATATATGCCTAATGTCTTGTTGTTCTTCAACAATATTGACAAGTACGAACATTACACCGGACTTAGTCGGGCACATTTAGCTGTGACTATATAAGACTATTGCGCAGGCATTGTTTTGCTTTGGCCGGGTGGCTGAATCGAGTCACAGACAGACAGACGGACAGACAGACATACAGACAGACCAAAATTTCTGGGTTTAAGTAGCCCAAGAAAGACTATCGTCTTTAAAATGCAAACATGCTTGACTTTTGAGAAATTAAATACTTCATCAACTGCAGAAAAAGAATTCACTCCGCCGTCGCCTGCTGTCGCCAGCGCCACTATAGCTTCTTTAAGAAATCAACCGGCAACAGTTACGCAAGGTTCCACTAGATAGTTTCCACGTTCTGCTTGCAACGCACGTGGAGTAGGGAAACGCGGCTCTATAAACGTTGAAGTAGGGTGCCTCGATTAACGCGCGTCTTCGCCATACGGCAGCGTTCGCATCGAGACACCCGGTTTGGAGCAGTGGAACGCGCAAAATTTAAAATGATTTAAGCAAACATTTGGCTTCTTTACCTTGGGAGGAGCGCGACGCAAGAGGAACAACATGAGAGGTGAGCGGTAAAGCAAGGGAGGCATTTACTTCGGAAAAGCCGATAAAGACTGTCGTCTTTTGACGTCGTTTGCAACGAAAGGAGCAGATACGCGGCCACTTTTTTTCGTGTAAAAACCGGGGATAATGCTATTAATTTACCAGGGTTTTTATGGGAAAGGTAGCTACGTCGTGTATTTACTGTTTGCTCATTTCTTCATCCCATTTAGCCAACCGAGCAGACCGCGCCGTGCTTTAGCGATCGAGCTCGTTATCATGCCGATATTTTTTCTTCGTTGTTTGATGATTTCGCTATCGTATTGTGTCAACTGAGGAAAGAGTGACCTGCTTTAGGCTGGCCAGCATACGTCACTTCTGATTTTTTTCTTTATTTTCTTGCTGATTTTTCTATCAAGATCTGCATACCGAGCAAACTGCGTCGTGCGTACGCAAACGTTTCCCGTTTTCTTTTTTTCAAATTTGACCCATGCAGCACACATGACAGATGTCTTAAAACTTCAGTTAAAGGAGCCATGAAGAGAAAACACAAGTTTGGTTCATTCGAAAGATTGCCTCGTTAGAACCATAACGACACCACTTATAACGCAAACTTCGCTCAAATAAGCTACATAATTAGGAAAAACGGGAATGGTCATGCGACCCACCAGCTCATTTCCCGCAACAGAACCTATGCCGTCACATGGGCTAAGCTCTGCGATTGGCGGAGGCCGGCAAAAGCAAACGCATGTTAGGCAGGGCTTACAGTTTGCATAACGAGCTAAATGCCCGTGAAACATACTGCACATTCTTTTTATGACAAAGAACGGTGGAGTAAACGGTTGAAGTTCCGAACGAACACGCAAGCGTGTGCGCCAATGCGTACGAAACAACCGCCTGGCCGATCTCGACATCTCGCCGTCGCGCAGACGAATTTTCGGGTTCGAGGCGCTCTGACCTTGGAGGAAAAATGCCGTAAACACCGCGCATTGACGCTCGTATCTTTCTGGTCGAAGCAGAGAGCTCGCGCGAACGGCTTTCCATACACGACACCGGCCAACTGGCATAAGCGATACTGCTACTGAAGTTGAACTATTATTAACCGTAATAAAAATACGGCACATACGTACCAGTCTGTATTCGTCCGTGGCGACGGCGCTGACGAGGCAGCGGTGCCGACGGCAGGGCGTTCGTCTGTTGTGGCTATCGCGGAATGGTCGCTTTCCCGTCCACCGCGTATCCCACAACTCTTGCCGCTCGTGCACTTAGAAGCGTTGAGCGTTCAAGTGGTGTGAGGTTGTTAAATGCAAGCCCGAGCTCCTCGGCGAGAGTTTTGTTCTCCGGATCAGGCGATTCCATGACTAGGGCTGCGGGTGCACTAGGTTTTACTAGCATTTTTAAAATGGCCGCCGTCTCGGTCGACTCCCGCGTGTGGGTGCTATATGGAGTCGACATACTAAGTATCTGTTTCATGGACCGGCCCGTGTGACACCATTGCTCACGTCACCAAATGTGCAATTTTAGCGGGAGATTTAAAATTTTGGCTTAAATTGCCTTATTTCTCAGTGAATAAAGCAACATTTGCTTCCGGGAAAGCGCTTGGGGTACTATGAAACACCTAATCTTTCGAATAAAACAAACTTTTGTTTTCTCTTCATGGCTCCTTTAAGTCAACGAAAAGGGCGCAAATACAGGATTCGCAACCGCAATTCTCGGAAAAGCACCAAGTCACACGGCATAATTTTATTGCGTGATCATTTTATTTATTAAATAAACATAATTTTATTGCGCGCGCGTGTGTGCGTCCGTGCGTGCATGCGTGCGTGTATGTGTGTTCGCGCGTGCGCGCATGTGTGCGCGCGCGCGTGTGTATGTGTGTGTGTGTTCGCACGTGCGTGCGTGTACGTGCGTGTGCAAGTGTGCCTGCACACACACACACAAAGTTAAATAAGCCTGAGCCCGCCAGACTGTTTCTAAATATAAGCCCGCGTCCGACAGAGTATGAGCCCGAAAAAAATCGGCCTTTTCAACGTGAGCGAGTATATATACAGATATATCGCATTGAATTTTCTTAAACTTGGACCGAGCTTTGTACAACACACACACATTATATGTATATATATATATATATATATATATATATATATATATATATATATATATATATATATGTAGCGAATCAGAATAGGAAATGAGGGGCTCGGAGAAATAACACAGACATAACCAATCCTTATTTTCTATATATATATATATATATATATAGGGTTAGGAAATGAGGGGCTCGTTAGGAAATACAGAAAGAAATGCCGGCAGTCTACAACGCCAAAGAAGGCATAGGGGAATGGTTAGAATATTTTTTTACCGTTAGTGACGTTACATTTTTTTTACTGTTATTAATTACGTGAGAAAGAAAGAAAAACACGCGCCCAGAGTGGGGACCGAACCCACGCCTTTCGATTAGATCTCGAATGCCTTACCAATTCGGCTATCTGGGCGGCTGTGTCCTCCTTCACTTTCCGGGGTATTTATATTTACTACAACTGTATCTGACGTTTGAGGGTGGTAGCCAGCGCCACTCAGACTACACGGGGAGAAGGGGACCTTCTTTTCAACCCCCGGGGCGTGACGCGAACGTCTACAGCCTGTCATAAGTGGGTAACCGGCGGGAAACCCTCTTACATTGCTACCTTGGCATCAAGGTCTTTCTGTATTTCCTAACGAGCCCCTCATTTCCTAACCCTATTATCATGCGAAAGCTTAGCGAGGGCCTCGGTTCTGGCAGCCTTGATGCCAAGGTAGCATAAGAGGGTTTCCCGCCGGTTACCCACTTATGACAGGCTGTAGACGTTCGCGTCACGCCCCGGGGGTTGAAAAGAAGGTCCTCTTCTCCCCGTGTAGTCTGAGTGGCGCTGGCTACCACCCTCAAACGTCAGATACAGTTGTAGTAAATATAAATACCCCGGAAAGTGAAGGAGGACACAGCCGCCCAGATAGCCGAATTGGTAAGGCATTCGAGATCTAATCGAAAGGCGTGGGTTCGGTCCCCACTCTGGGCGCGTGTTTTTCTTTCTTTCTCACGTAATTAATAACAGTAAAAAAAAATGTAACGTCACTAACGGTAAAAAAATATTCCAACCATTCCCCTATGCCTTCTTTGGCGTTGTAGACTGCCGGCATTTCTTTCTGTATATATATATATATATATATATATATATATATATATATATATATATATATTGTAACGAGGGTAATGAACATATGCAATAGACGCAACATGCCATCAAGACATCGGGGTATGTGCCTCACCAGCATAGCCCATATAGGATTACGACCAATTCACACTCGGGGATATGCGCCAAAGAGGTGTCAAGGAAGACGATGAACCACAGGACGTGCATGCGCCAGAAACGAGCTTGGTGAACGCAACGCTCAGACCTGCGTTATCCATCGGCTTCGCTCCTGCAATTAAACAACGTCAACCGGCTACCGGCGTGTCGGCTGTCTTCTTAACAAGTGGTGGAGGTCAGGAGTTTCGATCCCGCCCTGGAGCTTCGTTCCCGGACGCTACCACCCCCAATGTCCAGAGAAACCACTCAGCCTGTGATCTGCCGCGCCTCCATGCGCGAGCGGGAACCGGCCAAGTTCAGTGGTGCAGACGACAGCGACGCAGATGACTGGCTATCTTCCTTCGAACGCGTGAGTGCGTATAATAAGTGGGACGACAATGCCAAGCTTAGCAACGTCGCCTTCTCTCTAACGAAAGTCGCGGAAACATGGTACAACAATAACGAGTCCGATCTCCGGCCTTGGTCTCATTTCTGCAGTGAATTTATTAGAATTTTCGGCCGCCCTGCTGTACGAAAACTTCGCGCCGAACAGTGCTTACGTGCACGCGGACAGAAGGCTGGCGAGACGTTCACCAGCTATATCGAAGACGTCATTGATTTATGCAAACGCGTCGACCCCTCCATGACGGAAGCTGACAAGGTCCGGAACATTTTAAAAGGCGTTGACGACGACGCTTTCCAGATGCTCTTGGCTAGAGACCCCAAAACTGTTGCGGATGTCGTCCGCTTGTGTCAGAGTTTTGACGATCTACGCAAGCAGCGAGCTCTGACTCGACAAGCCTGTGCTCGCGGGGAGTCCGTGGCGAGCGTGGCGGCTACGTACGACGAGGATTCCGCTCTGTTTTCCCGCATCAAAGACTTTATACGAGAAGAGGTGGCCCGCCAAGTTTCCCTGCTCCCCTGCACCGTAGAGCCGCCTTCTCCACTAGCGCCTACACTCCGGAATATGATACGGGACCAGGTAGCTAACGCATTGCCACCAGCCGAACACACCGCACCAGTCGCTGCCCCTACGCCCCTCTCCCCTCTCACCTACGCCCCTCTCACCTACGCTGGAGCGACAGCCAGGCCGCCACCACCGCCTGCTCCATTCTTCCAGTCCCCAGCGCCGCAACCAGCCGTGTCGTTCCAGCCGGCGGTGCGCATTGCGCCGACTCACGTACCATCACGACCACTTCCAACCCCTATCACCAGTCCTTACGATGCGAATGCGTGGCGCACACCGGACAATCGGCCCATCTGTTTCGCGTGTCGGACACCCGGACATGTCGCCCGCTACTGTCGTCGTCGTGTGCTGCAGCCCGCCAACATTTTTCAAGCACCTTTTTACGCAAGCCCCCACATCCCGTCTTATGTTCCGCCGCAAACTCCGCAGAATTTGCCCACCGAGTCTTCTGAACAGCCGCCGTTCGCCAGCCGCCGCTCGTCCTCCCCACGTCGCCGCTCAGTTTCCCCCATGCGTCGCCGCCCGAGCAGTGACGGGGAGGAAAACTAACAGCCGCAGTTCCTGAGGCAAGAGCTGCGTCACCGTCGAACTGCACAAGTCCTCAATTTTCACCGAAAAATGTTATTGACGTGATTGTAGAAGGTGCCCCTACTGTTGCGCTAATCGATACAGGAGCCGCTGTTTCTGTTATCCATGCCCGTCTCTGCCGCTCTCTACGAAAAGTGATGACGCCACTTTCTGGACTTTCATTACGAGCCGCCAATTCGCAACCCATTAAGCCGCTTGCTGCCTGCACTGCACGGGTCGTCATCAAGAACATCTCTTACATCGTTGAGTTCATCGTCTTGCCATCCTGCTCCCATGACGTAATTCTGGGTTGGGACTTTCTTTCCCGCCACGACGCTATTATTGACTGTGCTCGGGCTGAAGTTGAATTTTCCACTGACGTCTTAGAGGATTCCGGTGATGCCCCTACTACCAAGCTACTAATTGCTGAAGACACTGACGTTCCGCCAGGCTCCTCTGTCCTCGTTCCATTATGTTGCACGACTGTCCCAGACGCAACTGTTCTCTTTACGCCCTCAGCCATTTTCCTACGTCGGAAATGTCTTCCTTTGCCCTGTGCCATTTTAACAACTCGTGATGGCGCAAGCACTATGTTAGTCACGAATCCGTCGGCGACTCCGTGTTCCCTTTTTAGCGGAGAAACACTTGGGTTTATCGAGATTGTGGATGCCCGGCTAGTCGTCGATGTACCTGACCATTTGCGCCATGTTCAGATTGACGGACTGAGTGTTAGTTCCGGCGTACCAGAACAATTGCCATCTGCTGCTTTCCACCAGTGCATGGACGAAGACCTTGACGCAACCCAACGATCACGACTTGCTGCATTGCTTCGGAAGTTCTGTTCGTCGTTTGATCACGCGCAAAGCTCGCTGGGTCGCACGTCCGTTGTCACGCACTCCATTGATACTGGTTCGCACGCCCCGCTTCGACAGCGCCCCTATCGAGTGTCACCGACTGAGCGCCAAACTATTGAAGACAACGTGACGGATATGCTCAAGCGAGGTGTTATTCGCCCTTCCAAGAGTCCCTGGGCTTCGCCTGTGGTGCTTGTTCGGAAGAAAGATGGCTCCATTAGGTTTTGCGTAGATTATCGCCGCTTGAACACCATTACACGCAAAGACGTATACCCGCTCCCTCGCATCGATGATGCGCTTGATTGTTTGCAAGGAGCCGAATTTTTCTCATCCCTCGACTTACGATCCGGGTACTGGCAGGTCCCAATGGCGGAGGCTGATCGCGCAAAGACGGCATTCGTCACCCCTGATGGCCTCTACGAATTTAACGTTATGCCGTTCGGGCTATGCAATGCCCCAGCCACGTTTGAAAGAATGATGGACAGTCTTTTGCGCGGCCTCAAATGGAAGACGTGCCTTTGCTACTTGGATGATGTAGTCGTTTTCGCTCCAGATTTTGAGACGCACCTGGTTCGCCTAGAGCAAGTTTTGACGTGTCTCGCCGCGGCGGGACTGCAGCTCAATCTGAAGAAGTGTCACTTTGCCGCGCGCAAACTGACCATCCTGGGTCATGTCGTTTGCAAGGAGGGCGTTCGTCCGGACGAGACCAAGCTTCGTGCCGTCGCGGAGTTCCCGAAACCGACCACCCTAAAGGCACTTAGGAGCTTTATCGGGCTGTGTTCATATTTTCGGCGGTTTATTCGCAACTTTGCGTCCATCATTTTACCTCTAACAAAGCTTCTCAGCAGCGACAACGGCATTTCTGCTTGGTCAGCATCCTGTGACGAGGCGTTTGCGACACTCCGTCGTCTGCTCACATCGCCGCCTATACTTCGACATTTTGACCCGTCTTCTCCAACAGAAGTCCACACAGATGCTAGTGGTATTGGCCTTGGTGCCGTGCTGGCGCAGCGGAAATCTGGCTTTGCGGAGCACGTCGTTGCATACGCGAGCCGGACGCTGACAAAGGCTGAGTCCAACTACTCAGTCACTGAAAAAGAGTGTTTGGCCATAATATGGGCATAGGGGAAGTTTCGCCCATACTTGTATGGCCGCCGATTTGACGTCGTCACCGACCACCACGCACTGTGCTGGCTGGCCTCCCTCAGAGATCCTTGTGGTCGCCTTGGTCGATGGGCTCTTCGGCTCCAAGAGTACGATATCAACGTCGTCTACCGTTCAGGCCGGAAGCACTCAGACGCGGATGCCCTCTCGCGCTCTCCGCTGCCGGCTGACGTGTCTCACCTCGCCACTACCGACTGCAGCTTGTCGTCTCTCAGTGCTACTAACATGTGCGCTGAGCAGCAAAAGGACCCATGAATAGCTTCCATGATCAGCTTCCTCTCCGGTGCGTCACCTGCCCGTGTATCAAGGGCCCTGCGACGGCAAGCTTCTCACTTTCAACTGCGCGACGAGCTGCTTTACCGCCGAAATTATTTCTCGGACGGTCGCAAGTGGCTGCTGGTTATTCCACGCCATTTGCGCGCAGATATATGCGCTTCATTTCATGACGACCCGACCTGCGCCCATGCTGGCGTCATCAAGACATACGAGCGACTCCGCCTCCGTTATTATTGGCGTGGAATGTACAACTTCGTACAGAAGTACGTTCGCTCGTGCCCGGAATGCCAACGCCGCAAGTCGCCACCTGCTCGCTCGCCCGCTCCACTGCAACCACTACCCTGCCCGGAAAAACCCTTTGACCGCGTTGGGATCGACCTATACGGACCACTGCCTTCTACAGCTTCCGGTAACAGGTGGAAACGAGGTATGCTGAAACTGCTGCACTGCCCGCATCCACGGCTCGTGACGTCGCCACTTTCCTACTACGTCATTTTATACTTCGCCACGGGGCGCCTCGGGAGCTCCTGAGTGATCAAGGACGGGTCTTCTTGTCGGAAGTCGTGAAAGCGCTACTCGCCGAATGTCACATAGTTCATCGGACAAGCTCATCATACCACCCACAGACGAATGGGCTCACGGAGCGATTCAACCGCACCCTGGGCGACATGCTTTCAATGTATTTGTCATCGGACCACTCCAATTGGGACCTCGTGCTCCCATTTATAACGTACGCCTACAACACGGCCACACAGGCGACGACGGGATTTTCCCCGTTTTTCTTGCTTTACGGACGTGAGCCGACATGCGCCCTGGATACCATACTCCCTTACAACCGCGATGCCACAGAATACACACCGGTATCACAAATGGCGCAGCACGCCGAAGAATGTCGACAACTAGCCCGTTCTTTTACAACTGCTGACCAACAGCGCCAGAAGCATCGTCGTGACGACTCCACCGGTCCTACGACGTTTGATCCTGGTTCGCATGTGTGGCTTTGGGTGCCCTGCCCAACACCCGGTCTCTCCCAAAAATTGGTGGCCAAATATCACGGTCCATACAAGGTCATTGCCCGCACTTCGCCAGTGTTGAGCCCGTTACTCCGTCCTCGGATCTTCGCCGCCGGGGCCGTGAAACAGTCCACGTTGATAGGCTCAAGCCTTACTACGACCCGCTCGTGTCGACATCACCCTAAGTCGCCAGGTTGGCTCCTTCTGCACCGGGGGGTGATTGTAACGAGGGTAATGAACATATGCAATAGACGCAACATGCCATCAAGACATCGGGGTATGTGCCTCACCAGCATAGCCCATATAGGATTACGACCAATTCACACACGGGGATATGCGCCAAAGAGGTGTCAAGGAAGACGATGAACCACAGGACGTGCATGCGCCAGAAACGAGCTTGGTGAACGCAACGCTCAGACCTGCGTTATCCATCGGCTTCGCTCCTGCAATTAAACAACGTCAACCGGCTACCGGCGTGTCGGCTGTCTTCTTAACAATATATATATTTGTAGACTGGCCCCATGCATGTTGCTGTTACTACTAGTTATGTAGCCGGATCGCCTTTATTTAACCTAAAAGAAGCTATCGTACATGCGTCGCTCGACGACACAAGCCACGGCAGTTGGGTCGCGACCGTGTTTCGCTTGCTGCTTGAGCTGTCAGGATCGCGCGGATTTCACTTGTTGCAACCTCATTTTTCTTAAACGATCTCGTATTTAAATCCGTTCGACTAGGCGTCCAAGCGTTCGTCTTCCAAACTCTTCCAAAGCGGCCGTCCGCTTTGGAACTAAGGACACGGTACGTCTCGGTACCGTCCGGCCAACTCGCTACGGTTTACGGTATACGGTTCTGCGCATGCGCGGTGGTGTCCAGACGGTAGACGTTACCGTACCGGAACCGTTTTTCCGATCTGCTATAACTCTGTATTGAGGCTGCGGCGCCCGGATTCGAACCCATGCCCTCTCGAGCCCTCTCGAGCCCTCTCGTCGCAACGGGAGGTACGTGGCTTTTCTACCGACTGCGCTATGAGCAGGAGCAGCTGTAAGAACGCGCCTTATGTCCTTCCCTATGACTCAATCAGATGGTGCTGCCGTCTAGGAGAGGCGAAACGAAGCAGCACATCATGACGCTAATGAGCGCCGAAAGTTGGCGTCTCGATGCCAACGCCTTTGTGTACGGGGGACGCGCGTCAATTGAGGCAAGGCAGTGCTTCCTGTATAAAAAGGAGGCACTGAGCAAGGCTCCGCCTTGTCGTTGTTCCCATGACCGTTGTGTTTCAAGCTGCTGTTTCTGTTCATGTCATTTTTGGTTTTGTTGTCCCGAAATAAACCGGTTATTCTTTCGTTTGTTTCTTGCATGTCGGCGTCACGCGTACTTCGTCAGGCGGAGTCAGGCTTGCGAACCCTTCGCACATGAAGGCTGCTTTAGCATTCAACTACTTTAGCATTCAACTACTCCTGTGAAGGCACCTTTCACTTTCGTGTTTTACCGATTCCCATGAAAGAGGGATCAACCACAATTTTTTTAAAGACGCTCATTTATCGATGTTCCACCCTGTACATAACTCGTGCTTGCAGTGTTCTTTTAATTGAAAACAGATGAATGCTTGATTTTTGCGACAGTAAATAAAAAAATACTTGTCGAAAACAACGTTTTGGCCCAAAAAATCTGCGGAAATTCAGATAATTGTCTACTATATTGAGTAGCATTCTCATGCCGCTTGTCTTTAGTGTGAGTTCTTTACAGCCAATTTTTTTATTTTTCTAAATCCTGCCCGACCAATTATCTCAATTTACGCTGTTTTAACGATTACACGTGGAACTTTCGTGAAATCTGCATTACTGTGGGAATGCAGAGCGTATACTGTTCGCCATTTTCCGTAATTTTTATATACAGTAGAATCTCGTTAAACGGAAATCGCTTAAATGGAATTACCGCTTAAACGGAACAGTTGCCTGGAATTTGGTTGGTTTTCTATTCAGATAACGTAAAAAAACTCTCGGTAATCGGAACTAAAATTTCCGCATCACCGTGTAAACGGAACCAGAAATGGAACTTCTTGTGAAATCCCGTGGCATGAAAATCACCTTTTTACGGTTCCGGCTGTTTCGCTCTTGTTTGTTTTGTTTTTTTTCCTTCCTCCATGCTTTTTTGGCCTTGTTGGCCTCCTATAAGCCTCGTCTCGTAAGTGGTTAGCCGTGTTAGCGCAACGAATGCAACATCGCAGTTCTTGTTCCAGTCGTTCGATCCCGATTCTAGACACCGAGGCTACAGGGCTCACCTCCTGTCGCCTCGTTCGTGCCATCGTTGTGCTATTCGTCCTTCATTACCACGTTGCCGTCTCCTAAATTCGGTGGCTCGTAAACACTCGCGAAGTTGAGGCCTCCTCCGTGAAGATGCAGTTGCAAGGACTCAAACAAAAATGATTGACGCAATTTGTAGTGCACAGCGACTCATTGTTGCCTAATCAACTTTGTGAATGCTGTGCCTACGCTTCTTGTAGTTTTCTTGTTTTCTGAAAACTATCAGCTACAGTCACTTTCTAGTGGTTAGAGTTCCATGAAATGCCCTTAGAAGTGTGTACGCACATAAATTTGCACCTTAGAACATCTCTCTCAGTAAACGGAACTCCTGTTAAACGGAACTAATTTTTCCGGTCCCTTGAAGTTCCGTTTATCGAGAGTCTACTGCACTTTTTATTTTTTTAGTTTTTCAAAATTTCATTCGACCAATTATCTTCATTTACGCTATTATAACGATTACAGGTGATTTGATTTGATTGTGGGGTTTGATTTGATTTTTGGGCCAAAACGTTGTTTTCGACAAATATTGATTTGATTGTAGGGTTTAACACGCCGACGCAACGCAGGCGATGAGGCGCGCCGTAGTGGAGGGCTTCGGATTAATTTTGACGCCCGTGTGTACGAAATCTCGTACACACGGGCGTTAAATTTGCTTTCCGCCTTCATCAGAAAAGCGGCCACCGCGGCCGGGAAGCGAGCCCGCGTCCTCGTGCTCAGCAGCACAACGCCCTAGCCACTGGGCCACCGCGGCGGGTTAAATTTGTATTATTGTGGAAATGCAGGGCTTTGTACGGTTCGCCATTTCCCGTAATATTTTTTTTATATTTTTCTTATGTTTTTATTGTTTCAAAATTTCGTTCCACCAATTATCTCCATTTACAATATTGTAACGATTGCAGGTGGAAACTTCGCGAAATCTGCATCAATGTAAAAATGCAGGGCGTTACATGGTCTGGGGGGGGGAGGGAGGGGTACTCGGCAAAGAATGCTACACATTAAAATACAAGAAGACCTCACGGTCGAGCCAGTACCTCAATGAGGCATTCCAAATCGAACAGTAACAAAAGATCCCAAAAGGGGGCGGACAAGCATTGGAAGGCGACAAAACTGAATTGACTTGAGCGAACCTCCACTGACTGGGGGGAGCGAGACTGGGAGGGGAAGGGTGTCAGGGGTGGGCTGCGACATATCTGTCCGCGGCCAAATTAGGCCAAATCTTTCTCTGGCTCGAAGTTCTTTTTGTGGAACTGGGGGCGTGAACAGTTTTCGCGCGTTCCGCGCGGCTGATGCTGCGCCGACCGAGCAGAAAATGGAGGAATGTTGACAAGTTGTCATGCACGCGCCGTCTCGCAGGAACAGATCTTTGCTGGATAGATAGATAGATAGAAACTTTATTGTTCATGGGATGGTGGGGCGAATCAGCCGCCTCGGTCCAGGCAGCCGCTGAGGGCCCTGATGATGTGGGCCGCCAGTTCCCGTTGCTGTTGGAGACTCGCCGCAACAGCCAGCCACTCTCCGGTGTAATTGTGTGGTTGGGTAGGGTTGTAGGGGCACTCCCACAGAATGTGGTCCTGGGTAGGGGGAATAACGGACGTCACATTGCGCGGGAAGGAAAGTCAATACACCTTAGTTGTCTTTTTAGTGAAGTTGCGAGGGCCAAACAGAGGATCAAGCAGGCTAAGCCGTCCAGGCTGAACTTGAAAGCATCCGCAAAAGAAGACAGAATGCATTCCACAACCTGATCACATTCGTATTCATGACCGACGGGGTTAAAAACCATTGTGCATGCTTCAATACGAATAGTTTCACAGTTTCTGGAAAAGTTCCTGAAATGGAAACAGCCTGAATCGCTTATTTTAAATATATGTCACTTTCTTGCTGGAATAAGCAATAAAGCACTAGCTTTATTGGCAGCGAGCGCCATCTAGTGCGAACTAGCTTATCTAAAATGTTTTTGTTTCAGTAAATGTGTTTTCAGTACAGAAGTAAGCTATATAGGCTGTTATGAACATTTTCGTGGATCTAAAAGCCTTTTGTATTGTTGCGAGATGGTTTTAAAGCCCTTGGTGCCTAGATTTATTAATCTCATTCGAATATGTGCAAATGAATCCCCTTTAATTGTTTAGCCTCTAGGTGATCTTCATACTTAAAGGGGTCATGCAGACAAAACACAGGTTTGGTTCATTCAAAAGATTGCCTCGTTTTTTTTTTTTAACTTTTAACGCACACTTCGCTCAAAAAGCTATATGCGACCCACTGGCCATGCGACCCACTATCTCATTTCCCGCAACAGAACCTATGAGGTCATATGCCCAGCGTGCCCAACTCTGCGATCGACTGAGGCTGGCAAATGCAAACGCAAATTAGGCATGGCTTATATGCTTGTCGAACGAGCTATTTGCGTTTAAATGTGATGCATATTCATTTTACAGCAGTAAGGATAGCGGGGTAAACAATGGAAGTTATGAAAATACACGTAAATTTAGAGTGCCGATGCGCACTGCTGTTGGTACTGGGCGTACTATGCTTGTGTTAGCTACGCAGCAGCCCGCCGCTTTGTAGTTAACTGTACTCTGACCGATTGGCGTAAGCGACGTTGTCTAACGTGACCCTGTTGGTCGAGCATACCCCATGTTTCACGAAACGATTACTTTATAGCGCAGCAAAAACAAGCCGGGTGCAAATACGGTCAAAAACAAAGCAACGGCGGGCAACGGTGCGCGGCTCAATTATGGTAGCGCCATCTGGGTGGACTGACGGTAAGCAAGGCTGTCGAGCCTAATGACGCACTGGAAGTTCGTTTGAATACCCGCACTTGTGACTTCATAGCAGACGCCACGAAAATAAACGATTTGGCGGGAGAATCAAAATTTTAAATTGAATTGATTAATTTCTCAATGATGACGGCATCGTTTGCTGCCGGACAAGCGGGGGGCACTATAAAACACGAAATCTTTCGAATAAACCAAACTTGTATTTTGTCTGCATGGCTCCTTTAAAGCAAAGCTTTCTGTGCCTCACTGGTGCCGTCCATCGTTACGCCAAAACGCACTGCAGGAAAGCCAACTTACACAAGCGCCCCAAGAAAAAACTATTCCCGTGGGCGGAATCGACCCTGGTGAAACTATAACGGTAACTCGTTAGGTTTATGAAGGAACGGCAGGAACGGCGTTCCTTCAGCAAACGTTGCATTCCTAGGATTAGGCTGTTTTTGATGCTAAGGCTCGAGTACAAATATCCACAAGTCGCTACTGTGTTTCTCTTCCTACAAGAACGTGCTTTCTCGAAAGTCAAAAACATAAGAATAACCAGTCAGCGGGGCGCAGCTTGTGCTTGCTTTCATGGCGGCGGAGCTTACGCGGCGTTCGACGGGTGAATAGCGCAGCCGCGAGAATGCTTTTCACCTTTCGTCATTTTTCTGGAAAAGCCAAGATGCGTGTTCCCTGCCGGGGAAAGGTTGTCCGAGCGGTGCTGCAGGTTCCTTGTAAAACCACCGTATCCGTATATTGTCAGGGCTAAATACCACATTAGTACGCGCGCGGCGCGGGTGCGTTGCTATGCTTTGCTATGAGGTTTTGATGGGTTTTGAGGGGGGGGGGGGATAGATGGGTGAAAAGGGCCCGAAACTGTCTGGAGTGGGGTGCCGACAGGGGAGTTGCGTTCGCTGTGAGGTCATTCGAAGTGTCACCGGCTATGAATAGGGCTGGGCGCGCCGCAGTGTCTCGGCATGCTGTACTGCTCGAAGTTACAAAGTACGAATGCAGTCAGTCACTGCGCGGTCTGTGGGTCGAAGGGAATGGTTGAAGGGAGTGCCAGGATCTTTTGTATTGCACGCGTCGTGTTGACAAAGGACAGGATTTTCGTCATTGTTGGGCATAATTTCGTCGCGTGCGGCATGGACCTGAGAGAGGCCGCCGGAGCGTGGACGGCCAGCGTTCAGAGTTACTTTAGTTGGTGGGTTTCAACCTGTGCTTCGATTTTTTATAGTGCAAATGTTTTTTACGCACGTGATTATGCTCCGCGTTATTTCCTGTGCTTTTCCCTTATGCGTATTTCTAACCATTTCTATTTCTATTTTTGGTTGTTTACTTTAGCTAGTACCTTGATTGTGCTCGGTATAATTTGTTTTTCTTGCGCGTAGATTTCATGGGTGACTACGCTGCTGACTTTTATTTTTCTCCTTTTTCTTGACTTGTGGTACCGGGGTTCTTGCACCCGGCCGCGGTTCCCCAGAAGGACACTGAGCCCCCTCGATCACACCTTTACTGGGAGTCCCGCTCCGCCAAGGTCCACTGCTCAGCCGATCCGGCTGCACACACGTAGCCCAGCCGAGTCCGCCATGTTCTAACCTCGCTCATCTCGAGCCACAACTTCATACTCCGCCGGCACATGTCCATCCCGTGGGATTGTCCCCCGCCACTATTGCCGGATTACCACAGACTTGAACTTGTATTGTGAGCCTTGTAGCCATTACTTGTTCTGTTGTGTTTTGTTGCTCGCAAATTTGTGCTGTATGATCCTCACAGCTTCATTTTTGTAACCCCCTTACTCAATACCCTGTACAGAGCCTGTAAGGCATTTTAAATAACCTGCAATAATGTAATAACCATTCATTAAACGCCTAGGTATTGTTTCTTTCGACACAGTTTCCTATGCAAGAAATTTAATTATGTTCATGCATGTAACTTCTTATTTGCACATCTGAAGTGCAGTAACCTTACTGGGAATTTGTAAGACCCAAGTGGAAAGTGTCATATGTGTTGCACGCATAATATACGAGCACCAAAATCGCAGTTAGACATGCCTGGCGTTTGTCCGGTGCTCCCTGACATGGGAATGCGTGCTACACCTATCTAGGAGCGTTTCTTTGGATTATTTTTATCTTCAGATAACCTGCCGCCGGCGGTGTTCGTGTTCGTATAATATACGTAGTTTGGTGTAAGCTTAAATTTCACTTTATTTCGCCTTGGGATTATCCGACACCATACTTTAATAAAAAAAAATGAAAAGTAGCGTTAATGTAACGACACGTTCCAATGTTCGAAGTGGAACTGGAACGCGTTCCTTTCGCAGTAAAGGAGCTTGTAACGGGAACTCATTTCAAAATTGGCAAGGAACGAGGAACGAGCTTTCGTTCCTATTTTAAAGGGACAACACTGCCTAGGACCCTCGTGTTATAAAGCCGACGTCTATCCGATTGCGCGAATCCGACAAGGTCGCAGCAGTTTTGATTTTCGACTCTGACTCAGGTTGCATGGGACTTTACTGCAAATGGTGTTTTGATTTAGGTTTTATGAGCTAACTTGTCGGTGAACTTGTATTTTACTCCAAGTAGGTATAGGGCAATGCCCGTGGTTAGTTCTAAGCAGTCGGAACGTATAAATTATCCTCTACACCCTTAAACTGCCTAAGTCATTTCAAAGACGCTCACGCCGGATGTCAACAACTAGGCGGCCAACACGCAGCGGATCATATCTTCGCGGTCACCGATAGGACGGGTATTTCAGACATGAATCTTGGTTTATCTTCGCGTGCGAGGCGTGTACACGCGGATATAGGGAAAAAGGGCAACGCCCGCGGATTAGTTCTAAGCAGTCGTAACGTATATGCCTCTACGCCCTCAAACATTCCTCACCTGCAGCCCCCCGAGCACAACCGATTCAGGCATGGAATTCTGCCTGCTGCGGAAGTAACCATCATCCCGCATACTTAAGAGGCTAAGCTGCATAGGTGAAACCACGCTAGGAAGGCTCTTGGGACACAAACAGCACTCCCTCAAGGATCTGGACACCTTGGTGTAGTAGACGGCCGCCACCTCCCATGGTCGACCAACTCAACTTTCGGTCCTCAGTCCCCAGCAGCTGTACAGCACCTGACCGAGGCGGCGGTCAGGCCAGCGATACAGCAGAGGGCGCTAAGAATCTCTGGGTCCGGACAAGCCGCTTTTGGAACTTGAGCCTGGCAAAGTACAACGCGCGAACCCTGTCTCGCAAAGGAAGCTTACCTCTTCTACTATATGAGCTCTCGGACATCATCTTATAGGGCTAGGTTAAGTTAGAAGAACAGGAGAAATCTTCTTGGAGCTTAGTAGAGGGCATATTCTGCGCTACCGAGGGCATCAAGAAAAAAAAAGAGCACGAGGGTTGGATTCCTAATCCACAAAGAAATAGCAGGGAACGTGGAAGAATTCTTTAGCATTTACGAAAGAGTCGTAGTCATTGTGGTCAAGGTAAACAAGTGATACAGATTAAAGATAGTACACGCCCAGTATGCGCCAACAGCTAACTAAAGTTTCTACAAGGACGGCGAATCAGCCATGAAGATGGGAGCAACGCTGTTCACGATTGTGATGGGGGACTATAACGCTGAAGTAGCTAGGTGCGAAGCAAATAGGATAAAGGTCATTGGGAAACGTTGGAATGGGCAGTCCCAACGATACCTATGCAAAACTGGACGCCACTCACTCACGCTCACACAGAAAAATATATTTTCTCTTACGCACTCACTCACATTCACGCTCACCAGTCGCCCTCACCACTCGCACTCACGCTCACTACGCGCCTTCCACCACTCGAGCTCACGCTGACCACTCGTACTCACTTGCGCTCACCGCTCGCCGTCACCACTCGCACTCACTCGAGCTCACGCTCACCACACGCCATCACCACTCGCACTCACTCACGCTCACCATTCGCTGTCAACACTCGCGCGCACTACTCGTCGTCTCCCCTCGCACGCGAGTGTGTGCAGCAGACCCTCCGTGAGTCATGGAACCGAACAGTATTAGTTCACATGGAGGAAAAAAAAGCTTAGGAGAGGCCCTGACGTCACACCCAGAGCAGCCGGAAACGCCATTTCTGTAAGTCGAATGGCGGACTCTTTTTCCCTCTCTCTCGGTGCACCTTCTCCGCCTCCTCCGTCCTGTATCGCCTCTCTTGTCGTCTGCATCTGCCAGCGCCTAGCCGGCGGAAATCAGCTGATAGGCAGGTAGAAGGCCGTTTTGCAGCGCGTGACCGTGAACCTAAACGGGCGGTTACACCGTTACACGGCATTCAGTGTGGCCGCAGCAGTTTTGCGAAGCGGCTCGCTCTAACAATGCCGCAATGCTCGGTGCCAGGCTGCAAGTCGCGATCGGTACCCAAGGAATTGGGCGTCACTTTCCACCGGTTAGTGCATCATTCCGCTGACAAGTATTGCTGTACATTGGTGTGCATTCATCCTTTGTTTGCAATCGCCGCCGTTTATAGGTTCCCAAGCGATGGAGAACGCCGCAAACAGTGGGCGAACGCCGTGCGGCTACCGGACTGGAAAGTGCCCAAGTTTGCGTTGCAGTTTCACTGGCAATCCCAGAGATGACTAGTCAATTAAACGGCCGTTCTATATATATAGGTAAGCAGTACTTCATGCAGATTTCACGCTAAAAAATTGTGGAATGTTTTTACCGTTGTTCGCGTGCCTTCGATAGAATTTTTTGCGAAGGAGGAGGAGGAGGAGGAGGAGGCAAAACGTTTTATTGAGTAAAAAAAAGGAGAGGGTGGGTGGCGTCAATAAACTTTTTTTCGCCAAGTTTCAACTTGTCTCAGTGTCAATAAATTCAAGGTGATATCAGTTGAAAACGTTCATACACTAACCTCGCAGTATGAAGCGTTTAAAAGCGAAATCCAGAGCGAGACCACAAAAAGATCCAGATTCCAGATCCAGCACTCTTCCAGTCAACAGACGGACACCTACCAAGGTAATAGGACGATGGAATTATATCAACTGGGAATCTACCTTGTAGCAGTTGCAAAGGCACTGCCGCGCATTGCCGGCCTAGCAAACTACATGCACCGGCGATAACCAAAAAAATTGAGTTGCGAATCATTCGGTTGCAAGTCGCCTACGTACTGCACACCGTGTATCACTTCCCGAAAATCTACCTGACGGGTGTCCGCGCGTACGACGGGACGGCGCGTTCACGATATCTGCACTTCAATAGGCGCGTCGTGATCGCGACCGGAGCAAAAGCTTGACGCGGTACAAGGTGCACTTGCAAGTAGAAATTAAATGACATATTCACATCGGCCCAGCTGTCGAAACTCACAGCATCCTTTTCGAGTTCCGCAAGACCACAGCGCAGCAAAGCGAAGCAGCAATCTTCGCAATCGGACGACAAGGCAGGCGCTGCCTTTCCTCCATGACTGGCGAACGGCGGGCGGGCTGTTGCTAAGACGCCGTTGCTAACGCGACTTCCAATGGCCGCCGAAAACACGTGACTTCCTCCACACTTTTGCCAATGCGCGGGGATAGCTGGGGGCCTCTCCTAATAGTTCATAAGGCCATCCAAATTATATTCCCAAATCAACACGACACCAGACAATTAATTCAACGGCGCCCTATAGCAGGAGCTCAGTGACGACATATTTCCGAAGTTAAAAGCATTCCCGCCATTAACAACCATCACAGCGAACGGCTCCTGTGACGAATAGCCAACAGCGAGTACAAGCGCAATAGTGGCGCTTAACGCGGTATGTCCCGCAAATGGCGCGAGTAGCGCGCATGCTCTCGCGAGTGGTGAACGGGGCTCACACCGTGTGGCACTCGCGTTCGCGAGTATAGGGACCGGGCGGCCGTTGTATGGCACCACCGTCGTTTCAGCGAACAGCGCCGCCCGTGGCGAACCGCTCGTCAGTGGAATGCCGGTGGCGGTCAGCACAGCGTAGTTGTGCATGGCTTTCTGTCGTTTTTCTGTGGTGCAGCTTGCAAAGCGTACGTAACCCCACGGGCATTTTTCAAATCGGTAAATCTTGAGCGTGGATGTGACGTTTACGAGGGATGTCATGTGTGTTATTTACGCCTATACTCGGTATTTACAAATAGCAGACGACGCTCAATGCGCCAAGCTGGAAGTCAACCTGGAAGTGAAAGTTCGTTGCTTCATGCAATTTTTTTCATGCCTGCATACAGTTTCGCGAATTGAGGAGTATATTGCCGCTAAATGCTCCCACAAAGCCGGGGTGTGCAACCGATCTAGGAATGCTGCGGCGCTGGCCTTTGGCAGTTGATGACGAAACGGCGTCGACGTCGTGCACAAGCGAAAGACAAAGTTTGAGGGTGACTTCGAAGATTTACCTCAAAACAGAAATTGTGATGGACGACGCTTCCGTAACTTCATTACCGACGGCTGAAACATGTTTAATTTCACAGAAATGCTCTTACTACAGTCATCGGGAATCGTTGATAGAATAAATATTAATACCGCATGATAGTAGAACGTTATTGCTTGTCGTGGAGAAGCACTGCTTTACAAGAATTGCAATGGTTGCTGGCTAGTTGGTAAATGGTTTTTCAAAAACCAATTCCTGCGTGGCTGAAGGACGCAAGACAGGAGGGTGCCCGAAACCTGTACTCAGCTTCACAACTGAATGCTGCGGTCAGTTTACAAGCTGCCACCTACGATTGAAAAATCATGCACACCTCCGTCTAACGACGATGATCGTTTATCGCAACGATCTATCGTATGGGTTTCCTTGGTTGCCTTCTGGATTTAAACTTTGACTAATTAAGCGTCGAATTTGACAAGCACGCAGTTTGGTATTTTAATCGCAGCGTCTTTGACTGACCATTTCCCATTCGATTTCGCACGAAGAAAGCTTTCTGTTCAACCATCATAATCATTAGATGGAGGGCGAGATGATTTTTCTGTTTAATTTTGAACTTCAATGCCCCCTCTCCAAATCTAAACTTTTTCAGCGTGTCGGAAATATGTCTGTGTTGGAGGACTCGGGCTCGTGCACCCATGTTTGAGGCAACTAATCGCGCGTTTTTGGTGTCTTCACCAGGCATTACACGATTTTTTAGGTACTCTGTAAAGAATACTTTAGCATTAAAAAACACCGGCTGACGTTAACACTGCCACATTTTTTAACTATCGGTGCCAGCAGGTATTCTACGCAGATGGTAAAGGGAAGGGGAGGGGAGGAGGGATGGTTTGTAGCTTGGGCTTTTGAGTTGGCGAATAACTTTGGCTCTTGATAAAATGACCACCACAAACGTGGGATTTCCACTTCGGCTTTCAGGCTCCCATGCTGTCACAGTGTCGCTCGCCAAAACCGAAGGTACAAAGCTTACGGTTACAGAAACTGCAAACTACCGCAACATTTCTACGTACACGGTAATCCATCTCGTATGCAGGTGCCTTTCTATTTAAAGCACACGTATCGAGGTATCCCAGCGCTAAGGCTGGCGTGGAAACCGTAGACATTGAAACCAGCGAAGATAATTTAAAGTGGTAGAAGGGAATTTTAATATTGCTAATAGTTTTATTCCTACTCAGATCGCGCGGAGCCAGGCGCAGAGCGCTGCAAAAAGCGCTCGTGTCAATGTAGCCCTTCCCCAACTTTACAAGCATCCAATAAGTTTGCGTAGCCGTTAGTGCATTTAAGAAAAAACTAATACTAAGAATAGTAATTTTATTCGAGCTCAGAACGGGTGCAGCCAAGCGCAGGTCGCTTCAAAAAGCGCTCATGCCACTGCAGCCGATACCCAACTTTCGGCGCGTCTGACAAGTTTAAGTAGTCATTACCGCATCTAAGAACCCAACACACCTGTCTAGACTTCGTTTCATCTCACATGTCTGCTCACAACGCCACCAAAACATACAAAGCACCGAAGTAAACACGACAAAAACAACGGGAGGCTGTGTAGTCCAATGCACCGGCGCATTCCACTGACGAGCGGAGCGCCGAGTGGTGGCGCCACCCGTCCAGCTGCCCGGTCCCTATAGTGAGTGAGGCTCGCCGGGAGGGGCGCTCGCACTCGCGAGTGGTGAGCAGGGCTCACTGCCCGTGGGGCTCGCACTCACACTCGCCAGTCCAAAACGATGGCGAGGCTCACTCACCAATCACTTATGAGTGGTGAGTGGGGGTTGTGTGAGTGCACTCGTGAGTGAGCGTCCGACCTATGGTCGCAACAGTCGAGGAGATACACTGGTGGCATTTGCAGAGAGGAATGACCTGAGGATAATGAACACATTCTTCCGCAATCGAAAGAACAGGAAACGGCCATGTAAAAGTACCAATGGACCAAGAAAATGACATTGACTCCATTTTAAATGCAGAGCATTTCAGTAACTCACGATGTCACCCGCGTTGACGTCCGTAGTCGTAGTCCGCACCCCTCCCGCTACACTATATAAAAAAAATACTATCCGGCGCCAGGTTTCGATCCCTCGACCCTGCGGGCGGAACGCAATGTACATGGTGCTCTACCCACTGCGCCACAAAGCCGACACAGAATGGCAGGCTACGAACGCGCCTTATATCCTTGACTCATTTGAACTACGTCAAGAAGCTGCTGATACAACGCATTCACTACCACCAACTCCCCAAACACTAAACGTTAACGCAATACACCCACCCCCTATGCGACGCATTTACTCGAGTCCCCCTCGCGGAAAGATGGGCCCAATTTACGATAGTAAGCGAAAAAAAGTGGCAGTGCAACGCCGGCACGCGGGAGAAAAAGCAAGCACAAAGAAGAACAGAACTCCCGCTGGCGCAGTTTCAGGCAGGGGGCGCGCGAGCCCTGCGAAAGGGGAAATTTGAATTTCATTGGGTGATGGCAGTGAGCGGATAACGGCGCTACAGTCCATTATGGCGAATCACTGCTCTGCACTTCCGTCCGCTTTCACATTGAGTGGAACGGCTTTAATTTTAAGTGACAACCCTGGTATTGTGCAGGACGTAGAGATGCTAGGCAAGATTGGGAGCAGTGATCATAGGAAGGGTAGATGCAAGCTAAGGCTTAATCCCCCCACCCCCCCACAAAAAAAGAAAGCTCGTGAAAAGTCAGAAGCCCAGCATGAAGTCAATTAGAGACAGGAGGTAGGATTATAAAATAACCCTTCAAAACAAATTCGTGATTCTAAACGAGGAGAACGAGGATAGTGTTGACAGGCTAAATTATAACCTAACAACTGCAATCATAGAATCAGCAGAAGCTGCTGCGAGAAGAAATATGTAGAAAACAAACTGGAAAACTAACTCAGAAAACGAAGTAACTAACGGCGAAACGTAGGAAAATTAAGTGTCAAGTACGGCGCATCAAATTGAATTAGCAGAGATGTCGAAATTAACAGATGTAAAACAAAGGACATTCGTGCGTACATGGCAGTGACCCAGCTGAAAAGGGTACTGACACGAAATTTTTGTGTCCTTTTTTCGCTGCTGTGGGTGCCTATCAGCCCACTAATCATATAATCACACATTGGTCGACAACAGCGTAAATAATTGATTGTAGCCTCTTGTATTCGTGTCAGTTTTGGTTTCGACTAAACGAACAGTGAGGCGGCCTCCATGACAGGAGGGCGCTCATGACGTCACCGTTCTTGTCGCACCACGGCCAGTGTGGCGCGCCCAGACCGGCTGTGGTCTCCACCGTCGATGGATCGGCGCGTTAAACCCCCACAATCAATCAATCAATATTTGAAATATTCATGCATTTGAAAACCAAAATGTGTGAATATTTTGTTTCGTCACATGACCAACGACTGTCATTCAGGCTTTGGGCAGCATGACGTCAGTCCCAAAGCCGTGACGTAATACACACGACGGAACAGCGCGCGCCAACCGCAGCCAGTGCGTTGGCCACTTCACGGGGGCCCTCACCTCGGCAGTTTGGGTAAACTGAACTAGAATATGGTCTATTTCACTCTAGTTTGGGGACAGGAGGAACAGATGGCGTCGTGATGATGCCGATTGAGGAAGGGTATCCGTTCGGAGCTTTCTCGTTCGGACAAAGAATAAAATGGATTTAAAATGTGTTATAGTACTGAACGGGTACAGTTTAAACATCTCCCAGCAAGGGACAGAGGCCTTTGCTCTGCAGTGGGCGTAGACAGGATGATGATGATGATGATGATGATGATGATGATGATGATGATGATATATTGCTGTAGTTCCGCAAGTAAGAGTCTTTTTCTCTTTGATGTAGGGGGAGGAGGAATAAACATTTCATTGAGCAGTCATTGTTGTTGGGTTGACCGCCAGGTGGGGGACAACTGTTTTCTTTTTACGTTCAAACATCACAGATAATGCCGGGAAATTTATATTGATACGCGTACGTAAACGCTCGATCGACCCATTCGTGTGAAGGAGGTGCGCTTAATTATGACGTGAAAATTCTAGCAAAGATAAAAGTCTTGGGCACACGCTCGCCAAGACCGAATTAAAATCAAATCACATGTAACACGGATATTGCACGAGCTGCATACGTCAATGCATTAAAACTCGTGCCCCAACGCACTCTACCGCGTTTCTCCGGGTATCAAATCAATAAGTTAAGCGAGCCATATTTGCGTCGCCACACGGCTACAAGCGAGCAGATAACTAGCGGTGAGGTTGGGGGTTTTCTATTCGCCCTCCCTACCCCGTTTTACAGGTCCCTTTTTGCTGAGGAGTTCGTCGATAAGCAACATCAGCTGGTCCTTCGTCACCGTGTCCGAGCCGGGCTGCTGCCGGGTGCTGCCCGGTGTCGTAGCGCGACTGCCCACCTGCTGCGTCGGGGTCTCTCGCTGCGTGGGAGTCTCGGCCTTTCCGTGTGGCCCTCGGCCCGGTGTCGTAGCGCGACTGCCCACCTGCTGCGTCGGGGTCTCTCGCTGCGTGGGAGTCTCGG
Organism: Haemaphysalis longicornis; assembly: GCF_048455015.1. Taxonomy (NCBI): domain Eukaryota; kingdom Metazoa; phylum Arthropoda; class Arachnida; order Ixodida; family Ixodidae; genus Haemaphysalis; species Haemaphysalis longicornis. The sequence goes on along the minus strand of NW_027526415.1, from coordinate 1,416,646 downwards.
CCTTTCCGTGTGGCCCTCGGCCCGCCTTCGTGCTCTTGACTGCCTGGAAAACCTCCGAGGCGTTCTGTTCGCCAAAAAAATTTTCGTCCACTTCGCAGTTCGGGATGCTCTCTCTGGAATTCGAGCGCCAGGCGCTGGGGGCTTCCCTCGCACGAGGCATCTTGGGTTCCGCAACCGAAGCTCTTCTGTCGCGTGGCCTGTTGGCTTTCTTGTCGGGGTTGAGGGAGAACATCAAGGGCCGTGACTTGGTCGGTGGCTCGCAATCCTCTCCGGCGGAGACGGAATTCGAACTAAGCGAGCTGCCTTCCCGTGCTTGGTTCCAGTAACCCCGCGAGACGTTCCTGCTCCTGCTGGAGGGGCGGCCCTGGTTGATGCGCAGGTTCAGTTGCAGATCTGACAGCGCTCGCGGACACTCGGGCTCGTCGTAGTTCATCTCCTCGCTGCCGTAGTCCTGTCTCTGCTGCGCGGACAACCTGGAAGGGTGCGGCGCTGTAGACATGGCCTTTCTGCGGGCGCTTTCCCGCGCGTATTCCGCCGCCATGATGTCCGCAGTAGGAACGCCGTACTTTGCCATGTCCTTCCTCCGGGCGCGCTCTCGCGCGTACTCCTGATCCACGGCATCTAAGGCCGGCGGTCTGTCGTGCGAGAGCATCGTCTTTCTCCGGCTGCTTTCTTTCGTGAGCTCCGGCTCGAAGCGGTTCGGGGCACTGTACGAGGAGCTGCGGAAGTCGCGCCGGACCTCGTCGCGGACCTCCTTGGTTTGCGTGGACTTCTCTACTGGACGCTTGTTGAAGAGGACGTCGGTCAGAGGCCTGCCGCGGTTCTCGACCACGCAGAGGCGGTCATCCTTCTGCGTCACCGATTGGTACGCGATCTGTCCGTGGAACGCCTTCAGGAAGCATACGATGCACAACATCACCAGCACGGCTCCCATGAAGATGCTGGTGATGACGATGAAGATGATGAGCGCTGCCGAGGGACGGTGTTTGGCCGGTTGCTCGAGGGTCTCGACGATAATTTGGTCGAAGGCGGACATGTCGTGGCGCCTCTGCTTGGCTGCCGCGCCGCTGGCACCATCGCCGTGCCACGGCTGCTGCGCCACGTCGTCTGGCTCGCCACGGAAGTTGGCCGCGGCTACGGAGCCGTCCTTGACGGCCGTGCGGGGCGCCGTCGCCACGGCGGCCACAACCGTCAACATGACCGCGGCCCGCATGCCGCACGACCGCCCGCTACGGCAACCCTACAGCCCCCACCTCATCTTCCTTTACGCCAGGCATCGCTGCCGGTAGGTGCCGCTGGTGCAGGTCTCACAGGTAGTGGTGATACCGACGACGATTGCGCGGAAATATGCCGTCAAACCTCGTTGATTATCTTGAAATGATAATTGGATTCAAGTTTGTATGGCATGACACGCACAAGAGTAAAAAGAAATCGTACAGGTGACGCAGTGCATAAAACTGAACGGGATCAGGACATTTCAGTGTAGGTCATTTCGGTGCAGGGCGTTTCGGTGCGCGGACTTTTCGGTGCACGGACATTCCGGTGCACGGGATGTCCCAGGCATTATTTTAACATTTTATTTTAATTTCGTCAGACGATATGATTTTAACGTTCAAGAGTTGTGTTCGGGCCGCACTGCGCGGAAACGAAGCATCAGCGCGCATCATCAGCGGAGCATCATGCTGAGCATCAGCGTGCAAAACCCCATTTCGATAATAGATGTTCAAAATTTGCGTTAATTTTAATTCAGTTCAACTTTTATTTTAGAAATAATGGGAACAGCCCTAATCATTTAGTTTAAATGTTACTAAATCGCTTTGATGTCACTTCGCCCAACTCTGCAAGACGCTGCTACTTTTAGTCCATTCCTACATATCTCTCTTCTATCCCCCTCCCCAACACCAAACCGCCGCGAAAAAGAAAGAAAAGGAAACGAGCTAGCTTAAGCGCGTGTGCATTCCCTTTTCATTATTTTCTCTATAAACCTCGTCTTCGTGTCGGTTCTACTGAAAAAATCAGCAGTGGCTCAGCTCGGCTATGCCAGGATATACGTAGCGTGAGCTAAGGTTCACCTGGATATTCTTAGGTTTCCTGGTTGTCTAGGATTAGGTGATTATCATGCTTACTGCTGCTAAAACGATTTCCAATCCAATCCAATCCAGTCCAATCCAATCCATTCCATTCCAGCCCAGTATGTTCCCTATAGGGACCATACAGCCCAGTCCAGTCCAGTCCAGTCACTGCTCCACGCGCATGTGCAGCACGGCTCTCCAGAAGCCACGCGAAACGGCTATCAAGGCGGCTCCTGCGCAGCGTCAGTACTGCGCAACCGAGGCGCACAGCTGGGCACGCGCCGGCGCCAGTACTTCTGCCGCGGACGTCACTCCTCTGGAATGCGCAGACCGGCGAATGTGCGGACCCAATTCTCTACACACCCGTACCCCAATTGGATTGGATTTCCAATTCAATAATCCAATCCAAATCCAAGCCAAGTCAATTCAATCCAATGCTCATCGCGCTTGCGCAGCACAGCCTTTCAAGGTCCACGCGAAACTCCTCAGCCTCGGCCAGTGCAGCTTACGCTACAAAATTAACCAACGATCGCACTTACAGTGGCGTCGCTAAAGGGGGAAGGGGTAGGGGCACCGGTTACTAGCCTCTTGTGAGAGGGGAGGGGGGTGTCACTTGTGCGTCTCCGATAGCCCCGTTTACATTGACCCGACGAGGGCGAGTTGAGTCGAAATAAACAGGTTCATGAATGAGCGGACGGGTTGGGTCGGAACGCCGTCGTGGCCAGTCCAGTCGAACCGGAGGCAGGGACAACAGGGTTGACTCGTTCGTCGGGCTGAGTCGGCGGGCCGCGAGGAACAGAATACCGTATTTGCGCGATTCTAACGCGCCCCCAATTGTGACGCGCGGGTAAGTTCACGCAGAAAATTAAAAAAATAAATAAAATAATTTGACACTGACTCTACCGCGAAGACGAGAAAGACATGACACCACGTACTGGAAGAAGGAGATTTTATTTAGCGTATGCAAGTGTGGACGCCAAAAATGAATTGTGCTTCAAAAAATTGCGCATCCACTGCCATAACCACTGCCATAACAAACCAGTGCCATAACAGTGCCATGAGAGTGCGGGAACCAGTACCATAACAAATTTTGACTTCGTCTCCCCCCCCCCCCCCCCCCCCCCCGCTCCTCTCTAGATGTTGCGAAATTTACTGCAAATTCGCTGCTGCGGCGCCGTTCGTGCGGCAAAATGATATATGGCCTTAGCTACAAAATATGTTGTTCTGCCGCACGAGCGGGGCCGCAGCCGCGAATTCGCATTGAAATTCGGGCCATGTAGAACGGGCTTTCTGTATAAATATACACTTTGTTGCCAGTGACTGTTTTGTTGCCCTGATAAAACTACATTCTCTCTTTTTTCACCACAACTGTACATTGTGACGTATTTTCGTGTGACAAATTTTCGCCCAAGTATATCCGCAGTACGACACGGTTGACAAGCTTGTCAACCGTCGACAGAGGTATTAAGATATTGATGTTTGTATTAAGACAGAGGTATTAAAGTTTTTCCCTGACTGTCGCATGTGTGCAAAAATAAAAAATAAATATTGGATGACAAAGCCACAATAACATAAAAGGTTGTGGAATCTTTTTGGAGGGGTGTCGAAGTCCTTCTGGGGGGGTGTTAGGGGGGTGTGTATAAATCCCTGGCCCGGCCCCACGCACAAGTTGTTTGTTTCGTTCGTTTGACGTTTATAATCCCCGCTCACCACTTTGTTAGTATTACATGAATTAGTTCTTTAGTTTCATGTTTTTTTCTTTCATGTTTGTTAATCCTATGTATTTATATTTGTTCTTTATTTCCATATTTTTAAGTGCTATTTCTTCTTACGTAGACAATACAGAAAATTGGAAGCAGTGATTGCGATTCTGTCAGAATTTTCGGAACACGCGAAGAAATTTTTGTTACGAAATATTTCATTTTGTTTGTTCTTGGCAGCTGATAGTTATGTATTTTCAGTTATTATTTATAGCTTTCAGTTATAATTTTCAGTTAATGGTAATGTATATTAGCATTATATGACATTATGTGTTTATTCTACAAAATTGTAGTTAGATCCTCAGCCGGCAACGGCTTGCCGACGCCTCACCACCTGGTTTTCTTGCTCCTCCGCAGTCCCTGCCAAGAACAGGAGAAATTTTTGCTAATAAAGTCTACGCTGACTCGTCCTACACTCCGGACGTCATCTCCAAATGAACAACGCATAGGCACCTCGCTAGTCCTCGGTGCCCCTACTGCGGCAGCAACAATACACCGAACCTTTTCCACCTCATCTGAGCATGTTCAGCTTACTCAACTGACCGCGACCAGTTTCTTTCAACGCAAGTGCGCCCGACGACTTCTGAAGAACATGTCCAACATGTCAGAAACAACCCCAAATGTTACAGCAAATTACATAATCCGGTCTCAAAACAGGTCTCTATAAAGTAGTATGATGGCGGATCGTTCACCCCTCTCTAGATGTCCCCCCCCCCCTTCCCCAAAACACCCTTCGTGGCTCCTGAATGGCTCCTTTTGGATACCCCGATGTTAGTCGTATTAGAGTGTCCTTGCCACTACTTCAACTGTGCATATCGTGCTAAATGAACGTTAACAGTGCAGTGAAAAGATTCATACGAACCATCTTCCCCTCCCCTTTTTCCCATGTCCCACAATTGGCCTTCTCCTAATAAAGTCATCCATTCCATTCTTTGAAAAATCATATGGAGGAGGTCGAGGTGCAATCCCGGCCCCCTTCCCTCGAGCAACATTTTTGGCTAGCTACGCCCCTACCTAGCGATACCCAGATGCGCATTCTGGCAAAGATTACTGTTGTGCAGACACCGCAGCCACGGTAGCTTGAGACTTGGGGAGTGACGTCTGTAGTGTTCCATATAAAAAAAAAGGACAGCATCTGATTTCACTGTCGTCGCAACAGCTCCATCGGTAGGCCGCGCAAAGTAGGACTCCGGATAGCATCGTGAATATGAGGAGCGACAAAGAGAACAGAAACGTAAATGTCAATGTCGTCGTAGTTCTGCAGGCAGTGGCTCCTGCCCGAAGGGAGCCACGCATGGGCAGTTCCTCCGAAAAGCAGCGTGAATACGATGAGCACTGAAGGAATCGGCTACGTCAGCACGCACAACGGCGTCGTGCTCAGTCTAGGCAGGACGCAATCGTTACTGCAGCAAACGTTCAGAGCAAGCAAGCGCCAAGGAAGGCCAGAAAATCCAGAATCGACAAACGCCGCCAAAGATGCAAATACCATGCACACAAAGAAAAGTTAAAGCTTTGTCGGAGCGAGTGGTAAATTTATGGGTCAATTTCATAATCGAGAATTTCGTTTGAATTGGGCTGTGCGGGATCGATGTGTTTTGAGAACAATTTTTTACTCCAGTTGCAAATTTCACAGACGAAAAAAAAAGGGCGATGACAATTAAAATGTTGACACAACTCCACATGGGCGATCTTTGAATTGTGTAGTACACGCAAAAATGCTCTGGTAAAAAATGAAATGGCGCTGCTCTCACATGGCACACGGGTATAAATACTCCCCTCCAGCAAGACTTGGTACAGAGGGCCTGGACGACAAGGCGCAGCCTGGGTATACGATGCCCGCCACTGGGTGGGTGTCCTGTTGTGAGCACTTACGCTCATCAATAAATGTTTATTCTCTCTCTCTCTCTCTCTCTCTCTCTCTCTCTCTCTCTCTCTCTCTCTCTCTCTCTCTCTCTCTCTCTCTCTCTCTCTCTCTCTCTCTCTCTCTCTCTCTCTCTCTCTCTCTCTCTCTCTCGCCATCCGGAAACAACTGCCTCAGATAATTCCCATATTGGAGCGTCCGATTGCTCTGTGCATTCCACTCATGCCTCCCAGGCGCCCCGCTCGCAGAGGCCGCATGCCGTTGCTGCTTCCCTTGTCGCCCATCGCAGCCACGCTGCTCATCGGGCGTTCAACTGTGTATTGCTACGTTCTGGAAGAAGCCGATTTCTTTTTGACCAATTATGCAGTGACAATTGCCGCGGAAACATAGTCGATCGCAACGAGCTCCCCATAAAACGTCGTGAGTTCACTGCTGAAAAGTATCGAGGGTGTCGCATGCCTATTCACTTCTCTGTGTTCCTCATTATACAGCTTATCTGAGTGAAGTTCGCGTTAAAAGCGGTGCCAGTGCTATTCTTACGAGGCTAGCTTTCTAATGAACCAAACTTTCATTTTATCTTCATGGCCCCTTTCAGACTGCGTGAGCATTTATTCCCTCTTTCGGCCCAATGAGCACGCTTTGTCCCAAATTTACGTCTGCAACGCGGCGTTTCTCGCACACCCCTCGCTCCCTGTGCAAACCACGCTTTGAGCTGTAACTGCCTCGGTGGTCACGCTTGCTCGCTTTTGCAGCCGCACTGTCTGCGCCTGTCGCTCTTTTCGTTGTATACCAGTATCGGCCTTTCGTCGCCGTCGGATTCCCTACTCTATCTTGTTTTGCCACCTACTCAGCCCTGCAGTCACGTCACACTTCAGTTTACAACGCGTACAAGCAATGACGGGACGCGTCAAGAATTTGCACGACAGGCGCGTCCGGCAAATGTAGGTGTGCGAGCCATCGCCGCCGCAAACTAAGGGAGCCACTTGTCATCCCCCCTCTCCCCACGTGCTCGGTCATGCTACGTTCTTCTGTCGCTCTGTGTACACGGGTAAACGGCGCAAATTTTAATCAATATACCCACGCTACGAAAATGAAGGAAGCTTACACTAACGCGTAAGACTTGCAAATAGCGAAGCTGTACGCAACCTTCACGACCATCACGTAGGTTTAAGTCCACAATTGCAGCCGCTTTACTTCTTCTTCTCTGCCTCAACGACCTTTAGTCCATCATTGTCGATATAAGTGTGAGTTTCCTTCAATTTTTTGTAAGTGATAATCATTTGACATCACCTCGTTCCGAGCAAGTTTTGCCATGATTACGACGAACGCTGGAGTTTTTCTTTTTTTAGATGCGACGCATCTCTTTCACCCGCCTTGTCCCTCCGGCGTAGTCCGGCGGCGTCCGCATCCCTCCCCCATTCTCCTCGCCGCGCCAGCTGCGCGCTAGCGCCGCTCTCACCGCAGCGCCATCTGCGTGTTAGCGCTCGGCAGCGCTCGCTCCGTCGCCGTGCCAGCTGCGCGTGGGTGCGGGTTAACACATGCTCATGCGCTGCTCTGCGCTGCTCCCTTTCATTCCCCTCACAGTACATATAAACGCGGTAACTGCGCCGCTCCGCTCAGTCGTTCCGCCGGCGCTCCTCCGATGACATCCTCCGGTGACCGCCGACGATTTGAAATGGAGACTAACAGGCCTGATATCGCGATGGTCGGCGCAACCGTAACAAGCACCGGCCACCCCGATAAAATTTACACCATCTTCCAGCGAGGGGAACTATAGATGCGACGCATCGGGGGTGAACATGCTGCGTAAATAGGACACACAACAACAGCAATCCACACGCTAACATAACGGAGACGCAACGGCAACCCCCGATGCGTCGCATCTACCCCATGGTTCCCCTCGCGGGAAGATGGTGTAGATTTTTTTGCAGCAAAGCTTTATTACTTTCGTCCGGAGGTTTCACGGCGGATGCGCAATTTCACCTTTTGACCGGAGGCACACCCCTGGCGACACACCCCTCGAAGCTAATCGCGTGATTCGCTGGGCCCGCTTTCGGCGCGGCGCACAAGGCTCCGTTTTCAGTCGTTCTGCTCAGCACGAGTGGCGACCGCCACCGTGGTTGCGGTCGCCACCGTGGTTGCAGCCGACCACCCCCACAGCCTCCCATGCATGCGCCGCTGGGTCGTCTCGGGCTACGTGACTCGTCTCGCGCCCGGCGAAGAGGAACGGCGCTTTCGCCGTGAATGAACGCCGCGTTGGCCACGTTCGCCCCAGCGAGCGCCGCGTTAAGCGGGCCTCCTTCTGTGAGCGTTGCACGGGACCCAACGGCTTCGAGCCGTGGTGGGCAGTACAGCTACATCAAAGTTAACCAAGCGAAACCAAGACTCAACCAGACTAAGCCAAGCTTTTGCTTTGCATATCCAAGGTTAGCTGAGCTAAGGCGCAGCCATTTTTTGGACAATCTTGGCCAACCCCACAAGTTGTATATATGCTGGCTTGACAACCTTCCCTGGGTAGAGTGTACTAGAAGTTTTAGAGTGGCCCGAGCGGCGGCCTCTCCCATTGCTCCGCCGGGTCGACTTTCGCGCAGAAAATAAAACCGGTATAGCGGCGGCGCTGCTGTCGTCGACAACTGAACAGCCGGCGCTCTCCGGCTGCAGCCCCCAGCCTGCGCGCTGCAATATTTGCGTTGTTCGCGGCGGTGTTTTGCGCTTGCGAAGCTGATTTATTTTGGATTATGAAGTTTAACGCGCCGGCGCTACACAGGCGATGATGCAAGCGGTACTGGGGGGCTTCGGGTTAATTTTAGCCACCTGGGGATCTTTAACGTGCGCCGAAATCTCGAAGACACGGGCGTTTTTCGCTTTTATCCTCCATCACAAAAGTGGCCCCGCCGCGGCCGCGAATCGAGCCTGCGCCTTTGGTCAGCTGATTTAGAAAGTAGACGCAGAAACGTTATGACTCCGCTTGAACGATACTTTCTCGTTTTTAGGCGTTTTCTGAAAACGTTAATTGTTGATATACAGTAAGCTCTCGTTAACTCAAAGTCGTAAAATTAGCTGAAAATTTTGAGATAAGCGCAGAGTTTCGAGTTAAGTCAAATGCAGAAAATTTGTAGCCAGGTACCTGAAATAACTGCTAGTGGTGCTAACAAAATCACTATTGCACAGGGGAGATTTCGTAATAAAGGCAAAATATTTCGCAGGAAAAAGAAACTTTTATTATTGCGGAAGAAATAACTGTGTTGCGCTCTGCTGTTTCGCGTTCGCATCTGCACCCTAGAAAAGTGTACCCGAGCTTCTCAATCGATCGCATGAATTGGTGGTCGCCACCGCTACATTTTACCTTGTTACAAAGCAGACGCAGCATATATGTTGTTTCTGCCGTTGTACGCAAGCACTTCTGGAGGCTCCTCCTCGTCCGCATGATCAGTAGCTGCGTCGTCCACAGCAATGATGTACGCGCCAGACAGCATTCCGGTAACGGGGACGCGTAGTCCGCGTAAACTTGCACTTCACGACCGCGTTCGGCGGGAGTAATCATTCGAACGGTGACCTTATCAGCTGCCTGCAGCAGCTGCCTTGTGTCCTCTCTGCCAGTATTTCGAGGCATCCGTGGTCCTCCGAAAAAACGTTTCGAGATAAAGCGGGCAAACGCTTAACGCCTATGGGAGGTAAACACATTGTGAGAAAAGTTTCGAGCAGATATTTTGAGATAGCAGAGTTCGAGTTAACGAGGGATTAATTTGACCGAGGCACCAGGAATGTTTTTCCCTTCCCCTTCTTGACTCTGCGCATGAAGCAAAAGCGGCGGGCGCACATTCTATATAGGCTGCAAAAAGTTTAATGTTTTTTTACGTTCTCATTTGGAACGAAAATACCAAGAGCCTTCTTCTGGGCTACCCCTGCCGTTGATGCTTGTACTGTCGTTAGTGGGCTTTCTTATTTTATTAACCTGCTATGTCGCATATTTCAGGCACTTGGTAAGGAAGTGTGTACTGAAAACGAAGTGCCAAGTCTGCATGACCAATCCTGCATGCCAGGGGAAGATGCCGCTGTGTTTACTACCTGTTGTATTTGGGGGGGCGGGGGCGGAGGGGGTAGGCGAGGGTAGGCGAGGGAGGGGGGGCTTCTGAATCCTTTCGTGAATTTTTGAAAGTTTATTAGCGATCTCTAGGACGTTTTAAGTGCAGAGCATTTCAGTAACTCACGATGTCACCCGCGTTGACGTCCGTCGTAGTCCGCACTGTCGTTGTCCGCACCCCTCCCCCTACACTATATAAAAAAAATACTATCCGGCGCCTGGTTTCGATCCCTCGACCCTGCGGGCGGAACGCAATGTACATGGTGCTCTACCCACTGCGCCACAAAGCCGACACAGAATGGGAGGCTACGAACGCGCCTTATATCCTTGACTCATTCAAACTACGTCAAGAAGCTGCTGATACAACGCATTCACTACCACCAACTCCCCAAACACTAAACGTTAACGCAATACACCCACCCCCTATTCGACGCATTTACTCGAGTCCCCCTCGCGGGGAGATGTTGCTTCAGCAACAAGGAGCTCCACCATGACAGCGTTATGGATGTGCCGCAGCCCTTATTCACAGCAAACACCTTAACGGCGTTGGTTGCGACCAGCACGTGAGACCTTGACAGCAAATTTGGTTGGGTTCTGTACACATTCTGACACCGATTCATTTCTATATAAAAGGTTTAATCAAGTTCCGTGATTACATTCGAAGGTGGAGCAACACCTCAAACTTAGCCGTCGCTAATGATCGAGGGCGAGTTATGAAAATGCGTTGGCAAAAAATGTCAATTTAAATCTCCATGTTAGCGTTATTACTAAACCTCTACCTGTGTAGATTTTGTGCATGATTTCCCGCGTTACATTTCATTTTCTGTGCTATCGAAAATGAAAACAAAATGTGTATTTTGTTCCAGTTCCGTTTATTTGAACCTCAATGTTAGCGTTCTTGAACCTTTACCTTTATAGTAGACGTGTTATATTTCATTTTTGTCGCGGTCCATATATTTTCTGATCTATGTTTTGCATTTGTTTTATGTGCGTGTAATTGTACCATCAGCATACCTGTGAATTAAATTTGTGTTAATTTGATTCAACTCCTTTATTGACCTAATCAGGTGAAGGTGGTGCGATTAATAGAACGTTGCGGGAATAGTTCTATGAAAGACGGCCATTGGGACAACTGAGCTAACTGCTGGGCTAACCCCTTTTCAGTTAAAAGAATACCTCGCTTGCGCGTGTCGTTTTCTGATCGGCCACCACAGTGACCCGTAATTATCCCAAGCGGGCCACTGCTTAAATACTGCTATAATAACAACTCACGCAATAAAAAAACAAACGCAGCTTATGATATTAACCCACATAACTGCAGTACGAGCGTAAATTGCGAGACAATAAATTAAAAAATTCATCTGAGAAGCTATCATCCCAGTCCTCATATATTTTTTTATGTCATTTGCGTCTACCAACTATGTCCATCAAGCAGCACGATAAGTACAAAATCGTAAAGCAATCATGAACTGGATCATACCAGGCAATTTCACGGAAAATACTTTTTATGGGAAAATGAAAAAGCGGAAATGTCGCTGCAATTACTTTATTTACAATACGCTACGAATGCTGCAAAGGAAAATCCGTAATTTTCGTTGTTGTTGTCGGGCGGGAAAGGCAAAACTAACGCAAAATGAGCTGCAGCGTTTATTTTTCATTTCGTTACCCACAGTCCACTGTACCTACAGTATATTTAAGCATTTGGACGACCCACAGAACAAATTTCGAGCGCTCGGCGCGTAAAGCAGCAGCGTTTCCTGGCCCGCGCGGCCGTGCGGCCGGCCAGCCGCCGCTTTCCCTTTCAGTTGTCGTTGACTACAGCGCCGCCGCTATTTTCTGCGCGAAACGAGCACCTCTCCGGGGGGCCGGTCGGGCCACTCTAAAACTTCTAGTACACTCTACCCTGGGGACGCTGGGTGGTCGCCGCGAGGCACGCACACACGAGCGCTCGGCATTTTCTTCGGTTTTTAACCCTTTGCGACACGGTGTGTACAATTGTAGACGCGACATTTAATAGCATTTTTGTGAGTTACAATCGCCGTCATTCCCACTTGAACCGCTCAGCCAGCATTGGCATTTCCCTCTCTACTGTGAAAAATGCGAATGCTGGCTGAGCGGTTCAAGTGAGGTTCAAGGACACCTACTTGATACGCCAAATGTTCGGTGCGTCAAGTCGGTGTTCTTGGTTTTACGTTTTCTTTCTAGTTAAATGTATATTAAACCTAAACTGAAGCTGTTACCTTAATATATATGAGGGCTACAAATCACAATAATGTGTATACGTTTTCTGTTGTAGCGTTGGTTAGGGAACGGTGGTCACGTTTACGATAGCGTGTTTACGATTAGGACACGGAATAAGTTATTAATTACTTATGACATAGAGTTGTTTATAGTTTTTACATGAAATTTTGGTTATCAAGAACATACACAGGCAGTTTCAAAATTTTCTAACGGCTACATCCTTATGCGTGTGGCAAAAGGGTTAACTTCCGGGCGGTCGCCGCAATTGTGGCCAATTTCCCTAACTGGGTATGCTTTGCTTGACATAGTGGCCCGTCCGAAGGTTATGCGCCTTTGTTCACGGACAACATACCAGACATAACAGGCAGCACGGCACCGGACAGAAAAATTTCGGGGGTGGGGGAGGCTCAAGCCCGGTCAGCCCCCATCCCCCTCCCCCGGGCTACGCCACTGGTCCCGAGCCGTAGAATTTGTGCTGTTTTCCGGAATCAGCGACATGGCCATTCTTTCTGGATCACCACGGTCATCATGACTGCTTGGAGCTGCGTTAAGCCCGTTCTACATGGTGCGTTTTTCGTCTGCGAATTCCGTGGAATGAACATTCGCACTTGCGAAGTTCGCAATGCCTGGAAATGTCGCCTATATGGCCGCCGAACGTCACGATCTTCGCATTTCAGGGGACCCTCTGTGCGGTCAACAACAAGTCGGGGTCATGACGTCACTGTTAAAAGTCACGTGGAAAAGACCTTTTCGTCACTTCCTTTATAATTTCACTCGATTGTTTTGTGCGTTTGTTTTTGTGGTCGCTTCGGCGTTTGGCGTCCGAGTTGGTTTCTCTCAACGTAGATGCTATTCGCGTGATACGTTGTCGTGGCCGGGTACTTAAATCGAGTAAGTGCACCATCGAGCAGTTGACACTGGTCTTCGAATTGTCTGGTTCCCTGAGCCAGCTGAGGGTAAGGTGGCGTGCTGAGCCCTCACCGGCGAAACGGCGACAAGATGACACCGATCCGAAGTTTGTTACCACTGCGCTCCTTATCCTACAAGCATGGTACGTCATGTTGCCATCAGTAGCAACGTGCATCAACACGCCGCAGAGTTCACCACACGAAGATATGCTCTGTTGTGATGTAGCGAATCCAGTGATGTGGAAATGATTGTGTGCATCGGGGCGTCAAGCTGGGCGTACCACATTCGGATTGTGTTAGCTGTGAAATGCAGTGATGCGGTACAGTTTAAATGCGAAAATGTGATGTGGTCGAGTTCACTGTGTCTACCGAGTGTACTCTGATGTCGCCCTTCATATATCGCTCTTCATGTCAGTTCGCTTGGCCGCTGAGTGTGATGCTTGCACCGGCAGGGATTGTTGCAGGCCGCCTTTGCAAGCAACAGGCTTTGCTGCAATGCACTTGTGATGTGCTGGTAAAAGACAGGAGGAAAGTGCTGAAAAGCAATGAGCGCAGTCAGGCGTACTTGTCGTCCTTTCTTCTCTTACGTTGTTTTTGTAGCGATATTTTGTTTTCTTGTGTACATCATAAACCAAGTCTACCCAGAGCATGTTTTGAAGAGAAAGATGCTTTTGGGGGAGCGCTTCAATGTGAGAATATTCGTCGTTTGGCGTCAAAGTTGGTTTCTCTCAATGCAGATATGTGTGTGATAATGTTGTCGTGGCAGGTTACTTAAATCAAGTAGAGCATCCAGCTGTTAGCGCGCGGCTTCGCGTTGTGTTCTCTCCTGGGCCAGCTCACAGAGGAAGCCAACAAGCTGAGTTCTCGCCGGCGAGCTCCGCAGTGACAGCACTGCGTTGAACAACGCCGCCAAAACGGAAAGAACACGAAGGCACCGATCCATCTCCTAAAGAGTCAAATCAGCAACAGATGACGAATTTCGCCACCACTAGTTCTGTGCTCCTTACTTCACAAAACACGTTGCCATCAGCTAATAACATGCACCAACGCGCCAGAGTTTGCCACACGAACAAATGAAGTGCTGTGATGTAACGAATACAGTGATGTGAAAATTGTGTATATCGGGGGGGGGGGAGGGGGTGTCAAGCTGGACGTATCAATTTGGATTGTGATTGTGGTGATGCGACACATAGTAAATATGTGAACGAGACGCATTTGAGTTTATTGTGTTCCTGTATGTCGACCAATTCCATGGTGGGAGAGAGAGAGAATGTTTTTAATGCCAAGACATTGTGCTGGGCTTGCTATCGCCCTTGATGTCAGCGCATTTGGCAGCTGAATGCGATGCTTGCACAAGTAGCGATTACTGCAGGCAGCCTTGTGATATGGACTTCCAAATACAAGGGCCTCACTTTTACACCGCCCAATTGGTGAACAGCGTGAACGTTAAAACAAATCAGCGGGAAGCTTAAGACGTAAAGTTTGATAGCTGTGCACCTCACAGGGCGAACTGCTGCAGCAAGTGGTGAGCCAGTCTGCAACCACTACGGCCTTACCTGACCTAATTACAGCGTTACAAGATGAGGGTAACAGATAAGACATCTGCAGTGACGCAATACTTTGGTGTTCCTCTATTTCCTTAGTGCAGGAACACTCCGAGCTCATCATCGTCACAGACTTTGTAAATCAGAGCCAAGAAGAGTCAGAGCCAAGAATCCTGTTGTGAGTGATCGTAGCTGTAAACTGACTTCTACAACGAGCCTTCCCTGACCAAAACACCTTCTCCCACGTCGTCATTGACTACTGTTTCTCAGGTCCACTTCGTGCTGCACACAGAAGCAGCCATTCCACTGAGAGAAGGAACAGTCACCTTTGCTAGCCTGACCAATTGAGATGTCAAACGGCACCTATACTCATTCAATCGGCACTCCAATTGCTTTTGGAACTCCAAGTTGTACATTGTGCAGTCAAAACTGTAGCTGCTCTCCGACACAGGGTCACACGTGTACACTAGTTTAATCAGAATAGTGAAGCACTGGAACAGGAATATGCTTTGAGTCCGCTAGCATATCCATGCTCACAGTTCGAGATTTCTATGCAGTGATTGCTAGGACACGGCCTGAATGTTCATCCATTGCGAGCCACATATTCCGCCTGCCTTATCTGAATGCTTGCCAAATCACTGCCTTCAGGTCCTGTCACTTTTTTATCTCAAAAATGTCTGCCCTGTGATTTGGTGATGCAACTGCTAAATTCGTTGAAATGTTTCCAGGAGGAGGAAGTTCTCTCCAAATATTTGTAGTGCAGTGGCCCTCGGACTTTTGTAATCTGCACTTTTTTTTTAATTGCGACAGTATGCCCTTGGGCATAAGGTCCCGTTTCCCGGAGGAAGTCCAGAAGACAGCGCCGCAGCGGTGGTGGGGCCCCCACAGCCATCGCTGAAGATCGGGGGTTCTTCCCGGATGCAGGTCTGTGCCGCGAAGATGTCGGGATCTCGCTGCACTCAGGGAAGGGCACGTCCATAGCAGGTGGTTGGTGTCGGCGTCTTCGGCAGGAGCCGTACAGACGGGGCAGGTCGTGGAAAACGGGGCATGGTATCGCGGTGGCCACGCCCGGGTTACCGCAGGAGAGAGGGCCACCCCAACTCGTAGTCTACGCAGCAGGACCTCCTCCCAGCGAGCGAGCCCACTCGGAAGGTCTGTTCCACACGGTGGGATGAGAGCACGTGTGGCGCGACGCAGATCTTCCTTTAGTTGGACAAATCGGTCATGTGGGTCAGTTGTCAGCAAGGGCAGGGGCTGTGGAACCGACGTAACGTGACAGAAACTATCCGCCGCAATATGAGCGGTGATAGTATTACGCCGTATCCACGACAGTCGGAGAGGGCAGGGGCACTTGTCCAGCAGGTCATGAATGTCTCTTGAGACAGACGAGTCGGCCTTTTGGCTAAGATCAAAGTGTAATCTGCACTTAAAGAAACAAAACTGGCTCATCTAGAATACTGCCCCTGTCTGGCCCTCATAGCTGAAAAGGGTGCTGATCACTTACTGTGGAACCAAGACCATGACCATTTGTGGCAGTCTGTACAGTGGAGGTACTGTGCTGCTTGATAACCTGTGCGAATTAGACTCCTGAATGCACTGCGTGCAGTCGGCCCATTCGTGCTACCAATAGTCTTTACTCTTCCCTTCTTAGCCTCTTTTGCTACCCTTTTTTCTCCATCGTTTTCTTTAAACCTGCGAAGAAAGAAAAAAAGGGTGGGAAGAGCCCTGAGAAACTTGGACGTTATTGGTGGATGGTGAACTTCAAAATTGTGACATGACCTATCATATTGTTTTTTTTCAATGTAGCAGTGTAAAACTTATCCTTTGGTGCTCTTTTTAAAATTATATGGTTGCATTATATTTGTATAACGCTTTTGTTGTACTTCCAATGTATTATGACGATGTTTTTTTTTTGTGTGGAATCGTGATGCCTTGGTTAGGGTTCTCGGGCCCAGTCAAGCTGTTCATACTCAGCTTTCAACCCTTGAACCCTTCCAGAATGTTGTTGTTGTTTTGTCTAGAAGGATAAAAATTGAATTGAATTGAATTAAATAGCGCTTAACTGAAGTCGTTCAGCAAAAAAGCAGTACGGTTTTTCTATTGATTAGTCTTGGCCTTGCCGCAAGCTCATTGAGAAGATATCTGGCTTTTGTTTCTCGTATGTCTTCTTATGGTTTGGAGACTCCTCAGACTGACCGTGGACTATCTGCAGTGAATCAGACTGTAGAGCCCGACGTGTATGTTTTGGAACTGAGTCAACTTGAAGCATATGTGTAAAACTGGAAATATTTATTTGTCACTTTATTTGTTTTTTATTCGTCGAAAGTGACAAAGTAGAACCATCTAATTGTTTTCCAGCTCACAGTCTGCTTTCAGCAAGGTGTGTGTGTAGGCGGAAAAAGAATGCTCAACGTCTACTGAAGTTTGTGACCGTACTTTACCTTCGGAGTGCTCAATATATTTCGACTTGGAATTTTAAAAAGTTTGCTTCTCAGAACCCTGTACAGTTGTTTTAGAACAGGAAATCCAGGAATTTTGTCTAGGCCACTATTAAGTTCTAGGCAGCTCTTTCAGGAACCAGTCCAGGGATGGCGGCAAACCTTTCTAGGTCCTCCTAAATAAGCTGAAATTCTGACTGAAGAGTGCCAGCGAAGTATGAAGTTGCTGGATGCTTTCTGCCAGGAATAAAAGCACACGCATGTACCAAGTCACGTTCCAAGTTTACCGTGGTGTTTACGTCTTCGCTGAGATGCTCTGATCGGCTACAAAGCTGTTAGCACCAGCAAATTGTTTGAAGGCTGCAGTCCACTGCCTTAGATGAGCTTTCCGGGGGGCCCTCGAAGACACAAATCGCCTTAAAGATTGCATCTTTCCCTGCAGCGATTTGTTCGTTCCAGCTAAAAAAATTGAGGAGTCACCATGTCTTGCAGAAATTGATGGCCACCGAAGCTGTTGGGTACGATACCATCAGTAACTGTATACTGGCTAACAATGTTAGACAGCAGACAAGGGTCTGCAACTAACCCTTAGAACTAGGTTGCGAAACGTTCTTGAAAGTTACCCCGCACAGCCGCCGTCACAACCAGTCCTCTGGTAAAGTGCCGAGCTGCTCGGTCCATAACTCTGTCTCCGTTCTATCTCTGTGCTACGAGTGATTTCCCAGCTGGTGATGTCCCCGTGATCAGTGGCTGGCTGTGCGCGTGTTCACAGCCAGTGTTACAGACATTTACGTCGGAGTCTTCCAGGAGGTGCATTTGCCCTTAAGGGGCACGTGTATGGCTGCTCGCGTTCATTCTCTTTGCTTGTCTTTTTATTGCGTTAGCAATGCATGTGGTACACCAACAAAAACAGTTGCCGTCAATCTGTGGACACAGACCGATGTAAGTACATAGAACCGAGGAGCTAGTGTGCAAAGAAAAGACCTCACACCGAGTCGGTGGCCACATTGGCTGTGGTGGTGATGCATTAGCGCTTATGGCCGCCTAGCTACGCAGGGAAACATCAAGTTGAGGTGGCAGCGGCTGCATGTTTCAGCGTCTCAGCATGCTTGGCACAATGTTTGGATTATGCCTGCAAATGGCGTGCAACCAATGCTGCATTCTGGGCTTCTGAACCGAGAGCAAGGTGTGAAAGGCAGGCCTATCCTCAAGACGCGGCTCTGAGGGCAACGCATGATGAACACTGTCGTGAAATAAGTGCACAAACCAAATAAACAGTTCAAACCTTTCATGGGGCAATGAAGTAATACACGCCACACATTACGTACCGAAGGCGCGAAAAAAATATGATACAACTTCACGAATGTGGAATGGGATAGTGATGCATTTTAAGTATCCTCGGTTTTCGGTAATTTTTTTTCTTTCTCTCTGGATTTTAGTTCACCTTCACCTTTTTTATGCACACCGACTATACGAGAACACCCAACCAATAGGAGGCTAGCAGTTTCGCTATAAAAGCCTTGAGAAATGCAGCAGCTTTGTAAATGTAATCTGCCCCATCTACGTACAGCAGCCAAACTAAATTGCTGTGGGTTCCGCAAGGGTGCAGTACCTTACGATTCGAGTTCACAAACTAAGCGGTAGTCTAAATGCTTGTTTTTTGTCATTTCGAGCATATCAAGAAAGCTTTTGTTCTCCCTTCAGCATCAAGGTTTTCAAATACGAAATAAACAAGTACTCTTTCGATTGCATCTGTTGTCGTGTCCGCTGAAATCCATATGTATGATTCACCGAGTTCCGACTTTTCCTAGCATCTTATTGTACATTGACAGCAGGCATAGGTTGTGAAGAGTTTCTAATGTCTTATTGTACATTAATAGCAGGCCTAGGTTGTGAATAGTGGACTCTGATGATATATTTTGGGGAAACATTGTACAACAAGGACGCAACAAGCCTGAGGAAGGCATTTTAAGGCGCCAAAAAGCCGATATATGCACGAACCTAAAAATAGGCCCTTATAGGCAGGATCAACAGTCGATTGATATGTTTCAATTCCCGTAGTTTGTGCTTATAGGTTCTAAAAACCTGATAGGGACTCAAGGAAAAATTAGGCATTTTGTCCGAGGTTCCTATCTCTAGTTATTAAATTTTGTACATCAGGACATGAACTGTGTCAAAAATATTATGCGCTCATGCATAACTTGGTTTTGTGTGCTGGAATGTATGCCTTTGTACGATGTGCACACGGTTTCTCCAGAGTTAAAATCTGTGAAGCCGAAGAAAAGGGTAATATGCACAAAACAAGCTAAAAACAATATGAGACTGTTTCGGCAAAAACTTTATTGCATTGAAATTATTTACCAACAATTGTTAGTATCGAGTGCAAGATGATCTCGGACCACAACTTTATTTAAATGTTTGTTTCAGTGAAGTTTTACTGAAGGTTGTCTCATTTTTGAGCTGACAACACAAGCACAGCACTGTCTTGATATCAAGGTGGGTGGGCTCTCAGTTGTGATTCCAAGGCCCAACAAGGTGCAAAAGTTTTATTAGAAACAAAAACTGCATGCAGTGCTAGCTTTACCTAATGGGAATGCAGTTTCCTTATGACAGGTGAAGGCGGTAGAAAAACAAGTGAACTATTGTCAATACACCCACTATAAAAAAAGTATCGGTGATCCCTTTAATATTCCTGTGCCTGCACCTTGTGATGTGTTTTGAAGTGTTTGCAGCACATTGTGGCAAACTTTAATTTTTGTCCGCACTGCAAATTTAGAAAGGCACAAGTTGTTCATTGACTCTTATGTGATGCTTTTAAATGGGACCTACATCTTGGCTGTATTCAAAAGGTAACACAGTGGACATCATTGTTACAATATGGTTGTGCGAGGAACAACACTACCACCACTCAGGAATTAGAATATGTATGTAAGGGTAAATTTCACAAACAGGCAGCCAGAATGCAAAGTAGGCACAGTAAAGCAGGGGAGGGCATCCACTTAGCCATCGATTCCATTTTCGTGCAAAAGGATAAAGCGTGAGCTAATAACGTTTGCCACAACCAAGCAACTTGACCCAACTTTAACTGCAGCATCAAGTCAGGTTGTCAAATTTGCTGCTACTCCCTTTTTTCCTGCTACTTAATTTTTTCTTTTGTAAAGTGTTCCATACTATAGAAGTCTTATTTGCAACCACTAAATAGCGGCCGTCTTAAGTAAAAAAAATGTTTGAACTAAAAGCCCGCAACTTTCTCAATTTTATATTTTAAGGAGTGTCTGTACAAAATAGGGGAGCGCGAACAATTCTGCTTTTGAAGCTGTTTTGTTTGAAAAGTTCCTAATAGGAACAAATATTCTCAAATTGAAGCGCTCCCCCAAAGCACATTTCTCTTCAAAACGTGCACTTGGTCGAGTTGGTTTAGGATATTGACAAAATAATAATAAAAAAATCGCTACAAAAACAAAGTACGAGAAGAAAGGACGACAAGTACGCCTCTGTCATTCGTTTTTCGCGTACGTTGTTTTTGTAGCGCTCATTGCTTTTCAGCACTTTCCTCCTGTCTTTTACCCGCACATCATAAGTGCATTGCAGCAAAGCCTGTTGCTTGCAAAGGCGGCCTGCAACAATCGCTGCCGGTGCAAGCATCACACTCAGCGGCCAAGCGAACTGACATGAAGGGCGATATATGAAGGGCGACATCAGAGTACACTCGGTAGACACAGTGAACTATATCACATCACATTTCCACATTTATCCTGTCCGCATCACCGCATTTCACAGTTAACACAATCCGAATGTGGTACTCCCAGCTTGACGCCCCGATGCACACAATCATTTCCACATCACTGAATTCGCTACATCACAACAGAGCATATCTTCGTGTGGTGAACTCTGCGGCGTGTTGATGCACGTTGCTGCTGATGGCAGCATGACGTACCATGCTTGTAGGATAAGGAGCGCAGTGGTAACAAACTTCGGATCGGTGTCATCTTGTCGCCGTTTCGCCGGTGAGGGCTCAGCACGCCACCTTACCCTCAGCTGGCTCAGGGAACCAGACAATTCGAAGATCAGTGTCAACAGCTCGATGGTGCAGTTACTCGATTTAAGTACCGGGTCACGACAACGTATCACGCGAATAGCATCTACGTTGAGAGAAACCAACTCGGACGCCAAACGCCGAAGCGACCGTACCACAAAAACAAACGCACAAAACAATCGAGTGAAATTATAAAGGAAGTGACGAAAAGGACTTTGCCACGTGACTTTTAACAGTGACGTCATGACCCCGACTTGTTGTTGGCCGCACAGAGCGTCCCCTGAAATGCGAAGATCGTGACGTTCGCAGGCCATATAGGCGAAATTTCCAGGCATTGCGAACTTCGCAAGTGCGAATGTTACGCAAGACGCAGACGAAAAACGCACCCTGTGGAACGGGCTTAACGCAGCTGCAAGCAGTCATGATGACCGTGATGATTCAGAAAGAATAGCCATGCCACTGATTCCGGAAAACAGCACACATTCTACCGCTCGGGCCCAGTGGCGTAGCGATGGCGGGGGGGGGGGGGGGGGGGGGGGGAGCTGACCGGGCTTCAGCCCCCCCCCCCCCCCATCCCCCCCGAAAATTTTTCGGCCGATGCCGTGCTGCCTGTTATGCCTGGCACGTCGTTTGTGAACAAAGGCGCATAACCTTCGGACGGGCCACTATTGAAAACATTCACGACTCAATTGCTGTCTTAACGCATTGGTGCTTACACAAAACGAAGCGCCCGTGTCAGGATAATTGCGGAGGGGTGCAGCTCCAAAAGCGATGGCGCCCTCGGGTATGCTTAGCCCACGGGACGCCAAAGGCATGCGTTGTGTCCCTTTGTGTGTGGCATGTCGCCACACACAGAATAATTGGTCGGCTGAGTCGGTCTAAGCAGGGGAGATTGACTCGTCACAGTATGGGCGGGAAGCAAGGAGTGGTCCGCACTAACTGGCGGCAAAAAAAAAAAAAGAGAGAGAGAGAGAGACCGCCGGCCATTGATGGGCAAACACTGTAAGATGAAGGCCCGAAAGGAAAAAGACGATCTTTGTATGCGTAAGCAGAACCACGTGCAAGCGCGGTGGCAGACATTCAATACTCCTGCAAGTTAACTGAAGAAAGCGATGCGTCAGCGTATTCGGCGAAACGTGTGCTTTGGCTGGATTAAAGCCCTTCCGCACTGCTCTCGTCCAGCGGCCCTGCCCGTGATGGAGGGGCTTTAGGCTGGATGAATGTCGTGGGTGGGCAGAGGGCCTTTGTGGGTGAGGCGCACAGCAAAGTATGCCCTTATCCCGCGCGTCACCCCTTCCTTCTTGTTCACGTTTCTGTGGAGCCCGAGACGGTGTTGGCGTGGGATAATTTAATGGACTCAGCTTGCGCGCACTGCGTGTCCCCTTCTGAAAGCGGTGTTGCAGACGGTCATTTTCTCCTCCGCGATTATTCCAGATTCGTTCGGCGGTATTTTTCGCTAACCCAGGAAGCTGGGGAGCAGCGAGTTGACAAAAAGGGCACGCTGCGGCTCGCCGAGCGAGTTCCAGACTAAATGCACGACGGTCACCAGCTCTGCCATAGGCAGACGGCGGTCGCGACAGCAACAAATACCCGATGGCCATCGTCGACCTCGGTCACAACCGTGGTCACAACTAAAACCCCTTCATTGCGTCCGCGGCCGCTATTTCCCGGAGCGGCGGCTGCCCAGAGCAGTGTAAATTCAGGGGCCTGAGTCACAACAATGGTGACATGACAGAACGGCGCAAGGACTGAAGCGCCCTGGCTTTGGGAAGCTCACAATCGAAGTGCCAACACACGAAAGCATTTTGTTCCCCTGGCCAATGATTTATCCATGCGTGATGACTGATGTCTTTTAATATTTAAATAATCGCTTCCTAATATTTACAGGATGTCACAGTAGCTTTATGTCTGCGAGCCAAAAAAATTATATCGCGTTTAATTTCTAATGCAATATTTGCGTATGAATTGGTTGCTGAAAGGAGCGCCCACTATGTAGCGGGTAGGTAACTTTGAGGAAAAAACGTAAATTCAACTCATATAAACGCCCAAATATCCTATGATGAACTAAGTTAGCGAGGGTTACTCAGCGTTAAGTACATGAAGAGTTAATTACCGCTGTCTGGGAACTGCACGAAGAGTCAAAGTACATAAAGAGTTAAAAATGTATTTTTTGTCGCTGCAGTTTTAGTAGTTTGCTTTATTTACAGGCACGTAACTTAATGGGAAGTAGCCGCTGCCGCATGGTGTGCCCGTTATCGCGACTTTTGTTACCGCGTTTCATAGTGACGTGCGCATCCACTGCTACACCCAATTGTAAAATCATCATAGCAGTGTGCGCAAGTGAAGGACCCTCGCACTGGTGGCGAAGAAACGAGCGTGCCTTTCTAGTATAGAATTTCCCTTTAAGTCTTTCTGGCCTTTTTTTTTTAGTTTCGTGGGCTCAAGAGTATCGTTCTTTCAATGCTTAATCGATTTGGTATGACGAACGAATGGCGTAATTAAAAGAACAGGCTACAGACCACAGGCCCTTTCAGGAACACCCGCACACTTCCGCACTCCCCCCCCGACCCTCCATCTCCGCCTTTACATACGGGTGCACGCTGATGTGAATCTGCCTGGATTCACTACTGTTATACGTCCTAAAATATCGCATGAAGGAAACTTGGAGCAATAGTCAGCATTACTTAAGTAGCCAAAATGACCGAGGAATTATCATTGTAAACAACTTCGCAATTTTTTGCCAATCTATTTCTCGTAGCCTCAACAATGCTTCAGTTTGAACACCACGGTCGGTGTAAACCAAGCGAGTACTTTAACTGTACCATTACTGTTTGTTTCATTCTGAAACATGGTAGTCTGTAGCATTTTTGTACGCGGGGCCATGTCATTACGCATGTTTTCTTGGTGCACTGCGGGCAATAAAATGCTGACTCGTTTCGAGCATCGACCCAAGCCTGAAGGTCATGTGCAACTTCCCTGTACAACTTCCCAGTGCTCCCTGTTTTCTGGTTCGGGAAATTTACATTTCCCGAGTCGCTAAAGAAAACTACAAAATTCTTATGCGTCCTACGCAATCCCGCCCATGCTGTTTAATCGTTTAGCTTTAAAACCGGCAGTGTGTACTCGGAGAACAATGGCAGCGCACGCGTCCGTTAAAAAGTATGTCCTTTCATTGTTGTTTGAAACCAGAATGGTTTTAAAACTCCATTATAATTCCTTCCTCAGATCTCACGACAAAATTCCAAACGCAGCAAGATCTTGCTCAAGTTGCACAGAACATGCCTAACCGCAAGAGTATGGTCAGACAACTCCGTCTCTGCATTATTATTTTTTTGCTAAATTTAAAGTTACTTTGCAGTGACCTGCTCTACCTTACCCAGGAGTGGTACCTACACCTAAAGGGGATGTCCGCCTTAGAAAAGCTACTGGACATAGTACACGCCTTCAGGTAGACTAAGGACATTTATGCACGAAGCTTTGAAAACTTGACAGAAAATAATGCAACCATTTCAGAACATCAAGGGGGAGTTCACTACAGCAGACTTGACATTTGGACTGTACCGAAATGTTCGCCGATTGACGTTATTACAAAGCATCAGCTTCTCATGTCCGCCCGGAGGCCTAGCTGATAGAAGCTACGAGATGGACTGCATTACAGACTCGAAACAGAAGCAGAAATTTTAACCGGCATGGCTTGACAAATACAGTTCGCTGAATTATTCCGCTGTGCGTGAGGGCTTATCCTGCCATGTTCGTGTAATTTTCGCCGTTAACAGCGCAGTTCTTGTGCGTGACGTCTGTGTGTTTATGGTTGGTATTTGCAGAAATTATTGCTAGTGATATAACGCTTCTTGTATGCAGAATTTATTGCATGTCGTATTTTTTTTTTAAGATAAGACCTGGCTGCACATAACGTAAGTGCATAGATTCGATGCAGAATGCGCAAAAGGAGCTCCATTGGCCTTACACAGGAAACGGCTGTAAAGGCATAGAATGCTTATAAGCAAAACATTTTTTTTCTGTATTTTGGACAACAGCAACTAAATAAGAAAATAAGTTTCATTCTTACGGCCTACGACATTTTATTGCGGATGTCACACTCATCATGCCTCCCACGTTGAAGTAAAGCAAGTGATCACATGAAACTGTGGTTATTTAATGTATATATGTATGTTTGCGATTTATTGGCGCAAGGGTTTCTAATACCAAAGAGCGCCAAAACTATGTTATATGGTCTTTCAATAGTCAGGTTTGTGCTTAAAATATGTATGAAATGAGTATGATATATCCTAAAATACTGTATATATGGGTGTAGAGGGCCCGTCAACTAAAACATGAAGATGTTCATAATGGTGGATGGGTGGGACGTGATGCACTTCGAGCCAAAGAGCATGCGACGAGAGTGGGCCTCCCGTGCGAACAAAGGAAGCATCAGGGCCTCACTCACTGCTCGTAGGCTCTGATGTCACGCACTGTACGAGATGAGTTTTAAAAACTAGATGTCTGGAAGATAACTTAAAAGACTTTTGTTTGTGAACATAGGTTCATCTCCTAAAAACAGTGAAGGATGTAGCGGAATGTTGTAGGTATATATTTTAGGAAAATGCCGTTTTCTGGCTTCACTGTAGAATGTGCACTCAGTTAACACATGGAGGACGGTGAGCCGTTCCCCACACTTGTTACAAACAGGTGGGAGTGTGCCATTCAAAAGATATGCGTGTGTAGCGTAAGTGTGGCCTATTCGCAGTCTGCAAATGGATACTTCAATGAATCGGTTTTGTTTTTCTGTTGTGTATCTTCCTAGGATTGGGTTTATTGAGTGGAGCTTGTTGTCTGTGGGTCATTTAATGCAATGCCTGCACAAGGTGCCCGTGCGTGCAGTATATGTCCCGTACCACGGGCGCAGATTTGCACCACGAGGTCTGCGGATTTCTGTGCAGTTTACAACACTTCACCTGGCACTAAAATACAGTCATAATTAACACCAATATCACGAGAGAGGCCATTAAGGAACCTTTTGAAGACAAAGTACAACCTTGTTGAATTTGAAAGAACTAGCCTTAGGTTTGGTAATTCACTCAGCTCTATTCCAGTCACAGAAAACATTTTTCAACTGAAGCAATGCAACAAATAACAAAAATTTCCAAATTTCGCGCTGTACTGACGTAATATCGGCAGGAGTGAAGTAGTTTATGCCAGCACTAAAATGTAGTTTAGAGTGTTTTAACTGCACGTTAAACTGCACGTTGACTCAGCGCGCAATGGAACGGAAGATGATAAATGTAACATCAAGGGACAAGAAGAGAGCGGAGTGGGTCAGGGAACAAACGCGTGTTAAGCACATATTAGAAGAAATTAAGAAGAAGAAATGGACGTGGGCAGGGCATGTAATGCGAAGGCAAGATAACCGTTGGTCATTGAGGGTAACAGAGTGGATCCCTAGAGAAGGCAAACGTTGCAGGGGGCGGCAGAAAGCTAGATGGGCAGATGTGTTTGCGGGGATAAATTGGTCGCAGTTAGCACAGGCCTGGGGTAATTGGAAAATAATGGGAGAGGCCTTTGCCCTGCAGTGGGCGTAGATAGGCTGGTGATGATGATGATGACGATGATGATGATGAACTACACTTTAGAATTCACATGATGGGATCAATGGAAGTAGTGGCCCCTTCACAATCGCGCCGTCATGTTCCTTGGCGGTCGCTTAGTTCCTTGGGCACTACCAGTCATAGAAACAAGGTCCTGTGATGCCATAGAGAAATCACCGGAAAGTCGCTGGGGAGTCACCACTAATGAATATCGATTATTTCTTTGAAGTTTGCGATGATTGGCATTATTGTTATAGGGACAATTGCAGTCTGTTTAATGAACCAAATATGTACTTTTTCATCATTTAAGGGCACTTGCAAACTACCGTGCTTTTTTTCTGTCAAGGGGGGGGGGGGGGGGCTTCAGAACTACTTTAGCTCCCCACCGAAAAAAAATCCTGGCTACGCCCCTGGGCTCGGAGAAACACACGAATCAGCAGGCTGACCTTCGCGAAGACAAGATTCTTCTCTTTCGACAACCGCGGGTGGGTTCCTTGCAATGAATGATCGGTGCATGAATGACTCTAAGAATGGTGCTTAGGCGTGGTTCGAAGAAATAGGAGAAGGGTTCAGGAGGTCACATTTGGTGGATCAACCATGTTTTAGGTACTGCAGCGGTGTGGGCAGCCGAGTCCCTCCGTCAACCAACATAGGCTCAAATAAAGTTATCAGCGTGCATGGCATACCCTTGTCGTGACTCGGCAAACATTCTCACAGTACGCGCATCATAGCGATGTAGACTGTAGGGAGTCGTGTATCAAGATATCGTCAGGACACAATAGGGTCCATGTGTGGGTTAAGTTGTCCAAGGTAACAAAATTTCAATAAGACATCGTTCCTGCTTTCTTGCTTTCTTCTTAATTAAGAGAGACAGTAACGCCCTTGGTCAATACTCCCGGTGACTATGCGCCCGTCTGGCAAGAATAAAAGACCATGTGCTGTGCGGGGAAGTGAACGAAAGAAGAAGACCATCGGCAGACACCGCGTCTGTAATGGCTGCCCACCCAACAGCTGGCTATCGGAGCCATAAGTGATCTACCGACGCAGCAACCAACGTGCCGACCGACCCTTCATGCGGAGGAGCACCGGCGAACACAGCGTGCCCCATGTGGGAGTACCTCGCGTTGCCACTACTCGTGGTCCTGTGCGTTCCCGTTCGGGTCCATGGAGCAGCCACGTCCCACAGCGTCGACGACTGGCGCGAGGACCTCTTCCTGCCGGGACTCAAGGCGCAGTACCTCAGAGACAGCGGCAAGCTGCCGAATTCTTTCGAAAGCGCGCTGAGGAAAAACCAGCGAGAGCAAGAGAAGCAGACAGCCAACGCCTCTGCTGCGGTCGACGACGGGGAAGATACCGGCACGGGTTCAAAGGTCTCGGGACTCCTAGAGCCCGCCGATGGCGGCGTGGACACAAAATTTGCGCCCCACCACGAAGCTTGGACGTACTGCGCCGCCTTTGGGGCCTCCTTCATCTGCGCGTTGCTTTTGGTCGTGTACAACGTCCGCCGCAACAGACTTGGAGGGAACCGCGACGAAGAGGGGGGTGACATAGTCCACTACAGCCGCCTGCAGGGGGACAACAGGTGGCAGGACAGAGACGCGTCTCCTCCTGGCCGGAAGGCCTGCTCGTCCCTGCGACTGTGCGAGGCGAGCGACCTTGACGCCGAACGCCTCGTCCTGCAGCCCCTCCTTGAGCAAGCCATCTTGGGCTCGCCACGGCGCAGCGGTCGCGAGCGCTCCAATGCCGTTACCAGAGATCCCCGCGACAGGCCGGTGGTGAGGTCACTCTGGTCCAAGATCATGCGCTCGTCCCGCGACATTTTCGTGCCCGAGCAGTTCGTTAGCGGATCTACGGTGAAGGGGCCGGCGGCGCATCCTACGCCGAACCACGCGATGACCGTGTCCACTCTTCCCACGATCACGTCCAGGGTGGAGTCCCTCCAGGACATGACCGAAGTGGAGAAGACGCTCTGGTGGAGGACGATGTGACAAAGCCCCGGTACCTCCGAGTGGTCGTGTACAAGCGTCGGAATCGAAACTAAATTGGCTCGCCGATTTTCGTGCCTGCATTCAGCCGATGGAATATGCCAGCAGGAAATATAAAAAGCACAGCTTCAGCGCGGAAACGAACGGCTAAGGATTGCGCCGAGATGTAGTTTTTTTTAGTCAACATTAAATTTTTGCGATAAGAAACGACAAAATCACGCATGTGCGGCGACGTTCACAGACCTGTTCAGAATGCAAACATATCTAAACGAATCGCGCCTAGTAGACCGTACTTATTAATTTGGCATGCGAGCGTTATTATACTATGGATGGGTTTACAACACTCTATATGTATTTTTCTGATGCTTGGTTTAGTGCCATGACAACAAAGCGGAATCTTTGCCTAGTTAGTATACGTGTTATTTAAATTTTATCGTGAGCCTGTTTCTAGCGATAATAATTGCAGTTCATATGCAGTTACCAAATCAGTCGTTAAGTAGAACATTCAAAACGCTAATAAAATTTATTACACTTGCACCGCCTGAAATCGTGTGGCAAGATTTTTACGGGAGTCCCTTTGGTGTTCTGTAATTTACTTTAACTAATGGACGCAGCGGCGACCTCGTTTCTCAAACTACTGACAGGTTCGTTTTGCCCTTAGAAAGGAGGGTATAAGTTTGAAAAGAGAACGGAATCGAAAAAGAAAAAAATTGAAAACAGTGATGGCGTATTTATTTTTATGCTGCCTCTACTATTCGTTATTTTTATGTGACAAGCTTGAATCTGTTCGCAATTAATCACGGCTGTCTGGCGTAAAGTCTTTCAGCTTCTGCCCTGTAAGCCGGTCCCATTTTTCAACAAGCTCCGCCTGGGCTCGTAAAATATCTAGCACCGCCGCGAAATTTGATCGGAGTAGCTTTTCGGTAATCTCTGGGCGCTGGAGAATACGATGCCTGCGGCCGAGCAAATACAAACAGCGAATAAAAGATTACAAATGGTTCGCAACTGTTCGGACTGCGAGCGAAGCGGCTCATCACGCTCAAGAGGGACGGAGCGGCGCCCGGAGCAGACGACGGCAAAAAGGAGGGAGGCAGAAAAAAAACTGCGAAACGTCCTCCTCGCCAACTTCCGTTTCGATGACGTCGTGAAACCGTGACCTCACTTCCGTCGAGCGAGTTTCGCTCGATTTTTGTTTGCTCCCGCGAGCGTCGCTGGTTTCGGTGGCTGGCTTCTGGCGAGCAGCGCGCATTTCGTGCTGGGTTGTGCGTTGTGTTGGTCCGTAAGCCTAGCGTCGGTCCGCGCGGCGCGATGATTTGTGTGCTCGCCTCTGGTTATTCGTCGCTTGGATTGCAAGGCAGCAGTGCGACATTGTTGTGGTGAATATCTGGCCTACCGTACGGATTACGCTGACCACTGGATTTCGCTCTGCTCGAACTTCGTGGTGTTGTGCGAGAGGGAACGCGGCGGAAAGCATGGGTCCGGCCCGTCATCTGCTTCTGTGTGCGATCGGTGAGTTTTTGGTGCGCGTCAGTTGACGTTTCGGCGTTGGCAGCAGCTTGCTATCGGCGTTTAGCGTTGCGGCGGTCATTGCACGGAACATTGACGCCGTGCGAAATGCGGCGAGCGTTTCAAACTTTAAACTTGATCAGAGGAAAAACAGTAGAGTAGCAGCGTTTACTCGTTCGTCTCGTCGTTTACGGTGCGCGTTTGTTGGCTTCTGAGCACAGCACACGTGCTTGATTCAAGACCACTATTCTACTTGGCCGCTCGAGCTGTTATCGCCAAAGTATGGAAAATGCTATTAGGGCGGCAGTACTGTCAGAAATGTGCAACGGTGCGCACGTACTACACAGGCGTATGTCATTTACGGCGAGGACTGCACCAATGGAAATTTCTTTCTGGCGACGCTAGGCGTTCATTTAGACGCGCTTGGAACGCACGTGTCTTCGGAATGAAAACAAAAACAAGAAGTGAAGATACTTGACCTATCGTCGGGTACACATTGCGTGCAAGGTTTGGGTGGAACATCGCGGCGTTGTTGCAGACCATCCAAAATGAGCGCTACGGTTGCATTTGAATTTTAAAGGATATACGTAATTGCGTGCGCCACACAGTTCAGTGACGCTTTTGCCTGAGCCGCTTTGTCGATCTGGTGTGTAGCAAATGTTACCAGAAAAGTTGAGACCACTACGGCTAACCAGATGCATTATGGGTAGAAAAAGAGGGGAAGAGGTTTGAAGTCGCTTTTGTTTTATTTTTATGAAGTGTTTTTGTTAATAGGCCGCCATTGATACACAAAGTAAAGACAAAAGCGGGAAAGGGAGACGATGTTTTTCACCATTTCACCAAACACCAAGAAAATGATGGCAAGGTCAGAGCATTGGCGTAAGCTAGTTATTGGTTACGATCGTGGGGCATGATTTTGCAACGAGTGAGAGTTTGAACGAACTAAAGGAAGCGCACGGTACGACACTAGCGCTTGTGCTGCGGGCTTCCCCTCTCCCGTTCTCTCGTGCGCTGGAAAACTGTGACAAGGTAACTTTTGTTTCTTTTTGTTTAGCACGGCCGGCTGCGGCCCAGACCTAATTTCGTGAGGACAAGATATAACCGCTTTCCTCGTAGCGCCAGGTTCATAAGACATCTTGATATCAAAGGACAATGCTACCTTTGTAGGCAACATGCCACAAATTTTGAATTGTGCCCCTGGCCGCCTGATTCCTGGAGACTGTCTGCTTATAGACTCTAAGGGAACACGTGGTGCCGAGTGCTGTGCGAGCGGTTTCATGGCCGTGCTAAGAGCTATCACGCATGCGCGAGTTGTGATGCATGGCGCTGCGCGAAGTAAACCTCGTCGCACGTCTAGCGCGCAGGCGCAGAGACCCCCCCCGGCATCATTACGAGCTTTCTCGCGCTGTCGCATGTCCAAGCGCAGACACCTCGCGGTTGCCCGATGTTCGCATGCAGCAAAAGTGAATTTCTAGAGCGCTTGTTTCTGCTGCATCGTGCAGTTCGATGCATGCAGCCCTTCATTTCACTAATCACTGAAAGTGTAAATTTTTAGTTTGTGTGTCAAGCTCGGAAAACGAGAAGACGTCGTGGGCCATTCACGGCCGCCACATTATCTACTGCAATGACGTCACGCTGGTGCTTACCCTCTCCCTGAAATTTTGAAGACGGCGGTCAATCATGGGTATACTTAAACGCGAAAATCTTGGTCTGTTTGTCGCTTTGTCTGTCTGCCCCTCGACTCAGCCGCCCGGTTAAAAGTTCTTGGAATTCTAAACGAGGCGTTTATGTAAGCAAAACATTTCCGAATTGCTAAATTTGGTAGCATATTTTATTCTTGTCAACATTGTTCATCAAAAAGAAGACGTTAGGCATATTTGAGACGAAACTTAAGAACATACCTGATACCAGCACTGTTCTTTAATTAAAAATAGATGTAACAAATTTCATTTGATATAACTGCAGTTATGCGGAGATGCTGCTGATGTTATTTATGTGCCTGTTTTGCGTGTTTTTTTTCGCAAGCACCTTTGTTACATGGGGCGTATTGTATTGTTGTAAACGCTCCGGCTCTTGTGCATAGAGTTTATTTACATGCCCTTTTTTTTTCCATTTCTCTCCCGTTGTGTGGCGTTTGCCCGCGATTTTACATTTTAGGCCTTATATAACGATGTCTGGCAACATTGCCTTGTGCTCGCATAATGCACTGCTTTGTTATCCTCCTAATCCCCCTTCCCCATCGCCTTATGTAATGCCCTCTTGGGCCTTTAGTGCATGAAAATGAATAATTTAAATAAAAATGATCCTTTTAAAATCAGAAACCTCGTCGGGATAGACATCTACCGTAAGGCATGCGGCAGGCTGGCATTGGGTATAATAAGTGCAAAGTAAAATGCGCTTTCAGAAGAGGGGATAATAAGTTTGGATCATAAGAGGTGGGACAGGCACCTCTATATTGAAGGCATGGGCGCTCAAACACTGAAGAAGACTGAAAGCTGGCAATGAAGTTTACAACAGTGGTAGGTAGGAATAGAGTCAACATTATCATCATCCGCCTGTCTACGCCCACTGCAAGACAAGGGCCGCTCCCCGGTCCTGTGCTAACTGCGACCAATTTATCCCCGCAAACTTCTTGATCTCATTTGCCCATCTAACTTTCTGCCGCCCCCTGCCACACGCTTGGCTTGGCTTCTCTAGGGCTCCACTCTGTTGCCCTTAATGACCAACGGTTGTCTTGCCTTCGCATTACATGTCCTGCCCACGCCAATTTCTTCTTAATTTCTACGGATATGTCCTGAACGCGCATTTGCTTTCTGACCTACTCTGCTCTCTTCTTGTCCCTTAACGTTACCCCTATCATCTTCCGTTCCATTGCTCGCTGAGACGTCCTTACTTTAAGTTGAACCCTTTTAGGGAGCCTCCAAGTTTCTGCCCCGAATAGACTATCCGGAGCCATAAAAAGGAACGTGACAGAAGCGAGCTGTTTGGCGTGTGGAAAGGATTGAACAAGAAAGTGGATTAGGTCTACCCGCCCGGCAAATAAGGAAGCAGAGAGAGAGAGAGAGAGAGAGAGAGAGAGAGAGAGAGAGAGAGAGAGAGAGAGAGAGAGAGAGAGAGAGAGAGAGAGAGAGAGAGAGAGAAAGTGGATGTATGATAATGCTAAGGGGCTAAGGGCAGGGCCGCCGCAGTAGCGAAACTGCTGGGGCATATTTCTGTCATGCAACGTCGACCTGTTAGGCGCACGTTCTCCCTCCGTGCCGAGGGCCGCAAACAGCCGCGCGGCCGTTCGTTCTCCGCCGTTTGACAGGTGCACAGTCACGCGGCATGCAGAGACGGTGTCCGTCAAAATTTTCGCAACACAGGGCCATTCATCAAGCAGGTCACGCTGCAGTAGCGCGGGGCCACGCTATACGCTGTTCCTGTGCACAAGGCAAACGCACAGGTCATTAGAGAGTTATAGCAGAGCGAAGAACCGGTCCCGGTACGGTACAGGGTAGGCTACCGGCGCTACTGCGCGTGCGCACAGGTGGGTAAACTGGTTGTGCGCAGGTGCACCGGGTACCGTACCGGGACCGGTTTTTCTGCTCTGCTATAACTCTCTATTGTCTTGATTGATTCTGGGGTTTAACGCGCCGACGCAACGCAGGCGATGAGGTGCGCCGTAGTGGAGGGCTCCGGATTAATTTTGACCACCTGGGGATCTTTATCGTGCGCCGAAATCTCGTACACACGGGCGTTTTTGCTTTTTGCCTCCATCAGAAAAGCGGCCGCCGCGGCCGGGAATCGAACCCGCGACCTCGTGCTCAGCAGCGCAACGCCTTAGCCATTGAGCCACCGCGGCGGGTTAACTCTCTATTGTCTCACTGGCTAACAAAGGCGAGGGTTTCTCGCCCTTCGGCAAGCCTGCCACTCCTTCCTTGGCCCGTCAGAGTGCGCGATCCCGACTGACATCCTGGACTGCGCGAAATGAAGCCGCAAGGTCGTCGTACGAATTGAAATGCGAGATCACTCTTGTCCGCTACCTGGAAAGTTTCTCCGAGGAGCTGCAATGACACTGTACGGTACGTCATCTCAAGAACAGCGTGCGCATCGTGTGAAAATCATTAGCGGCGCAATGGACGGGCAACATCCGGCCCCGCGCATGTCGCTGCGGAAAATGACGCACGTGAGACCCCTCCAGTTTCTCTTTCTCAACCGCGACTCAACGGCTGGCGTAACCCAGAGCAAACGTTGCCAGCTGTGTGAAGCGTGACCATGCTTCACCACACTGAGTGCGTTGATTGTAGACCTTTTCCTAGTACAGTACCTATCACTTCGGCTTGATGGGCGTAAACGCTGAACTGAAATAGTTATATTGGCGGCAAGGGGGGGGGGGGGGGGGGGCAGTGCGTTACCCCTTGGAGGCTGAGCAGGCTGTTTAAAAACGAGACCCGTGTACGCTGCGACAAGGATTACCACGGTATCAATCGACCCGAAACATACATAGGGAGGATTCACTTTACTGAAGCGCCGGCTTTTAAGTTTGCTGGTTTTGTCAACTTGCCAGGAGCGGAGGTTAGCGAGAAGCGATTTACGTGTCGATTGATTGAATAAACGTTTATTGAGAAAAAGGTAAAGAGAAAAAATAATCTTGAGCGTAGTAATTGTTTGTAGATGGAGGAAAATAACTTCTTCAGCTCTTCTAAAATAGGGATGTGGTGCAGGAAAAGTGCAACGCTTTTGGCGGGAATTGCCAGTAGCTCTTAAGCGCAAGCTCCTGTTGGTTTTGCATCGTCACTCGCCGTCGACCTCGCTGTAACCGAGAGAACGGAGAGGACACCGAAGGTAGAGCGGGCAGGAAAGCGGAGGAGGAAAGTATGGTGAAAGTGTGAAGGGTGGGGGGTTGGGGGGGGGGGGGGGGGGGGCGGTATGCCGAGGCCGCGCGAGACGTGGTCCGCGGCGGCGACGGGCTACAAGATAACTCCAGAGTAGCGCTCGCCGTCGTGCGTTCGCTGACGACTTGATGACGTCCTGGGACGCAGCAGCTATGCGCCGTCGCCGAGACGACTATGTACAGTTCGCGCTGCGCTCAAATTTCGCATTAGGAAGTATCGTAACCAACCGTCAGCCAGTTTTTTTTACCTATGTATTTTAACAGATGCTCAACTCGTAGTTCGTTGTCGTCTTGGGGAATGGCCCGGAGTGTTTGAGCGTGGGCTGCGGCTTGTGCCGCTTTATTTCCCTCGAGGGACGCAAATTCCGGCGTCCAGACGGCATGTAGTGAGGAACTCTTTTTGGTTTACGGGGTGAAGCAAGTACTTGTGAGAAGATACGGCCGAGGGTGTAGCTTCGTCAAGCGGCCTGGGAATCTGTGATGATCGTCAAGTATGGCGTGTTCGCTGCGGGGACCATGCGGGTAACTGCAGGTGTCATGGCCGTCTTCTCGGCTGTTTTTGTGCATGCAGTGGGTTAGAGCTGTTGATGCGATGAAGATGTTGTTCACGACTGTCGACTGCGCCGACGTCACGTGGGAATCGTTGGGGGTATGGGGAGGGTGAATTAAGAAGTTCTATGCGCTTCCTCGACGTTACCGTTGCTCGGAGAAGAAGCCCAGCTAGAGAGCACGAATGTAGTTGTCAGTGACACGGCGATGCATCATTATGCAAGACAATGCTCTAGCGTCCTTTAGAAGCTGCGAAAACGCCCCGTAGCTTTTCCGAAGCCTTTTCGGCTTTATCGGTGGACTGGGTGCAGTTATTAGGGTACTGTAGGAGCTCGTGTTCCTACGTGTTGGCTTTCTGGCCTGCACGAAGAAACGTGGGGCAGCTGAGGATTACGTCGAGAGCTTAGGAGAGCCGGCGGGGCCGCACCGCGAAACAAAGTATTTTTGGGCTAGCCGCACTTCGCCCCCCCCCCCCCTCCCCCCCTCACAGGTTTTTAACCCTAGTTGAAATACGTGGATGATCGATCGATGATGTTGATGAAGATATTGAAGTTGGCTGGCTGATCGAAGGCACATAGCTGGCGACGGTCTACTCCACAAAATTTACACTTTATAACAATATTTACAGCTAAGTTACAACACACATCGCAGTACCATTGTTCGAGGAGAGCTCGAGATGAGCGCGCATCAAGCGGGGCTCTCTCCTTTCTACAACAAACACCTTGGTTTTATTTAAAAAACCACGCCTCCAAGGAAGGCGGAACTAGCGTCACTAAATGAAGGCTTTTAGAGTATCGGCACTCTTTTCGCTCATTGTTATGTGCCGCCAGGATTTTCATTGGTCGGTCGGCACCACGTGATATTTGTTTACATATGAGCGCAGCCATTTTGTTTCTGGGTGCCTCCTCTCTCTCTCTGTCGCGCGGACGCCAGAGCGGCCGGTCGCACTGTGCCGGTCACAACGGGTGGCTGTTTCGTTGGGAGAAATGGCAACAGTGCAAACAAGAAACAAAATGGCCCCCAAACGCTTCCGGGTGCACGAAGTGGCGGTACTCTTAAGCGCAGCTTATTTAGTGACGCTAGGCGGAACCAAAGAGACAGAGAAGGACACATAATGAAAATATCTGGCCATTCGTATGCCACACAGATGCCACAGGCGGAGCTCATAATTAAGCAATTGGCCCACCCCTTGTCCCAAATTCCTTTCTCATTCCCACGCAAACCAGACGTCCACACTCAGGAAGAATTCGCACCGGAAGCCGCGAGATGAAAAGCAAACAAACTAACCAAGTCTGACGCGTTGTTACACCGATTCGGGAGTGGCCTCAAAGAGCCCGACACGGCCTACACTCCCCGAACCCCACATGCCAACAAACGCCTGCGGCGTGTTGCCGCTTGTTTACCACAGGTCGCTGCCGCCGCACCATGCCCGTTTCCGCGGCCAACGGTTCCGATAATTTATGTCCAGTTGTCGCTCGGTTTCCGGCCATCCCCGAATTACCTATTGCAAAACAAAACAGAGCATGTTAAAGCCGACACCTCCATGCAGCGAAATGTAGGCGAAAAGGCGGCGAACGTCGCCCGGCGGCGGCCGCTCCGCCGCCGGCGTCAAAAATACGGCTGTTCGCCGGCGATCTACGCGAGCTAGATGTCGAACGCGCGGCGGCGAACGCGACTGGAAGCGGCAAACTGCATTTTGAGGCCGCAGCCAATCACAGCCTCGTACTTCGTTGTACTTCCTGTCCTGTCTTCCATCGGCGGCGTTCGCCGCCGACGTGACGAGTCCATGCAACGTGACGCGGCGTTCGCCGCGTCACGTTGCATGGAGGTTGGGGTGGACGAAAACTGAGCGGCGCGTCAAACCACGGCGTCCGCCGCGCCAAGTTCGCCGAGAAACTTCGCTGCATGGAGGTCGGCCTTTACAGTTTCAAAGAAAGCCGCCGCTGCCGCCGCTTTGACATTTCGCGTCTTCGTGACGAGTCCACCCAGCGATTTATGACCCGGCCGCTGCGCTGCCGCTACCGGTCCCGCACCGTAGCTTGGACACTCAACGCGCCCGGTGCGGACCCACATGGCCCCCGTCCCTCATTGTTTCACGCATTGTTTCAGACAGAAAAAAAACAAAAGGCACTCGAAGAAAGTGCTTCCATCTGCGGCGCGTCGCGCCCCTTAGCCCCTCTAGGCCGTTGACACTCAGTCCGAGCCTCTACGGAAATGAAAGAGAAGAAAAATTAGTGCCCTTTAACCCTGTGAAGAAGGATGACCTGCAAAGCTGGCTGCAGTCTACGGAATGCACGAAACAAAACGCGTTTATCGTAATTTACGATGGAGGATATTTCCTAGCCAATCAGCTGAATGAACCTCTCATGGACCCAAGCCCTGTTCTTGCAGATAAACATGGAACTGCCTGTGACCCTCCCGCGTCGTAAGCATCTTACTATTTGTGTAAGGCCAAGTTCAGCGCAATTGTCGTAATAACTTTCAAGAATGACGTCATTTCACGTCTCAGCCAACCGAACTGCGTGACATGGCATTTTTTACGTCCATTGATCACAATACGCGTTTTGCGTTGATAATCTGAACATAGCCTAATACACAAACCAATCCGCTCTACCACTACGGACTCCGCAGAGGTCCCATTGGGCCGTTGAACGTCCGCGTTTAAATCTCGTACCAGCACAACAGACATGCCATCCATCAGTACGGGCATGCTGCACGCCTTCTCTCCTCTATTCTTCACTACAAACCTTCGCACGCATAAACCCGCAACCGGTCATGTGCGCGTGCTTAGAAGGGACAGACGCCGCGACGGCGTGTTGCGGTCGTTTTAGGGGGCATCACCTTGGTAGCCGTTAAATGGGCTTCGCGGGAACGGCGTCTCTTTATGTCCGCGTAACCGAGTGAATGAACGCAGCAGCGACGATAGAAAGGAAACGTCTAGCGAAAGGTGAAGTGGACTACGGCAGTGTGGCTACGGCGTCATTTCTCTCACTGCCTTTCCCTCACACGTGTTTCATGTGCCGCCACCAAGGAGCGCCCTTCCCTTGACGCTTCCCCAGACGCTGTTCCATTCTTCGCTAATCCATACCACGTGACGTTTGCGCGGTAGGTTCAAGCACGATATGCAACAACGTGCTCGCAGCTACCATGTGCGGGGCTAATCCGAACCACGTGACATTTGCGCGGGAGGTTCAAACACGATTTGCAAAATGCTGGCCGGCGGCGGCGGGGCACTGCGAGGTAGCAGCAGAGTAGCGCACGCCGCCTTACGTTCACGGATCAGGCGAACACTTCCTGAGGCGCAGCAGAAATGCGCTATGTCCGAGAAGACTGCAGCTCGAGCTGCGCACAAATTTGTATTAGGGAGTGTAGTAATCGTCAGTGCATTTTTTACGCCCATCCGTGCTTCAGTTTATTTTTTGCAATCATCTGATAACCGCATACCGCCGTCAGCTGCCGACTGCGCAACTTGCCAAAGGGGCATCGGTTGAAGCGAGGGGAAAAATAGTTGTGAAAGAGGTGTGAGCGGTGGTGAGGAGGAGCCCCGGAGCGGTGCCGAGTAAATCGATGACACCGGAATGAAAACGGGGGGGAAGGGGGGAGGGGGGAGGGGGGTTAGACATATACTGCTTTGCAGTAAAACATTCCAGGCCAGTCTTAGAAATTAGGCGATGCAACCCCCAAACTTAACACCCCTTCTTCACCATAGTGCATTCGAGGGAGGTATCACGATGTTGTAATTTGTAATTAGGGTGTCGAACCGGAACCGAGCCGAAAACTGGAACCGAACCGATATTTCTGCCGGACCGGATCCCGAGCGGAACCGTTATTTCTTGAGCCCGCTGAATCCGAACCGGAAAAGAACTAACGATTACCGGTTCGCGACAAAATGGTTCGACCGTCTGCTGTTGATAACCTATGGCCAATATCATTCGGGGCTTTTCTCTTTCACGCACCACCAACTTTGCAATGCCTGGCGCAATTTTCCCCTTTAGATGAACAAAAGCGCTTTAAACGCTGTCTTCGTGGTCGCAGCACTGAAAAAAAAAGATTGTGAAGCAAAAATGGCATGTTGATGGTGGTTGCACGAAAAAGTAATTAATGCCACACTCTCAGCGCGGCTTGCAGGACGATTGAAGCACCGACATTGCCAAGCTTCCCTCGCTGGGACTCTGCAGGGGCAATTAAAACCGGGCCGCGAAATTTCTACACTTCGCACCGGCCAAGGCTCCAACCCTGGCAGTGTCTACTTGTAGCATTTCAAAAGTGTTGAAATTATGGCTGGTTGGAACATAATCGTAAGAATGTAAACAGTAGCTCGACGGACAGGGTACCGACAGAAAGGAACTCACACTTGCACTTACTATAGCAACTATGTTTTTATGGCTTAGGGAAAGGCTTTATAAACAAGTGGGGGAACCCCGTGAAACAAGAAAGAAAGAAAAAGAGGGAGAAAGGGGCAGCTGAAAGAAGTTTCTGAAACACACAACAGGGGGAAACGACCCGCGGGCGCGGCCATGCCAATACAATAAATGTTACAACAAAATATATTTTCGTCAATAAAAAAGTTATTTCCAAGTTGTCGGAGGGAAGAAAGTCAACTATCTACTGGAGAAATATTTAGAATTTTTTGGGGTCGTGCGCATGCAGATGGACTATGACGTGGCATAAACTTTATGCCGCGTAGTCAACGTTTAGGTGCCGTTCTATTCTAGAGAACTAATTTCTTCAATTTAATTCTGGCAGTCAGGACAGCACGGCGCAAACATTATTATTTTGGCCCTGATCCGAGCCGAGTCCGGCCATGGCCTGGGTGAAAAGTTAGTCGGGCATCCGAGCCTGGCCCACGGGCTGGGCCTGGCCCGGGCTTTCAGGTAGGCTTGAGCCCGTGCTCACCAGTAGTGCACTTGTTCTCATCACGTTTATCACGTGTTCTCCCCTCGCTCTGAGCTCCACGAGGCTTCTTGATACCGTACGGTGAGGACAGTCAACGCTGGCTTCTAACGCGAAAGACCCAAGTGCCTCATTTTGCGGAAAAGACGAGAAATAGAGGTGGCGGGCCAAAGCAAAATTTCGATGTCAATTCTCGAATTGAGAGGTGTGCGCAGAGTTGGGCACCAGACTTTCGAGTTCAATTGCAAAATAAACTTATTATCATCATCATTGCCAGTCGAGTCTGTCGTACTATAGTCGCTTGTACAGGATAGTCTACTCTTCACAGTCGTATGGAACTGCCTGCGGTGTGTGTGCGTGCGTGCGTACTTACGTGGAAGGTTTTTGTGGGTTGTTTTGGTATAGGGATGCAGGCAGCGTTCCCTGTTGGTTGACGTGGCAAGTCCGATGCCTAGGGTGCTGCAGCCCGGTTCTGCGATATTTCTCTGCCAGGCTGCGTCTCCTTGCACGCTTCTATTGGGACGCTAAATGGACCACGAAGACAAGGCCCCGCTTGCCTTATTTGAGAGAACCAGCCTTTCGTATAACTCACTTAACTGTATTGGGGCTTCAAGGACGTTGTTCTTACCATAAAAGATAAGAAACATCGAAAAACGTTCAAATTTTGCGCTACACAACGTAATACGTAACTCACGTAATAAGGAAACAATCGAACCTCTTGACAGTGTGCTTACTTGTTGCTAGCATTCGTGTGGTCCAAGAAAACAGGATAAGAGCCATCAATAAACCCCAAAGTCATGTCTCCTGGCGCGAGCTTTTCGTAGTCTGGACTGGACGAAAAAGTGACTGCTACGTTTCGCGTACTGTTGTCACTTTCGATTCAGACGAGCACGAAGCTGGCACCGAGCTAAACAGAAGCATACGGCGAAGAAGTCATCTAGGCAAGGCATCAAGATGGCTGTTTAGAAAATGGTTCTCTGTACTTGTAATATGTCGGTTTTTGACCGACGACGGCCTCTTCCCTTGCCTTCCCTGGGCGTTCTTCCACGCTCACTATCTGGCCGAATTGATTAAACAATTGACTTTGAAATTGCTCCGCTTTTATGGAAAAAAGCAGTATTTCGAACGAAGAAAAATTGTACTTGGTTTTTATCGTGACTTAAACTACAAAACTCTTTCTTTCGAACTTCGCTAATGATTCAGCTCTTCGAACCGCTTCGCAAACCGGTTCACGCTTCCGAAATGGTTCGCGAACCGGTTCGGTGCTTGGCTGAGTCGAACTGGAACTGAACCGGAACGAACTGGACTTGCCCGTACCCGAACCGTGACCGAACGGGTATTTTTTCCGGTATTTTTTTTCCGGTTCGGCACACTGTTTTAAATGCACACGTATCGTCTTTGTAGAGTCCGTGCGGCGACACCGATGTACCCCTGCACAAGTTCGCCGACGGGCTTGAAACTTTGTTC
Organism: Haemaphysalis longicornis; assembly: GCF_048455015.1. NCBI lineage: Eukaryota > Metazoa > Arthropoda > Arachnida > Ixodida > Ixodidae > Haemaphysalis > Haemaphysalis longicornis. Next base: position 1,374,844 of record NW_027526415.1, on the reverse strand, counting down.
ATTTACGTCATTAAGCGGGACAGATGGGATTCGGCCTTGCTTATCCTCTTTAATCACACTCTACAGGAGTTCACGCTTGAAAGGCAGCGTCCAATACACCCCCCGGACATGTGTCGCTGTGTAGGTATTTAAAACTTACTTTGTTAGGCTGCCGAATACTCGAAAAATCTTCAAAGCACGTGCACATATGCTTCAGAGTAAGCGCGCATATTTCTTGTTGCTGACGCTGCTGACCCTATAGATTGTATTCACTGGCGAGGCACGCATGCAGGCAACCATGTGAGTGTGACGTCACTGGTTACGTCAGGCTTCGCTGGATGGCGGTACTTGTCCGTGCTAGGCACATGACGTGTGTTGGACGTTCCAAACTCTACCGCACCGAACGCATACTAATGCCCCGACTCCAATGTGAGTGCGATTAGTTACGTCTCTGTCGGCACCGTCGTTGATAATCGGGCTGAAACAGATCAGACGACGCACGCCGGTGTGTTTTTTCTGCGGCGTGCGGGCGCAGTGGCACAAGCCGCGCCATGTCCGTGGCGTTTCCAGTGCTGCCAAGTGGGGAAATTTACTGCTAAACTTTTCAGTGAATACCACGTATACTAGTACTGGCGCACTAAAAAACGAAATAACGGTACGAAGTTCTCTAACCCAAAAAGCCGAGGAAACTGCTCGATTCGCACGCCTTGCACCCAGTTCTGCCGCCTCACACTGCACGCACGATTCATTTCCGTTTGGAAAATGGTCTCCTTTTTATGATTTTTTTTCATCTCAGTTTGTTGGAAGTGTCCTCGCAGGCCGAGCCCTTATCGAAGAGGGCAGACTCCGTCCGTAACGCAATACAGCAGCGCGCGAGCCAAACACGCTGTATATATATGCCGAGCGCGCCATCGTGATCATCAGCGCGGCGGGGTGAGCGCTCCTTAATGAGGCATGACGTCGCCAGCGCAGTGGACCGGCGGTTCCTGCCGCGAGAAAAATGGCCCCCTTCGGCTTTCCCTCGCTCTCCGTGTCATCTCTGATGCAAGACGAACCATTTTTTGTTCTCTGCCAAAATACTATCTTGTATCCGTGCTTTTCTCCATGCCTTGTTGTATAGTACTCTTTTTTCGGTCCAAATTCCTTTCATTGCCGGCAGAACTCAGGTTGCGCTCGGTTCGCTTAAACTGTCAGCGCGGCTGCAACGCAGATAACGAGCGCCGTAGGCATCCGCGCGCGCATATCCCTGAATGAACGGCGTACACATGAGATGACACAAGCGCCTTCACGGATGCGCTCGCGTCCCGTCCCGGGAGGAGGGGGAGGAGGGAGAGCTACTGTCATCCGACCTCCCTTTGTCTCACAGCGCGAGAAATGCCGCGCAGCAAGATAAAGGGAGCCGCGCTTGGGAGAGAGTAGCGAGCGATGCTGACTTTTTCGCTTTGCTCGGGTTGCCGTTGGTTGCTTCCTCGGCGCCTTTTGTCGGTGACGTCTTTTGACATGGGGAGAGCGATGGATTTCGGCGGTCGTACGGCGGCCGCAAGGGAGGGCTGTCTTCGGAGCGCTGCGATATGTACGTTGACAGGAGAGGGAAGGGATGATTTGTTTCTCTCGTCTGTAGCTCTGTAATCTTTTCGGCTGCGCAAGGAACCCGTGAAGGAGAGGATTGATTGTAACGTTTCGAGAAATTTATGCTCGAGTTCAGGCGCATGTACAGTCGTCCACGCGCTTAGCTGGAGCTACGCTTTACCCACATATCGTCCCTTCCTGTTTTCGTGCAAGGTAATTTAGTCAAGAGTTAGCACAGAACCGGGATAATTGGAGATTAAAGGGAGAGGCAGTTACCCTGCAGTGGGCGTAGATAGGCTGGTGGTGGTGATGGTGATGATGATGAATTTAGTCGCAACTGCTGGATTTCTTTCACGTTTTAAAGGACTCCTAAGTCCTCCACATTCGTTTGAGCAGTTTTTGTTGGGAAGTTTTTAGATGTTCCGCGCTTAAGTCGAATGTGATGTTCCAGCTAAGGCTGAGGACGACTGTACTATGAACGAATGACGGAAATGGTTTATTTACGATGAAACTCGAGTAATCTTCTTTTCCTCGAAATCTGTGGCGCAAAACTGAGCAATGTCTAATTGATTAGAGAAAATATGTAGCACGCGGAGTACGATACTGGGCCACTTTGGGAATTTGGCGAGCAGGACATACAGGGGAGGGTTGCTACGTTGTGAACCGTGTCTCGCACACGTGCCCTGTCATTCGTTTATCTTCTTGGTCTCTATGCCTCCCTGAACGACAAATTACGAAGGAGCAGACGCATCGTGTACATGCGACAACAAAAGTTATCTCTTTCAGTTCGTCGATGTTTTATCCTAGTCTAAACTGTCGCGTACTGTGCACTTCTACGCACCGTTGTACAGAGCTCCGCAATCGGGCGAAGACAGACCAAGGACCCATGGCGATACGAATCACCAGACGTCTCGCGCAAGGAGTGGCTGACCCTGATATCGCATCATCAATCGCCCATCGAACATGGACGACGGGACAGGTCATTACGCCTGCACCTACGCCATCCTCTCGTGTGTTTACGCGGTTCTTCTCGAGCAGCTGCGCCTGCCGCAAGGCCGGGCCTGCAGGGCACTCCACTACCGAAGCCAAGGCCGTGGGTATGATTTGGCTGCCACGTACGGTGACTCGATCGTGAAGCAGGCACCGCGGTTGTTGGGAAATCTAGGTATATTATATCACGCGTAGATTAGATCGTATATAGCCTCGTGCCGATTGCTCTATTCATTTCTTTGTGCCTTCCGTAATGGTCTCGGTGGTGGCACAGTGCACGACTTACTGGTTGCTGTTGAGCACGAAGTTGCCGGTTCGAACCCTTGTCACGCTGTGGCCGCATTTTACAGGGGAGCTGTGTATGGCTAGGTACCCATGCGATTTTCTGTCCGCGTGAAAAAAATTCCGGGCCATCTCCACTTACGTAAAAACTGATGAGAAACGAAGCATGCAGTGTATAAGTGTATTCTTGGCGCTGTGGCGTTTTCGCCAACAGAGATAAAACCGTTGGGGGGTAGAGGTGTGCAGCTTTGCTGTAAAAGTCCCTTGTCTTTGAAGCACGAAGCTCTCTAGCGCGAAGCGTGAACGAGTGTCCTGCTGTTTTAGTACCGTAACTACATGAGAAGAGCCACGATTACGACGACTACGACAGGAGATGTCAACAGCCCCAGCCCCTAAGGGGCTTCGCCCCTAAAGCATTCATAAATAGAACTCCCGAGGCTCCGCATGCCTTCGAAGCGCGACGCGTTCCATAGCACGAGGCGTCCTATAGCACGCACTATTCTGCAGCAGCAAGAGGTGGCCGTAATTAATAGGTCGTAGCATCGCAGATGAAGTAAGGTAGCAGGAGAACCTGCAGGCGAACGAGCCAACTTACGGGCAGCGAGATGCACCATCGTCGTCAACTCTCCCACACGGCGGAAGGAACTAACAGGGGAGCAACGTCTAGGGCAGAAACAAATCGAAACCATTCCAAAGCGTAGGCGGCAGCGGATCGTTGAGTAAATCGTCCCAAGCACAACGAGGATGAAACCCTTCGAGAACACTGGGCGACGCAAACCACGCAGAATGGAATGGCTGTGAGTTTTTTTTTTTTTTTTTTTTTTTTGATCAGGTCAAGATGCAAGATTGTGCAGCGCCAACTTCAAGCTTATTGAGCTTCCTAATGAGGGAAAGAGAAAAAAGACCGAAGGTAGCGGTTGGCGGTGCCCTTGCATGGTGCTCTCGCAAGCTCGCGTCGCTTCTGGTGGTGTGACCAGCGCTGCGCAATACGTGCACGGCGTCCTGAATACTCTTCCGATCGCACAGGCTGGCAGTGAAAGGAAAAAATCGCCATACAACACTAATGTCGATAATTGAGAACTGCTTTGACTTTGCCTGCGATCGGCGAATTGAGCGCTGTCAATAAAGGGCATCTCAGCACTGCTAATGACGTATGGTCAAGGTTCGACGGTGAAGTAACAAAGAGAGACAGAGAGAGCGCAAAGAGAGCCAGTGGGCATTGGCATCTCGTTGGTGGTGTTGCTGGCGCGAGAGGCGATTAACGGAACTGGTTCTTGAAATCGCCGGCTTTGGAAGTCGGTGCCCGTTTCCGACGACGCCTCGCCGCCCCAGCGTCCGCTGCAATGACTGGTTTTGGCTTTTACTCTCGTACGCGCAAGCAGGCTGGGCGTCCCGCGGCCTTGAGCTGTAATCAGCCCGCGAGCCGAAGCACATGCGCCGGAAACCGGCCCTGACTGACAACACCGAAGTCGTCGGAGGGAATGACGGGTGCGTCACGGGTTCTGATGTAAACAACGTTTAAAGCAAGCTTAGTCCGCAGCTTGATTTACGGTCGTCGTTTTTTTTTTTTTTTCGCTAATGTTTCCTTCCTGCGGCATGTGCTTGACACGTCGTGACAGTCGTGTCGCTTCGTAATCACCCCTGACCCTTGCGTCATTACCCTGACGGCTCTACGCCCGTCGTTAGTCTGCTAAGCGGCTAACCGCCACCGTTACGTTGGAAAAATTGCCTAGTGGTTTATTTTTTCAACTCAACGCTTCTATATGATGATGTGCTTCTTTAGTGCACGCTTACCCGCCGAGTGAAACGAAATTCCGCGTTGTAGGTTTTACCGCCGCCCCACATTCCTGATTCCTCATTCCCACATTCCTGACCCAATTCGTCACAGCTAACGATTTCGACTCTTCCCTTTCCTCAGTTAACTCGGGTGTGCCTCAGGGATCTGTTCTAGGGCCGTTGCTTTTCCTCATTTACATAAATGACTTCCCTAATGTTGTTAACTCCTCCATTAAACTGTCTGCAGATGATTGCGTTATTTACCGGGAAATTTCTACCAGCTCTGACAGTACGATGCTTCAAACTGACCTGGACAGTATTTCTGCTTGGTGTGCTTCTTGGCACATGCGCTTAAATACTAAAGAATGCAAAGTAATAAGAATTTCTCGTAACACACAATGTTCCGATTTTTGAAAGTATCACCTCGATGGTTCTGTGCTAGAAAACGTAGCGTCATGCAAATATCTACGAGTTCACATTACCGCTAATCTATCTTGGGAAAAACACATCGAGTACATATCTAACAACGCCTACCGTATGCTCGGCTATTTACGCAGGAATTTTTACATGGCACCTTCATCGCTAAAGCTTCTGCTATATAAGACCCTTGTGCGTTCAAAACTCGAGTACGCCTCCTCGGTTTGGGATCCAAGCCGCGATCATCTTTCAAACATCTTAGAATCAGTTCAGAATCGCAGCGCGCGCTTCATGCTATCCGTCTATCATCGTACTGCCAGCGTATCCTCCATGATGCTTTTTCTAAACTTGCCTCTTCTTTCATTACGTAGGAAATTGTCTCGCCTCAGTTTATTTCACAAAATTAATATCACAACCCGAGTCTTAAACACGAACTCCTTTCTGCACCTGCACACTTATCTGCGCGTACTGATCACGCTAAGTTAACATCCATTTTGCCCGCACGAATTCATTCTACCACTGTTTTCTTGTAAAAACGTCTAAAGAATGGAATGACCTGCCATCTCCAGTTGCAACCCTTGCTAATACCCTCGCTTTTAAAACCGCTGTCGAGAATTTATATCGACCTCAATGATTGTATCTTTGAATACTGTATAATACTGTAGCACTTTGTCTAACGTGTTTCAGTTTTTTTCTTTGATTTTTGTATGTATTGCTGCCATTGTATGTCCGATTTTCCATGTATCTAATAGTTTTTTGTTGCGATATTTAAGCAACCACTCCCTTCTGCAACGCCCGACGGGCCCTGAAGGTATTGAAATAAATAAATTGAAATAAATAAATAAAAGCGGAGTACAGCACGGTCGGGTGTGAACGCGAGATTGTGGGGCGCTGCAAATAGTCTCAGCTTATCTAACTTGGACGGCAGCCTTTAGGTTTGGAGGGCTTCGTCTGAATTATAGTCTATGTGCCCCGTGCTTTGACTTCCCACACAGGAAAACATGTACAGATTTTGGCGTGTCCCCGCCTGCTTTTTACATCTCTTCAGACACTGGTCGCATGACTAGGCCACTTTTGACAACTTTGGGTGCGTTCCCGCGTATCCGTTTATTATGAGTGAATCGGGATACCGCTTCGCTCCTGCCTCCTTCTAGTACAAAGTGGAATGTTGCACCACTGTTCCTCACGGAGAGCGGGGTCAACATCCCACCCCCCTCCCCACGCCCGCGTTATGGGATTCCGTTGGTATCCCTTTGGTTTGAGTCGACTTAACTCTTCCTTACCGAAACATGGCATTGCTTAGCCATTATTCGCATTGGTGCGAAGCGCTGTCACTCCGCTTTTAGGTACACTGAAAAGGACAAAGTGATGACACGTCAGAGCGGCGTTACAAAATCTTCGCGTTGAAAACAATATCTTGTATGTGTGGGAGAGAGCGAGAAAGAGACTACTGAATGCAGGCAACACGCCTTAAAGGAGCCATGAAGAGAAAATACAACTTCGCTTAATTAAAAAGAACTAGCATTCAGTATCTCACTCAGCTCCATTACAGCCACAAAAGATGTTTTTTTAACGAAAAAAAAGCAAAAAGTACTTAAAAACTTTCAAATTTTGCGCCACAGTGACGTGTTATAAGCAAGTATGACGTCATACGGGCCAACAATAAAACATAATTTTCAGTGCGTTAACTGCACGTTAGCATTAAGTGGTGGGGTCAAATGGAACTAGAGGCCCCATTACAGACGTCCAGTCATGTGCCGTCGCGACTGGTCAGTTAGGCGGCCGCCAATCGCACAAACAAGGTTCCGTGACGTCATAGAAAAGCTACGGAAAATTGGCTAGGGGGTCGCGACTGCTTCACACGTTTCCTTTAATATCTCCGTTATTTGTTCGAATATTGCGATGATATTGGTATCATTGTTATCGGGACTAAGCAGTCTTTCTAATAAACCCAACTTGTATTTTGTCTTCTGGATCCTTAAGAAGGTAGTATACAGACCACTTTTATTAACTGCCGGTTACATCAAAAATAAAATCAAAGCCCCGTTCTTGAGAGATAGATGGTTAAAACGCGAAGCTCTCTCCCATGCAACTTGAGTCAAAGTCCGAAATCCAAGATGCTTCGACCGTGTCGGAATGGTGCAGTCGGATACACACTAAACTTTTTTACACCCTTTTTGGCCGAAAAGGGTGTAAAAATCTTGTCCCATGGCTAACACCCTTAAAAGGTGTTTTGGCAAAAAAAGGGTGTATAGATGAAAAAAGGGTGTTGAGCTCAACACCTTTAAAAAAGGGTGTTGAGGATGCTCAACACCCTAAAAAAGGGTGTTGAGTCTCACACCCCTTTTTTGGGGGGGGGAGGGTGATGGCATGCGCAGAGACAATGTCAAACGGCGGAGCGCGCAGCATTCAACACAAACAGCCAGTTCGTACAAGTTACAGTTAGAACACGGGATGCAAGCGGTACAGGGAGTGCATACTTACTTAGCAATACATGTGCTGTTCTTGCTTTTATACCCAGCAGAAGAAAGCCCCCAGATGGAGTCGGTGGGCATGTCGCAAAAAACTGATATTTGAGGGCTAATTTTGGAAGTATGGATTTTACTACGAGAATATACAAATCAACACGCGGATTTGCAAAAATTTTTTTAATACGCGGTAGTTTTTCTGATCCGTAACTTATAGAATTTTATTAAATACCATACAAATCTTCCCTGCCACCTCAACACCCTTCAAAAAGGGTGTTCATTATTTCAACACCCTTCGTCCCAGAAGGGTGTAAAGCTACACATTAGGGTGTTCGAAACTAAGAAAAAGGGCGTAAAGAAAACAAGGGTGTAAGAAAAGACCGATAACGAAGAAAAAAGGTGGAGAGACCTCCAATTTTGGAGGCATTTTGTACTTGTTTACACGGGTGGACTGAACATTCTCTACAAGCGGGCGGGGGGGGGGGTTGTACCTCACGATGTTTACAGCAATATGAATTGGCATAATTTATTACCAGTGAAGCTCGTTAAGCTTCAGGGGGTAGTTTCGGTGGCTTTTCATTTCATTTATTTCATTTCATTTCATTTATTTTACCCTCAGGGTACGGATACATTATAGAGGGGAGGGGTTACAACAATAACAAAGTGATGACAGATGCACTGTTCGTAACTAAACAGCAACAGTAGAACAGTCTCACAAAGGAGTAAAGAAAATACAATCCAGGTGCACAGTGGTGAATTCATTTGGCAATATTTCAAGCATATATAAAATAAATATGGTCGTCATCAATAACATAACCATCATGCTAGGCACTGTAAGGTATACAACTTGGATACTGAGTGGGAAATTATTCAGAGTTATTTAAAGCATCCTTAAATAGATCAGGGTTTTTAATACTTGTTAGTGAGCGCGGTAGATTGTTCCAATCCTTGCACGTTTTCGGAAAGAATGATGCGGAATGTGTGACAGTATTTGAATGAGGTACGTCGACTTTATGTGAGTGATCTCGGCGAGCTGACACGTAAGGCGCAGGACGAATCCATGAATTGTGCAACGTGAAGTTATGGTGGTAAATTTTGTTAAAGAGGCAAATTCGTGAGTGTTTTCGGCGAGTCGAGAGGTTCGGAAGGCCTAAAGTTTTTTTTCATTTGGGTAACGCTGGCTGTTCTGTGATAATTAGATACAAAAAAATACAAAGAAAAAGAACTGGGGCACCTGTAAAGGGTGCACCACCGCAGGTAGGGTATTATAACAGTGAAGTCGGCTTTCGAGCTTGTTAGAGTGTGAGCACAAGGGGCGTATGCGTATCCGCACCTCTTACTGTACAATTTCAAAGGTACTAGTCTTTTTTTGTATTCTAAAAGGTAAAAAAATTCGCGCAGCTTGCAATAGTGGTGCAAGGCTGGAGAAACAGCAACGCTGGGGGCCGACCTACCTTGTTTCCCTCTTGGATCTCCTGGAAATAGGGAGGGGGGAAGGGGGGCACACTGGAACAGCCGTGTAAAATCCGTTTAAATTTGGCCTGATCCCTGAGCGGTCATCCTGGCTTAGCAAGAACATTGTAAAGCTTAGCAAACATAACAAAACTTAGCAACACCGGAAGAAACTAGGTCGACCCCAAGCTCCGCTGTTCTTTTTTTGCAACTGAACACCTATTTCACACCGTTTCAACAACCTACAGAAAGCCAAGCGTGTTGCAGTTGGTAAACATCCTTTTCGCCACACGACTACAGTCTTCTCAATTTTGAAGGTTCAAATTGTTGTTTCACGTGCCAAAGCTAAACTTGGGGCATGTGCTGCACCGAATAAGGAAACGAGCGATCATTGCATAAGAGCAATTATTTTTTTTTGCGTTTGGAAATTTCTTGCGAGTAGAGGAGTATATGAGGGGATGTCTTCTTCTTTACAGTGCTATTATGCATCCGAACATGGCCTTATTCAATGAACAGCTGAACACCTTTTCCACACCCTTTCAACACCCTAAGAAAAAGCAAGGGTGTTGAAGTTGATCAACACCCCTTTTTTTTCAAACAAAAAGGGCGTACAGCTCGGAAAAGGGTGTTGAGACTCAAGAAAAAGGGTGTAAAGGCCTCCCAACACCCTTTTTCCACTTATTCTACACCCTTTTTGGCTAAAAGGGTGTAAAAAAGTTTAGTGTGTAGGACTCGGTTTTATAGAGCCAGGGACCGAGCTTCGCTTTAAAAAGCCCCATCCAGCTAGCTGTGTGTTCGATGTGCGCGTGTTGATAGGTCCGCGGGCTCACTACCGAGACGATTCACTGAGGCGTATGCCTCGTAAATTTTGTTGGCATCCAGGGCCTGAGTGAGGAAGTTGTCGCGAGCAATCTGAATGCAAGGGAGTCGGCGAAGGCGAAAATGTTAAAGAGCGCGAGCGAAACTACCCTCACTTGCACTACTCAGCCGAATGCCTCCGTATACTGTTTCAAGGGAGTTGTTCTGAGCAGTACATCCACGTTGTGTATCTCATGTTCCCTGGATCAAATAAGCGTGTGCGGTGGAACGGCCGGACCCTCATCTGGCCGACATATATACAAATGCGCGCACGGAGCTCCGAATTATTCCGAGTCCCCACATTATGCGGCATCCCCTATTTCTCGCGAACTTATTATGGGAAATGTGGAGTCCCGAATCTGGATTTAAAATTCTCTGTCCAGTCGCGGGCATGGATCGTATCAGTGTTGTCTTTTTTATTGCCGCACATCTCGTGTGTCCAGCCGCCTTCTTTTGAAGCCGCCCGAAGGGAGTGGTATACAGTCTCGCCGCATGTGTGCATGCGGACGTACTGCACCGTCCGAAGACAGCGTTGGCGGGATTTTAATCTAAGTGCGCGTATGTCGGGGCTTCTCCTCGCGAACTCTGCTCGGGTCCGGCGCACGCGCGCATTCACCTGCTGCTGAGTCCGGCGGCGCGTCAGGGCGAGACGTCGCTCGGTCGACCCATCCATCATGCTCCGGCAATCCCAGCGCGGCGCTCCGTCTTCCTTCGGACGTCAGGCCTCCTTATCCTGCCCGGCGTCTTCCTTCGTATGCGCTCCCTTTGGTTTTTGCATGGCTTCGCCCTGCTTTCGTTGCGTGGAGCTCGTTTCTCATTGTTTGCGCAGCTCTTCGCTTGCGCATCCCCATTGTCTTCCCTCCTCTCACATCTCCTTCCATCGCTTACCCTTTTTTTTTCTCTCGTTGTGACGTCCGTCTCGCCGTATTTCAGTTTTCCGATGATATTGATGATGCATCCCCTTGCTTGAAATTGATAGTTTAAGTTGACGACGCTGCCTGCTCGCTATACGTGGATGTAGAGCTACAGTATCGTTTCTTCTGGTGCGGAATGTGGGCTTTGCTTTCAGTGCTGCGTCCTGGAGAAATTCGTCTTTCCTTTGTCGGTGCGCGGAACGTATTTTCATTGAATGCTACCGCTTTCGAGGTTAAACAAAATACCCGTGCCGTCGGAGGCAGCTCTTCCGTGTTCCTCATAGAGCGAAGTACTAGCGCCTGAAAACTGTAGACTTAAAACGCGAGTGTAGTACAGTTTGTACTGGAGCGCACAGACAAGTGCTTCGGGCACACATTACGGTGTTCTGGAGACGGGTGCAAAAACCGCGGATTTGGCGCGACGCAGCGGTTGCCGGCGTTTTAAGTGAGGGGGGAGGGGGTGACATTTCTGCTGTGAGCCTTATTTTCACTGTCAAAAGGGCGCTGAAAAAGGACGAACCCACTACGCTAGGTGGGCCTCACCGCTCGGGCAACCTCAGAATACGAATTACTCCTATCAATAAGCATTATGTAGAACTGATTTATTTATTTATTTATTTATTTATTTATTTATTTATTTATTTATTTATTTATTTATTATGGGGTTTAACGCGCCGACGTTACACAGGCGATGAGGCGCGGTAGTGGAGGGCTCCGGATTAATTTTGACCACCTGGGGATCTTTAACGTGCGCCGAAATCTCGAACAACGAGCGTTTTTGCTTTTCGCCTCCATCAGAAATTCGGCCGCCGCGGCCGGGAATCGAACCCGCGTCCTTGTGTTCAGCAACACACCCCTTGGCCACTGGGCCACCGCGGTGGGTCATTAGGTAGAACTTATATGTAACATCAGGAGGAGACATGCCGTACTGCCTGGAAGAGTAAGAAGGGGTTTGCTTTTAGTGCATCCGTGTGTATGTTCCATATTATTCGTCGTGTTCTATTCTTTTTCTATGCTTTTTAGCAGTGTCTTTTATTTACTCATTTTTAAAATATCCCGTCGGTTGGCCGTCGGTTATAACAGGTAGAGCAAGATGTGCGAATGTTGTTTAAAGTTATATGGCTCTGCCAGTATCTCTAAGGGATTGACAAGTTTGAATACACTCACGTCCCGCCCAGAGCTGGCACCCAAAATCGCCACAGCCTTCGCTCGGCCTTGCACCAAAAGCACACCAAGTCTACCCGGCTGCAAGCTCGAACGCGAGCTGGCTTATCACTGTTGTCCTTCGTCCCTGCGTCCCCCAGAATACTTTTTTATCGCTTTCTTTTTTTCTTTTTTTCTTTTTCGCTCTGTTCGAGAGTCGGGGGGTGTCGTAGTAACAAAAACTCCCTACAAAGCACAACGCACTGACGCACGAGTAACGTTGCCTTCGTGCTCGGCGGCTCGCGCAAACTTGTTTTCGGTGGTTTTTCACGCCATATTGTGTCTTTTGTCGTGCGGCGGTTTGCTGTCGCAGGGCATTGCGAAGCAACAAAAAAGCCAGAACGAGAAGCTAAAGTTACAGTTGCACGTAGTGACGCGTTTCCGCGCTCGCCTTTCTTTATTCCGGTCGAAAAAGAGGAACGGAGAGAGAGAGAAAAAAAAAATGTTCCGAGCGACGCATATTTTTCTCCGCAGTCAGCGAGATACGGCCAGCAGACGCGCCGAGTGGACCGAAAATGGGAAACTGCTGTCCCGTTTTGTGTGGCGCTTTTGGCGAGCCATTTGGGGTTACATTTTAACATTATACTTGATGGTTGTTTCCTCGTAGCGCGCGCGCGCGCGAAAGCGGCGGCTCCGCACCACGTTTTCACTCCGCTGCGCGCCATTCGTCGTCTGCAGCCAGCGTCGTCTGCTGCCGCGGCCGCCCCGAGCGAGATCTCGTCTGCTGCACCCGCCGTCCGCTGTGTAACGTAATTTGTTTCTTCAAAAGTGAGCGCGCCGCTGGAAAGATTGCGTTTGAAATACTTTGTGGCGCCGCCTCCCATCTGTTTTGGTGGCGTAATCGCTGCTACATCTTTTCCCCTTTTGAGCTGGGTTTCTATTCGGCCTTACAAACAGAAATAAGGAAATCCGCCAGAAGTGTTTCTTTTTTTCGTTGTCTGTCTTTACACTGCTGCCCAGAAATAAGATATGAGTGGTCGCACGTCTCAATCCGTGCAGTCCACGTACGTAGCTGGCGAAGCACTCGTGCAACGGCTGGGGCTTTAAGCGTCGCGTTGACACCACAGCGTCACACCATTGCGACGAGCGGTAGCGTGCGATGGGCGCAGTGGTGTATCTCGTGCTGGTGTTCGCAACCATGATCTATGTACAGTCGTGAGCTGAAGTAAACGGACCACGGGAGCGGTGGCCAAAACTAATCGCTGCGCCGCCTGGTTGCGCGGCGCCTGCTGTCGAGATCGCACACAGCGCAGGCGCGGCCTAGCAGTACAGCACACATGCCGCTATCGCTCGCTGCTTCGCGATTGTCTCACGCTCCGATAAATTGACGCCAGGGGAATCACGCCGCGCAGTTAGAGGAACACTGCCGGGCACCGCCCTATCATTGAAAACGATGCGACTCACCTGATAAGTGGCAATGGTGCTACGCTGCCACACATAGCGTGCTGTGGCTGCGTTGGGCTCGTAGCATTTTTTTTATTCAGAAAGCAGGAGGAGGAGGAGTGATGAAGTTTCTCAGTTGATATCTGCTGTCTTGTTGTTTGTTCGAGTTCGTGTTTCGTGTTTTTCGTGTTGTTCGTGTTTTTCGAGTTTTGAGTTTCTGCATGAGAGTGACAGAGTTGGGTCCCATAGCTATTTGTGTACACAACAACAATTGACTGTCTTTGTGGCCGCTCAGCGGCCTATAGTATTGGCTAATTGATAGGTCCTCCTCACTCTCGGTTGAGACGTCTCTTTGGGAGGCGGGACTTTTGTAATTAAATAAAGATTATGGCGTGGTGAAGGAAAGGGCTGCCCGCCAGACTTGGGATTTGCCCGACCTCTGATTTTTTATGCCAGTGGTACTCGGCCGGTAGCGTGCCAAATACTCCTTCTGGGCTTGCAAAAGTGGTGAGGGACCCCACGATGAAATATGTTGATACGTGCCCTATTGTCGCACAATTAACCCTTGCAGCCAAAGTCGCTCATACTCATATCTCTATGCACGCCCTTTGAGTGTGGCTTTTCTGCATAATTTAAACGTTGTGCAAAAAGCCAGCTTTGAAATTTGTGCTGTGCGGAGGCGTTATTCTAGCATGTCATCCGGCAAATCCACTTTTTTTAGTTCGTGGCAGGGTTTGGAAAAAAAAAAGGAAGTTGGGAGTATCGCGGAGAGACCCACGGAGTTCCTCTTCTCCCACGTTCCTCTTTTTGTCTGCGGACCCCCATCTATGAACGACAGCCCTGTGCAATGCTTTGTAAAATATTACGTGTAAATAAACTTGGCTGTTTTGAAGTATACCGTCGTTTGTTTGCCGCATGCTGTCGACCATAAGCTAGTAATCTTTTTATCTCCAATCGTCGACTGAAGGACCCTCTTTGGATCACATTCTTCAATTTCAACTCATGGCACAGAAGTGCGCAAGAACTGTCAATAATGTTTTCAAGTGCAAATAAATCTAATCGAAAAATGTAGTTTGCATGCAGTTCGATAGTCGCTGGGAATTGAAGGCGTGGTTCAATGGTATCTCATATCGCAATATAGTTTTTGAACATAAAATGTATGTGTCGGTGCCTCGCACTTGAAAAATTGCGAAGCTGGATTTTCCCGAGCAATTGCGAAATGGCACATATGCCGCATGCGGCAAACGAAGTTTCATAAAGCAATGCAGTACATACCTAAACACAGCAGTATTTGTCAAAACCTTGGCATGTAAGGTTAGCATCAATAATTTTCCCAGTTCGCTGATATTCTCGGGAGGCTGTGATTTCGCATCTATCCTCAAAACCGACAAAGATGGTGTTGTGTTTTATTTTCTTCGACTGTCCGGTGATTTTTTTCTGCTTCATTTTCTGCTTCAATATATGACGGCGGGGGGGGGGGGGGGGGGGGGATCGCAAAAAAAAAAAAAAGCTTGAAGCCCGAGATAATCACCAGCGCGCCCACTCTGCCAGCGGAGCCGCGTTGCCGCCGATTGCGCGAGCGCGCCATTTCCACTGAAGGTGCGTGACCCGCAGGCAGTAAAAGGGCAGCGCGGCTCCCCTGGCGTCAATTTATCGGAGCGTGAGACAATCGCGAAGCAGCGAGTGATAGCGGCATGTGTGCTGTACTGCTAGGCCGCGCCTGCGCTGTGCGCGGTCTCGACAACAGGCGCCGAGCAACCAGACGGCGCAGCGATTAGTTTTGGCCAGCGCTCCCGTGGTCCGTTTACTTCAGCTCACGGCTGTACATTGACTTATGGCATAATTTAGACACCGAGGCCGCCAATCAGCCGCTATGTCTAGCTATACCTGTTGGCGCGCGTTTTTTTTTCGCGTGTCGTAAATTGAGACCGACTCGGTGCCTGCGGAACTCTCTCTCTCTCTCTCTCTCTCTCTCTCTCTCTCTCTCTCTCTCTCTCTCTCTCTCTCTCTCTCTCTCTCTCTCTCTCTCTCTCTCTCTCTCTCTCTCGCACGCACGCACGCACGCATGCACGCACCCGGCCGAGGATGTTTTTCTCCACTTTCTATACATCTTTCAAACGTTTCAAGAAGAATAAATGACGTACCACTTTTTCCCCTTTGCCTTTCGTGGCGTTCTTGACTGCTGGCCTTTATTTCTGCCATGCGTACATACTACATTATATAAAGAGGCGGACATTGCAGACTTCGCCTTCCAGTTTAGCTTTCGCCATACTGTTGGCTCTGCTGCAATGAGTTGTTCTCTTAATACAATGCAGGTTCTAAATGTGAAGTTTCCGCTGCCAAACAAAACTGCGGTATGCGAGGGCATAAAAACCTGCAATATGAATTTGAGATTAGCGTCGATAGAAGAGCCTTACAATGGCGAATCAGGTGAATTGGCAGTTGTTTGTATGTTAAGCATCGCGCGCTCATTTGCAGACATGTGCATTATTATCAGCACTTGATTTTTACTGCGGAGATGTTATAAACGAACTACTCTGTTTTTTTTTTTTACGTGCTAGCTCAGACTGAGAAAAGCCATTCTCCTACAGAATTTTGAGTGCAACTCGTGATAATCTGCTGTGGCAACATTTTGGATTGCAGTCTTCGAATCTCAAGTAATTGTCTGGGGGGTTGGATTTTGTATCATGGCTAAGGCTATCGCCGCCTCTTCCGCCGTTTCTGGGCGGGTGGCTTGTATAGTCGCAGAGTTTATAAGTTTTTTTGGAGAGTTCCGTTATAGTAACCGCGCATGCATCGTGGTTTCTGTACTCTGCTGCATCTACATAGGTGGTGCTTGAGTTATTCCTGCGTAATTTATGGAGTGATTCAGCCCGTTTATTTCTCCATTCTATTGTGATGTTCGAGAACAGTCTGCCCAGCGTTCGTGGCGTGATCTATCGCGTGTTCTCTCTTCGCCAGTTCACGCCGAGTTCGCGAAGCCGGTTGCTGCCGGTTCTAGCGCCAGAGATATGCAAGGGGGAGATATACTTCGGGAGAGATATGCAAGGCCGCGGACTTTCTAAAATGATCCGGGCCTGCCAGTCGTGGAGACCTTTGAGCGCCAAGTTCGGAAATCCATGTCAGGTGCGACAGCAGGGCCTCCGACAAGGGCAGAGGGACTGCCAGCTCTGCTGCTTCTCCAGCCTTGCACCACTGGTGCAAGCTGCCCAATTTTTTTTCTTTGCACATGTTATTGTTTCCCGCCGTGCTACCCCCGTACACATCGGGCCTTTGGGGTGACCCAGTGGCTATAGGTTGCTGGTTTCACGGCGTAAAAGTCGCAGGTACAATTCCTGGACATCTATAACCACATTTTTTTCTTGAGGCTTCGAAGTTTTTTCGTGCGACGGACGGAGAAAGCTCGGCTTAAATGGCCCTGCTGTTAAAACTTTTATTTGGATGCGGTTGCTTCACCCGCAGCCTCATGGAACCGGATTCTTTCGTCGGCATCATCGGTGTTGACAGGAGAGGGGTTCACTTTGCGAGGAGCCATTAACTATTTTGCCAATCCGTTAAGTGCTTATGTGCGCATTGTTGAGGAGTTGTTGATGGTGCGTCTGAATGACGACGATGGTCACGAATTATGCCCGCGGCTGTGGCACTAACCCCGTTGATAGCGCGAACGCACTTCCTTGGCGGGACGTAATGCGGCGCGGGTGTTTTTTGCTTCGTGAGCGATTCGTAGAAAGCTTCCGCCTTAGACGAGCTTTTTTTGGGATGACATTGACGAAGGTAATCACTCGCACGACAACGACGGGGTCTCACACAGTAGGGCTGGCTAACATGCAAATCTGCGCCGAGAAGATAGCTGTCGCTGGAGGAAACGGCGTGTTTCCGCCAAGCCTCCTTCTCGACAGCGGCGTCTCCCAAGCCCGGAAAGTCGCTCTTCCATGGCGTCGAAGCCATCGCCTCCGTGGCGTGACACCAACGGGGTCCGCGATGCTCGAGCGACCAGACAAGAACACCCGCCAGAACTCAAGGTCGAAGGAAGTTCGGGCTTGGTATTTTCACGCGCGGCAGCTCGTCAGGATTTTCAGTAGGGCGGAGATGCAAATACTGAACGTCGGAGGTGCGTGTCGGCTCGCCCTTAACTGCATGCACGGCGTGCGCCGAAGCCAAGCGGCTTGGAGGAAGTTCCCGCCGTTCGTTCTCGGCCACTGGGAAACCGGGCCATTAGGCGGCTTCGCTACTTGGTGCATAAAGCGGCGTCGCCGCTTCTGTGAGCGGCTGTGCGGGGAATCGGGCTTGATGACAGCGGCTGCGAAGAAAGTTTTCGAATTTGCGGTTTAGAGCGGGTAAGCAACGCCTGGCTTACGGTATGCGCATAGGTAGTAGGCGAGTAATTTATGCCGACCTAGGAAATCTAACCTGTATCGAACGGCGTGGAGATGGCTGTTCTCCGCTTAAACCGGGCGAAATAAAAACTTCTCTGCTGCGCTGAAAAATGCGCGCGGTGCGATAGAAGTGACTGCAGAGTTCTTCGTTTTCTAGTACGCACAGAAAAATTGTTGCAGATACCATAACGCCGGTTGCCTATACAATATGGAACAGCGTCATGTACGAGACTCACGACGCAGCCTTTTCTTTTATACTGTATATTTATTTAAATAAATAAATAAAATACTGAGTAAACTTTATTCGTACATAATCTCGACGTTGTCTCCGGTCGATGTCACCTATCTTTCTGCTTAATAGCCGCTGCGACGCTAGCGTTGGGTCAACACTTTAGTCACACAAGCAGTCAGTGTTGTTGTACCCTTCATGGTTAATTTCTAGTTCGAGGCTAGCGGTCTTTGTAAACGTCTTACAATGCAACCATTTACTCAGCGCGACTGCAGCCTGCTGAATTTTAACTCGTCGGTTATACAGAAATAGCCAAGAGGATGGACCAATGGGGGCAGCCGCGGTCGTCTGAAGAAATGAAGAGTAGGATCAACGGACGCGATTGTAGTTGCTAGTATTAAGAACTCAGTGTAATTTAAAATAAATTTAATAATTTCGTTTCATGGACTCATTTCTTATATAGACACAGCCCACCACCTCGAAACCGGTTGTGATTGCTTGCTCTAAAGACTGGGTGCGAATGTTTAGGAGTGCTCCTAGCGCGCACGCGCGGCGCGGGTTCAGCTCCTTTTATTACGATGCCTCATCGGCCAGAAGGGTATTGCTATGAGGCAGCTAAAGAATGATACCTGTTTAAATCCAAATTGCAAATCCAGGTTCGTTGCGCGAGTGATGTAGGAGGATTTAGTGCTTTAAGATGAATAAATAATTTACCAAAACTTCTTTTAGGACTCGTCCCCGCTCGAATCGCGCGAGAAAAAAAAAAACACGTTTTGTCGCGCATTTCGTATAGGTGCGTAAGCACGGACATGCCCCATTGCCCAAGCGCCGACACGAGGGCCAACGCTCGCAACGCCACGCGAGCCATGCGGCGTCATACGCACATACCAAGGCATCTGCCATCAGCTCTGTCGTCGCGCCGTTGCTGATCGCGGAGGCCGCGCGCACACGCACGCACGCCGAGCAACACGCTATAGAGTTCCGTTGGCGCTACGGGTGCTGAAATCACGCGTCCTTTCGTTGGAATCACAGGTGGCTGTCATATGAGAAAGTTTGACGCGCTACCGGCGGGGCGCTTCACACGAGAAATCTATCTGCCGCGTATGCGGATGTCGAATAGCTGAATAAAAAGGGAAAAGAAATAGTGGTGGGAATCGAGTCCGGGTGTGATGGGTTGGTAGTCGGATGCGCTGTGGACGATGCCAAGAACGGTAGGTGTATTTACGCAACCTCAAGAAAGTAGGCGAGCTGCATGCCGCAAAGCCGAAGGGAAGGAAATGAGCTGAGCGGGTGCCAAGGAGTCCGTAGAACGTTGCGTCCGTAGAAAAAAAGAAGGCTGGGGTTGGGCCCTGTGTAAGCAAAGGAAGGAAATACCGTACTATAATGAGCAATATGAAAGGAAATGCAGGAACGCGTGACAAACAGCCTGGAAACAGACTCGGAGCGATACGCGGATGGCGCTGTGAAAACCAAAGGGGGGAAAGGAGGGCGCTCTTTCACTAACTGTTGGCACTCCCACCACGCTGGCATTTCTACAAAGCAGCAGTTTACGTCATTTCGCCGATAATATGGTATCGTCCGACAGCCGATATGACGCACGTCGGGAATGGAAACAGTTGTTAGAACAGCGCCCCCCTTTGCACTTCGTTTCCGACGGCGGCCGCTGCGTATCACTGATAGCTGGGTTTGAGGGTGTTTTCTACGGGTTCCTGTGTTCCCTTTCATATTGCTCATAAAGTACGCGCTGCTCGTCGCTTTTCGACGTATGCGTTGCAGCTAAACAAGCAAAGGCGCTGGATTTCTTTTTTTCTTTTTCCTCAGTGCGCAACGCTGTCGGCTACTTCATCTTCAGCGGAGATTTTAGCGCCGTTTTACAATTCGAATTGTGTGAACCAACAACTTTTTAAATAAAAATCATGCACCCCTCCGTCTAACGACGACGATGGTTGAACGCGAAGCTTCCTCGGGATGGATTCTCTGGTTCGTCAGTCCCGCACTGCGAGTACGCGCTACTTTGGAGGTACGCACTAATTTTCCTAAATACCCATAGCAACTCTCATGGGAGGGGGGGGGGGGTGCACTCCGTAGGCCTAACGTTTGGGTTTGGGGTGTGCGGCGCAATCCTGTACCTGCTAAGAAACGTTGGCTTCGTCCATGTCGAATTGGAGCAGGGGACACTTACTGTGCAAACATGGTTAAATGAAAAGGGGTTAGCTACACCGTGGGGTACTGACTGCACAATTTATAAACAACCAGATAACATATATCATGTTTTTATGCACTGTTGGATGGCGGTTCACTTTTGGGATGTTATGCAGCGAACTTTACACTAAGACGTCCCACTTAACCCGCATGGTATACGGTATTTACCCACAAAGAATAACGAAGGAGTCCCCTACGATTTAATAACGCTTCTGGGCCTTCACAGCATATGACGGGCGCGCATGGCGTGGCTCCATGGCGACGTGGATGCCCGACCTTCCCGGCAGTTTCTGCGAGAGAGTGTCACTCAGTTTGTTGAGCGGCTCAGAGTCCAGCAGCCAGTACCAGATTGGTTAGATTTTCTAGAGCCGTTAATTACTCTAAAGTGACGATTAAATGACAAAGCCTAGCCGGAGGCACGGCTGGTATGTTTATGTCTTGGTGTGTTGTAGCACATGCAGAGTATGGTTATTGTTGTGTTGTACGTGTGTGTTGAAGAGTGGTAATAAAAAAATGTGGAATTGGAGCAATCAGATAGACGCCGGCTTCATAACGCGGGGGACCCAGGTTCGATTCCGGCCACGAAAAGCGTTTTTTTTTTCTTTCACCCCACCCGCGATCATTCATCGTCATCGTCAGAGAAAGTTGGCTTTCCTGCAGGAATATTGGCCTATACGACGGCATCGGCGAGGGCACTAAAGCTTCGCTTTAAAATCAATTTACACTGAAACAGTAAGGAAAGGACAAATGTCAACTATTTGTATACACTTCTTTTGGTAGGAGGTGTGTATCTTTCGTTGTTTTTGATGGATCGCAAGTATTCCCAAAAGGCGACATCGCGACATCGAGTATTTCTGCTTTGCCGTGTCCTGGGCACCGTTCGTCAGCTCCTATATATGCGACTTCCTTATTGCGTATCGCCACCTCGCTGGCATTTAGCACTTGTGTGGCCACTCCCACAGTGCTTGCAATACGCGCGTTCATCAAGAGAGTTGAAGTGCGGAAAGAAAGCAGCGGAACGAAGGCATGTAAACGCTTCGCCTTTGTTTCAAAAGCGCCCGTTTAGCCGCAATTTTTTTACAACATAAATACGTTTGTAGTCTTCCACCGCCCCACACGTCTCGTCCCTGCACTTTCCTCACGTTCCTTGGCTTTCCCGGAAAATAAAACGCGCCCGTTAAAAAAAAAAAAAAAAGAGTCCGCGAGCCTTAAAGCCCCATTCCTTATGCGCTAGAGTCGCTCTTTCAGCTTCCTTCTGCGCTCTCTTTTTTCCCCCTCTTCCAACTTTCTGTTTTATTTGCTTCTGTTTTTTCCCGCGCAATTCGCGTCTTGTTTCGCGCCTCGTTTCTTCTGCGGCCGAGCTCGTCGTCCGCGGCGGTACTAGTACGACCGACCCTTTAATTTTGGAGCGGCTCGTCCGTACATTACACGTAGACGCTTACAACGAGCCAATTTGCGCGGGCCGTTATACGACGCCCTCCCCTTCTCTCTCCGGCTCTTTAGCCCGAGCGCATTCGCACATGGCTCCTTGGTTTTAATTCCCTCCCTTCTTTCAGCCGCTCTCGGCGCCGCTGCTGTTTTCCTTGTGTTGGCGCGCGTGTGTGCTAGCGCTTCTCCCAGCTAGCAAGCGGCCGTTTGCTGGGGAGGCCCGCGAAATTCTGTCCTCCATTCGGGCGTGGTTTAGCTGCGTGACTCTAATTCCCCTCTCCACCCTCGAAGTCTCCTTCTCTGTCCTCCTCTCTCTCCTCACCCTACTTCTTCCAACACCACCGTGACAAGGCCTCTTCTTCCGTCTCCATCCGGCCGCTTCCTTCGTTTGTGTTTTTGCCAACTCAGCTCTTTTCGGTGTCGTGATTAGTCTTAATCTAAGGCGCTCTGTAAGCTGCATTCGTCGTGATCACAGCGCTAATGCAGACACAGTGCGCAGCCTTGGTTTGTAGGTACTGGTATTTCTCTCTCTCTCTCTCTCTGCATTCTTTCCCTTTTTGAATTTCTACTTGCCCCTTCTTGTTGTACCGCAGTGCCGCGTCTTGTAGGCCTAGTCCTCTGCCTTCTCGAGCGCGATTCTAATTGGGGCAAGGGGCGCGGTTCCTCGGTGTCGGCAAGAAGGCGCGCGCGGGCGGAATGGGCAAGGCTGGGTTAATCGCGTGTGCGGTGGGACTGCGATCAGTTGTACACGTGACATTAAAAATGAAAAAAAGTTCCGAAAGCTCTCGGTTGCCAAATATAACTAGTGCGGCTCTCTTGATTCGGATCCAGTTCGTGACACAGGGCTGTCGCAATCAAACCCTGAGCAGCTTTAAGTAAAGGTTTGTAAGGACGTAAAGTCCGACGTAAAGTCCTTGGGGACAGCGCGCCCTATGCGGCCCGCTTTGACCTCATTTCGACGGCATCCATCGTGTGTATCCCGAGTTTTCTTCCTTTATTAAAGCTTGCCCTCCCAGATGAATCTTCAATCACGTTCTTCAAGCGCGGTGCTCATGCAGTGCGGGTTTGCCTTTGCTCGTTTCAGGTGTTCGCTACGGTCAGCGCGGCGCTCAGCGGTGATAATCGGTATTAATGTGGCGTGTTTATTAGGGGAACATGAATGCGTTAAGTAAAATAATGTTGTGCGGATGCCCAGAATGCAGCACGGAGAGAGAGACTACAATCGACCTATTTTCGCCGGCAATAGCGCCGATTACGAAGATCCTCTGCAGCTTAGTCTACTTAGGTACTTTGAAAACGAAAGCCTATAGCGATTGTCTGACATTTTTGTACTTCTACATCGCGTTTGCAGCTCTTTATTCGCTTTCGTTTCTTCGTCTCTTTGGCTTTCTTCTTCGTCTCTTTATTCGCTTTCGTTTCCTCACGCGTACACCTGTTCTACTCACGGGTCAGGAATTAATATAGATTCAGGTTACGTCGAGGAATACCTTTAAGTGCAGAGCACTTTAGGGGCTCGCCTTGTCGCCGTAGCTCGCTGTAACGGTCGATGTCAAACGACTGCCGGAATCAGGCGGCGCCGCGAGATAACGGACTCAACTGGAGCCCGACGTTCCGTCGTAGGGCGTCCCGCAGAGGCTTCGAAAACCAAGCGGTTTAAATAGCCATAATCGTTCGAAACTCGTGAAACGTTGACGCAAAAAGAACTGCAGGTATATTTGACGCAAATTAGCGCCCGCGTTCATTTAGTTCGGAACACTCGTTGGGTTGGCTTTTACGAGAGTAAGCGAAAAAAAAGTGGCAGTGCAACGCCGGCACGTGCGGGAGGAAAAGCAAGCACAGATAGAACAGCACTCTCGCCGGCGCTGTTTCAGGCAGGGGGCGCGCGAGCTCGCGAAGGCCCCCGCACGGGGCACCTTGAGTATTCATGGTGACGGTGTTGGCGACACCGCGGACCCCGAGCCCCCAACATAAACTGTAACCTACCGTGGTGATGTGTTTAAAGGTGAAGGGTAGAAGCCTCAAACGGTGGCCGTCGGAGCCCAGGTCAAGCTCCGGCGGATGGGCTCCCTGTCTGTTTACCAGGCAGGGAGCTCCGGGACCTCTCAGGCTATCAGGGTAAGGTTTGAGAAGAAAGTACCCCCGTCCCCTGCTTTTTTCTATGCTGTATGGAAAATTCAAAACCCCCCTCCAAACGTGATCGGTCCCTGAAAAGGGGCCGCACCGAAGTATCTTTCCCTCCACTTTCAAGTATGAGCTTCCCAAAGCCAGACAAATACTCTCGTTTTCTTGTTATCGAATCTCTTGATTCAGCTCGCCCTCTTGCTTCACAATCAGTATTTTTAATTACAAAATACCTTGATGGAATAATTGGGAAAACCTACAGTGCCAAAAAACAACGCACAGGTGAAGTCCTTGTTGAAGTAAAAAACCAGCAGCAGGCAACCACACTTCTTGGTCAGACGAAAATGGTCGATCTGGACATCAGGGTCACACCCCACCGCAGCCTGAATAGCTCGCAGGGTGTGATCTCTGAGGCAGATCTTCTTAATGAGACAGATGCCGACATTCTTGAAGGTCTAAAGGATCAGGGTGTCACAGCCGTGCGCCGCATCACGATGCGTAGAGATGATAAGGTAATCCCCACGAAACACATTATCCTGACCTTCAACTGCTCCTCACTTCCTGACCATATCAACGCAGGGTTCATCCGATGCTCCATTCGTCCTTACATTCCAAACCCGCGCCGCTGCTTTAAGTGCTAGCGGTTCGGGCACGGAACCAACTCCTGCCGTGGTCGTCTGACCCGCGCAAAGTGCGCTCAGCATGATCATCCTTCCGATAATTGTCCATCGTCAACCCTCACCTGCGCCAACTGCCAGGGACCCCATGCCGCCTACTCTCGAACGTGCGAGAAGTTTAAGCAGGAGAAGGCGATCATTAATGTGAAGGTAACTGAGAACATCACCTTCCCAGAGGCGCGAAAGAGGTTCGCCTCTTTCCCCCTGGGGAGGTACGCTGACGCGGCTCGCCGGGGGGCGGAGCGGCGTCTGGTGTCCACAGGGACCCAGTTCAGCGAGTCTGACCTGGTCCCTCCTCCGCCCCCCCCCCCCCCCTGGGGTGCCTCAGGCAGCCCAATCCGTTGCCACGCCGCTTGCTGAGGCAGCAGCGGTTGTGGTGACAACCTCTTCTGTGGGGACCGGTGCCGCTCCCGCCTCTGCCTCCCCGTCCTCCAGTGCGTTGGAGGTTGCCGACCGGATGGACACCGGGGGCCCCGCATCGGCTCCCGCCGCCACCGCCCCTCCCGTGCCACCTCTGGTGCCCCGGACGCCCTCGGCGGTGGCGGCTCAAACGAAGGGCTCCCGAAAGGGGGCCAAGTCCAGGGGGCCTGGTCCGCCGGGCACCCTTCTGGAGGCCGCAGCGCAAGGAGCGGCCTCCGATGTCCAAGCAGACAGAAAAGCCTAAAAATCCTAGAATAACAGCCCCGAAAGACGACACATGAACAAACACACACACACACACACACACTCCAGTTATTCTTAAACTTAAATAATGGGAACAGAAAACATCATCCAATGGAACTGCAGAGGCCTCCTTAAAAATCTTGACGATGTGTATGAGATTCTGCATGCCAGTCAGCCAAGTATCATGTGTCTCCAGGAAACCCACCTCAATTCTAAACAAACAAATTTCTTAAATAGGTACATGGTATTCAGAAAGGACAGGGTTGGCTGCACACACTCTTCAGGAGGTGTGGCAATTGTCGCCCGGAAATCCTTAGCCTGCCACCCTGTCACTCTGAACACTGTCCTTGAGGCTGTAGCAATCCGTCCGATAATATTTAATAGGTTAATAACGGTATGCTCCATTTACATCTCTCCTGATTTTGCACTTCTGAGCTCTGACTTCGAGGCGCTGGTCGACCAGCTGCCCGAACCATACATCATAACAGGCGACCTTAATGCGCACAACTCTCTTTGGGGCTCCTCTAGAACGGATGCCCGAGGTCGCCTGATAGAGAAGTTTCTTACATCCTCCGGAGCATGCCTCTTCAACAAAAAACAGCCTACATACCATAACTTAGGACACAATACATACTCTCATCTTGACTTGGCGGTTGATTCCGCAGTTCTCTTTCCATGTCTTGAGCGGGGTGTGGGCACGGACCCATATGGTAGTGACCATTTCCCCACTTCATCAACGTATATAGGTATAGGCCCGAGCAGTCCATCTTCCCATAAAAGGTTTAATGAATCAAAAGCAAACTGGAGCACATTCACACAAACATCTCAACTACACCACACATCCATAAAACACCTACACGTGGAGGAAGCCGCCCAACTCGTCACGGCGCACATCCTCGACGCTGCCGAAAAGTTCATTCCCCAGGCCTCCAGTGGGTCCCGCACCCCAAGGAGGCCCTGGTGGAACGAGGACTGCAGGCGGGCACGAGAGGCCCAGAACAAGGCGTGGGGTGTCCTTCGCCGGTACCCCACGTCACATAACCTCATTTCTTTTAAACGGGCAAAGGCTTTTGGGAAGCGAGTGCGTCGTGAGGCGAAAAGGGAGAGTTGGCGCACCTTCCTCACTTCCATCAACTCATACACTGACACACACAAAGTCTGGACACGAATACGAAAACTAAAAGGACAACAGACACACAGCCTGCCCCTGGTTAGTACAACAGGGGACACACTGGAAGACCAGGCTAACACACTTGCACAACACTTCGAACACGTGTCCAGTTCAGCACACTACACCAACACTTTCATTAAACACAAAGCATCATGTGAGAAGAAGTCCTTGCGAGACACTAATAAGTCGAACTCATCCTATAACACCCCCTTTTCACTTCATGAGCTGAAGGTCGCACTCGGTACTTGTAAACCTTCAGCTCCAGGTGCAGACAGGATTTCATACACAATGATACAACACTTACATGCAGACACACTTGAAACACTTCTTCACCTCTACAATAAAATATTTCTTTCGGGGCACTTCCCACGCTCTTGGAGGGAGGCCATAGTAGTGGCTTTCCTAAAGGAAGGGAAGGACCCTTCCTCTCCCGCCAGTTATCGCCCCATTGCCCTGACAAGCTGCCTGTGTAAGCTCTTCGAGAAGATGATAAACAGGAGACTCGTGTACTTCTTAGAGTACAATGGTCTTCTCGAGAGCTGTCAGGCAGGCTTTAGGGCGGGGCGATCTACGAACGATCAACTCGTTGCGTTAGAGTCATATATTAAAGGTGCTTACCTCCATAAGCAGTACTGTATGACAGTATTCTTTGATCTTGAAAAGGCGTACGACACTGCTTGGCGGTACGGCATCCTCAGCGATCTGAAGTCCTTTGGTATGTCGGGTAACATGTGGAACACGCTTGCCAGTTACCTCTCTGAAAGAACGTTTCGCGTGCGAGTTGGAACTGCACTCTCTAGAGTTCATGTGCAGGAAAACGGTGTTCCGCAAGGTGGAGTTTTGAGTTGCACGTTGTTTATTGTAAAAATGAACTCTCTTCGGAAGGCTCTGCCACCAACCATTTCCTGCTCAATCTATGTAGACGACGTGCAATTATCCTTTAAGTCTTGTAACCTGTCTATCTGCGAGCGCCAAGTCCAGCTTGGTGTTAACAAGCTAGCTGGCTGGGCAGATAGCAACGGTTTTAAATTTAATCCAGTGAAGTGTACTTGTGTTTTGTTTTCGAAAAGGCGCGGCATTCGGCTGGATCCAGACATCAAACTCAATGGTGTCTCAATTCCGGTCAGAAATGAACACAAGTTTTTAGGTGTAGTCCTTGACGAAAAGCTCTCGTTCATTCCACACATAAAACAACTTAAACATAAATGCTTAAAGGCCATGAATATACTCAAGGTTCTCTCCCACTCTTCATATGGGGCTGACAAACAACTTCTTTTACGTGTTTTTACCAGCCTGATAGGTTCACGATTAGACTATGGAAGCGTTGTTTATGGGTCAACAAGTAAGACATCCCTCAAAATGCTGGACCCAGTGCTTCATCTGGGGCTCCGGTTGGCATGTGGCGCCTTCCGGACTAGCCCGGTCGAAAGCCTCTTTGTGGAGTGTAATAAGTGGAACCTACAACGTCAGCGAGCATACACAGATCTTCTTTTTGCTTTTAAAATTTCATCTATGCCACACCATCCTTTTAAATCGACTTTTTATGATACGTCTCAGACTGCACTACTCCTAAACCGACCATCGTTCTCTGCGCCCTTCTCTTACAGAGTTAGAGAGGAAGCGTCAGAGCTTTCTGTCTCCTTTTTAGACACCATACAAAGTTCTCAAACAGATTTTATAGCACCATGGCATCTCCGCCCTGTATCATGCGACACATCCTTCACACATCTAGATAAAAACCGAGCTCCCACATGTGCAATTCTGCAGCACTTCTTGTATTTGCAGTAGAAGTATCAATTTTCTGAATTTTATACGGACGCCTCTAAAACTGCCACCTCTGTGTCCTGCGCGGCGCGTGGGCCCGGCCTTAATGTCACTAGAACTCTTAACAGTAATACCAGTATTTTTACGGCAGAGGCTTATGGTGTACTTCTTGTTGCTAATCATATCCTTCAAAGTCACATCCCACAATCCATTATATATACAGACTCCCTCAGTGTCGTGCGGGCGTTGTCGTCAACAAAGTCTTCAAAAAATCACGTTGTAAATCTAATAGTCAAGGGTATTATGTCGGTGTATGTACGCAAATTTGAACTGGTTCTTTGCTGGGTCCCTGGCCACAGTGGTATAGCCGGGAACGAAGCAGCGGACCGAATGGCTGCTGCTGCTACACTCTCGAATACAGTAGACATAACCACATTACCCTACACCGACGTGAAACCACACATCAGACAACAACTTCGCAAAACATGGCAAACACACTGGAGTGAACAAACAGACAACAAGTTACACGTAATAAAACCACACTTGGGACCATACACCACCGACACACGTAATAGATACACTGAAGTCGCCTTGGCTAGATTACGGATAGGGCACACTCATGCAACGCACTCGCACCTTCTCACGGGGTCTCCAAGACCTCTGTGCAGCAGGTGCGGAGAGGCCCTATCCGTGATCCACATCCTCATACATTGTAAGGCACTCGACATTACACGACGAAAACACTTCCCACAACTACACACACGACATATTCCACCACACCCGTCATACTTCTTAGGAGATGATGCCATGTTCTCTGTTCAGCGAACCTTAAGGTTCCTATCTGAAGTTCATTTCTTACAACTCATCTCTATCACCCATAGTTTTACCCCTGGTCCTATACACCAGCCACCGTATTTATCTTTTAACCACTCACGTTCTTCACCCTGGCCCTTTACACCAGACGTGCTCATAGTATTTAACTGACTTTATCTGATTTCCCTCCTTATCAAATAACTTTGTATTTGGCGCTCTTTGCCAATGTCGGCCTTGCGCCATTAAACTTAAACCATCATCATCAGAGCTCGCGAAGGCGGGAAATTTGAATTGCATTGGGTGGTAGCAGTGAGCGGATAACGGCGCGACAGCCTATTATGGCGGATCACGTTCTATGCACTTCCGTCGGCTTTCACGTTGAGTGGAACGGCTATAATTAAATTTTTTTTGTTCGCTACCTCTTAGACCATAAATCAGCTGGCGTGCTTTTTTGTAGCAACCTGATAACTCTTGGCAGCGCAGAGCAACGCTGAAGCGTATCATGCATCGATTTCAGTTTTATCAATTCTCTGGATTTTGTTTAATGGTCTTGACCCTCCCTGTCCCGCTCCCGTTAAACTTCAATTGGCATTTTTAAACCCAGTCTCAGTGCGGGGCACGATACCGCGAAACATGATGTACAGTCCTCAAAAGTGTTAACAACAACAAAAAAGCGGGTGCCAACTCATGCACAGAGCGGCAGCTTACGATAGCCACCGGTGCGTCCTGGGCGGCTGATAATCGGCGCTAACGAGGCTGACTTTGAACACTCGGCTGCTCTGGCGCATGCGCACCATCTCACTGACTAGCCCGGGCACCATCGTGAGCAGGCGCTCTGTGCATATGCTGGCACTCGCTTCTGTGTTGTTGTTAACACTTTTGAGGACTGTACAAGCGAAGCTGTAGAGGAGCACAAAGACGGGGTACAGTGAGTGAAGGCCTAGAAAGTTGTGCGCCGTAAAACGACAGAAAAGGGGGTGTGGCGCTTGAAAAAAAAAAAAGGGGGGGGGGATGGAGGGGTGGAGAAGGAAAAACTAAAGACGTTTAACATATTGGAAGCGGAATCTGCCGGTCTGTCACTTACATACATTTAACTCAAAGGCGTGTTTGTCTGAGCGAAGGTATCCTTTAATTGTTGAAGGGTGCCTGACATCCCAGTCTTCGCGACAGTACCGGTAAACGTCTCCACAGTTTTACCATCGGGAAATGCGCAAACTTAGCCTGCTGCGCTTGTAAGGCTTCGCGAAAAGGCTTGAGCCGGTGCTGTCTCAATCTCATTTGAGGCAGTTATCCGTGACCTACCTTTTTATCGTTTCTGTAGAAGACTTGGCGTTCCAGCGTCAGCCACTTTAAAACTGCGAAATAATAAATCTGTGACCCACATTCCAGAAATCTCCAGCACACTCTCTCTCCTTTCGTCGCAGGGAGAGAGGGACACGCATTTTTATTCTCAAAAGGCCTGCGCACTCGCACGATTGAGCAAAGCCTTTTTCTAAGTTAACTGCATTTCTCCGACATCGCAGAAACAAAAAAAGAGTAGCGTGCCCGTAAAGTTGAAGAAACCCGCCTGGTTGGAACGCCGCCGCGGGGTTCAGACGTGAACCGGGCACCCACACGGAACGGAAGAGCTCGCTCGGAGAGCTGGCACACCCGACAGTCTGTAGGGAAGCTTAACGGAAAGAGAGAGAAAAAAGCTTGAAACTCGGGAAGACAGTTCTGAGATGCCCGGAGGCCGAAGGGAATAAAGGTAGCGCGGATCCAGGCAGAGGCTGACTCACTCCGGGAGCTTTTGTGATCTGCTCGCGATTCGCCGCCGGGGCTTCAGGTACAGGTAGTAACGAGATGCCGGGGAGGTGCCCGGATGAAAGAAGGAAAAAAGCGCTAAGCTGGTTGAGAAGCGAGTTTGGGGGCCGTGGGATTCTTCCGCGAATCCATTCGGAAGGAAGCCTTTTATCGGGCCGAACGGACGCCCGAAACTGGATCCCAGGTGTCTGCGCGGTGGTGCCGAAGTCTTTCGCGTGTAGACGTTCTCAGTGCCTCGAAGAGTTTCGCTCTTTCTTTTTTTTTTTTTTTTTTTTTCTCGTTTGGCTACGGTGGCTGGTATCTGACTTGGCTTCGCACTGTTTGTGGGTTTGTAAATGTGTGTTTGTATTTCACTGTTTGTGCTTAGATTTCTGGCGCGATAACACGATATCGGGGCTCCGGGACCTCCGTCGCGAGAGCAGAGGCAGCCCCAGGGCCGAGAAGGAGGACGTTGCTGACGGGATTAGAACGATACAAGCGATACGGACTTTAGAAAACTGGACCGGGATCTCGCGACACAGTCGAGTCAAAGTCTGGGCTCACGCGTCGTTTCTCTCTTTGTGAACCATGGGACATTTCTCGTGCTTCTTCGCAACGTATCGATTTTGCACACCGAAGCTAGCTGAGTGGAACGGTAAAAATTTGGAACTCAATCTTTCTTTTTTGTACTGCTGTCTCCATTGACCCTGCTCACAGCGGAAAAAAGTGAAAATAGGCAGCGCGCTTGCGGAGAAGTAGCGTACGCATCCCCATTAGTCCTGCCTATGTTGTGCGGCAGCGCTTGCCAATTGGGGGTCGCGTGCACGTTGCTTGGAGTACCTGGCGTATGATACGACAACGTCCTGAGAAAAGTCTCACGCCGCTCTCTTTCTTGCCTCGATCGTCTCTAACGTGGGAAAAAGAGTTTCTGCTCTCAACAGCCTATTGAGAATTATCCTGGTACTGGCGTCCAATGCCGCGGTCTTTGGCGGGGCCGACGCATGCAGGACGAACATCTAGGCTCTAACTATAGCCAGTGTCGTACGACTCAATCAGCCGCTTCGCAGAAGCCGAGAGGCATTCTATTTTTATTATTATTTTTTTATTTTACAGCTGAAATTCCTCATGGCGCTTTGTGCGGAATTCATAACGGCGTTCGGGCAGGACATGCTTTCCGACAAAGCCAGCTTTACTTTGAGAACCTTGCAGCAAAGCCCACTTTACCGTCATGTCCCGGCTACAAGTCTGTAGATATGAATAAAAAAAGATTGGGGTACTGGTAAAGGCAAAATAGAGAGGGGGATAATAGCGTAGTGCAGCTATCATTTGTAGCGGATAAAATTTAATTGGAGCCTCCCGTACTCGCAGCGCGAAATAAAGAGTAGTACATAATTCTTGTTCCGTGAGTACGGTATATGATAAGTCCGATTCTTTAGCGAGATGGCACACGTCATCACTCAGAGGTCAACGGGATACAATCAGTCAATTAATCAATCAATAGATCGATCCACTCACTCACTCACTCACTCACTCACTCACTCACTCACTCACTCACTCACTCACTCACTCACTCACTCACTCACTCACTCACTCACTCACTCAATCAATCAATCAATCAATCAATCAATCAATCAATCAATCAATCGCACCCGGGACCGACTTGCCTGTGCGTCCGTAACCGACATGTATCTGGCCTTGCTGTCGATATACGAGGTATCGCGTATATGTCCGAGAATTGCATACCCCTCCTTTACGCTTGTACTTTTCGGATGGCTAATCGCGCCTGCAATTGCGAATGGTGCTGTGCTGCTAAACCCACCACAATTGCGCAGACGAGGACAGAAACGAATAGTACCCGACGTTGCTTCCTGCTGGGTGCTTCGGATGCCTACGGATGCACGAGCCAAGGAGCAGAGATTTGCCGCCACATCCAAACGGATGTCGCGCTCAGTCCTCAAGGACGTGTTCTCGAAAAAAAAAAAAAAAATTGGTGAGCTCGCACCAGCGAATGGGCGAACACATCCCACTGAGCAGCACTGGGATGCGGAAGATAAGACACCGGAAGAGTTCGGGCAGGAAGGGTGAGGGGGATGTCTAATAGAGCTCAACGCTTTTATCGGTTCCAGTAAGCATGATGGTGCTGTCGCTATCACAAGTCGAGGCCTTTTCCACAGAGCACGGGGAGCGGATGTGCTACAAAATTAACTGCATTTGTTGTACTGCGCTAGCATATTAACGTAAATTTCGTAGCAAAGCGTACGGCACGCACGAATGAAATTGGTCGAATTCAGGTTTTCCGTGGGAATCCCTTAGGGGTGCCCTGTGCTGTTTGCGTGGGTTAAACGAGAACTTTACACTTGCACTGGCCGAAAGAATTCAATGCATATTCCGTCCTTTTGGTTTTATTCAAAGTGTTTAGTATTGTTTGCACTTGATATCCGACAAAGAATAAAAGCGATGTATGCGTGCGCGCACATATATTCAACACTGCGTCCACGAATCCTAGCGACCAGATTTAGGGAAAATCCCCAAGGTGAAGTAAGTTTCTGTGAAAGAAAGTTTGACATCCACGTCAGCTGTATTTGAGAAAGCTGTGTAGTTTTCCTTTGTAGCTGTACGGCTGCTTTGAGGTGGATGTCAAATTTTCCTTCACGAATGCTATCGCACGTGAAATTAATTTTGGTTCGCTAGAAGGTGCGGCCCATTTTCTTTGCCAAGGTGAAACGTTTACCGTGCAAAATCGCCGCTACAAAAATTCGCCCGGCGATCTAATTCACTGTCGTTCTCTAACTTGGCACAGCAAAATTTTCGCAGCATCTTGAGCTGCAAATGCCGTCGTAAACGCGCTACTGGCGCCTCTGTGTAGCGCAGTCGAAAGTAGCTACGCAGAACAAAGTACGGAAATGCCCGCGGGGCAGCGGTCTGTTTGAAGGGGCTCTCGCTCTTTCGACTAAAGTCTGAAATGCGTTTTGAAAGCGGTGCTCGCCTTAGAAACGTTTTGACGTCGTTCGACAGTGCACTTTTCAGCTTTTTATTTATTATTTTCCTTCACTGTTCCCCTCTAAGCGGCCCTGCGTTCCGGGCCGCTTTGAAGTCCCTGCCGCTCTATTTGATTTCCGCTTCTCCGTGTTTGTTCTGTGCATTTGTAGAGAAAACATTCGTGCACCTTTTTCGTTTCTCCTTTACTCCCGTCCCCACCTGCTTCTCTCTACAATAGAAAATGGTTGGCGTCAAACGTTTGCCGTTCTCATTTCTGGTGGGCTATTCTCTCTCTCTCTCCCTCCCTATATATATATATATATATATTGCTGGTGGCCCTCAAGGAGACGTCGCTTGGTGATAGAGCAGGGATGATAATTATAATGCACAGGTGAAAAAGATGAAGCATTACTGAAAACGATGACAGGTGATGATGA
Source organism: Haemaphysalis longicornis (assembly GCF_048455015.1). NCBI lineage: Eukaryota > Metazoa > Arthropoda > Arachnida > Ixodida > Ixodidae > Haemaphysalis > Haemaphysalis longicornis. The sequence continues at coordinate 1,340,911 of NW_027526415.1, read as the reverse complement.
TTACATATAAGATTGAAATAAGGGAAATATTGTGCCGCGGAGAATGATCATGCTTCAATATATATATATATATATATATATATATATATATATATATATATATATATATATATATATATATATATATATATATATATATATATATATATATATGTATATATATATATAAGCTCTAGCTCTGTTTGGAGATTTGCGCTTCCGAGGCGCTACTGAAGACGAACGAAGTGAGGAGTGAACAGAAAACGGGATTTGGTGAACTGTATGCATGGTTGGTTCAGGAACACAACGATGTAAGTGACGGCAAAAACGTTGTGCTGCGCAGCTGGCAAGTAGCAACCGGCTTTTGTTCGGCTTTTACCTACCCCTAATACCGGCTCACTTCAATCAACCAATCGAGTTATCGAACATTGCAACAGCTGAGCTGATTAACAAATTACTTTTGTTTGAGTTCAGCCGTTCGTTAACCTCCATGAACCTCAGTGTGGAAAGGCGTGAACTTTTACCTGATGAGGGATCGCACAACGCTTACTCGTCCGGCTTGTTTACGGCATGAACCTATGCTGCACATTTTATTGATTCAATGCTGCATCCAATAAAGCCCGAGCAGGAGTTGATAGCGAAGGAGAAAGTCAATGCAAAACTCTCATAAATTCAAAGAGCAAAATTATGAGAACATGGCACGCCCTTCTGGAGTTAATCGAGCTGTGCTTGGCCAAATTGTCTTTTTTATTCTCAGTGTTGCCTGTATTATAGCGATAATGTACGTGTAGAGGAATTAACATCGGGAAGGTGGAAAATACGAAAAAAGCTGCTACAGGCGGATCAGTCATTAAGGTGACTGCTGTCAGTCTTTCAATTTACATCCTGAAACTAAAGACAAGGCAGAAGATGCGTACAACTATAGATGCCGTGAGCTGCGGCGAGCCAGAGTGCCGGATACCTTCACAACGTTGTGTTCTTACGTTCCTTTCACGGGGCGCAGTAGATGCCCGTTCGGTTCGCTAATTGACAACAGGGTGAACAAAATATCATGAGGGATAATAAATTTTGTATTTTCATCGCCATATGGGGATTGACAGCTGTTCATGGCGAAACAGCAGCATGGAAAGCTTGCAGGGCAGGAGGAGGAATGAATGAATGAATGAATGAATGAATGAATGAATGAATGAATGAATGAATGAATGAATGAATGAACCTTTATTAACACAAGGATGGCGACTCGGCCTAAGTGGGGGCGGGTGGGGAGCGTTGTGTCAAATAAGTCGGGACAAGTTTACATTCGCAGATGGACGCCAGTGTTGAGATCAAAGTCCCACGAGGAGGCAAACACCTGCTTGGCTGTGGCTGCGGGCTAGTCTTTCAAAGCCAGTCTGTCAAACACGTAACGCTGTTGGTTTTGCAAGAGTTGCGCTCCGCGTGCAGTCCTGGACACTTCCAAAGTAGATGATCAATGGTGGGTGTGGCGCCTAGAGAGCACGTCACGCACGTAGGTGGTGTCATGAGGAGGAGGAAAAGCTGTGGTTGGTTCCTCTTTCATAGGAATCAGTAAAACACAAAAGGGAAATGTGCAGCGAAATCTGCACCTGAGCATGATTTGCGGGTCGGCGGCTGTCTTGTGGGTGTGCTTGGTGAGCGACGTCCCGCTGGCGGGTCGCTTCGGCAAAGGTGTAACGGCGTCATTTCTGTGACGGATATGACGTCAGTGAAAATTTGGGGTATAAAACACGTTCTTGTTAAAATATAAAACTCGAAAACGAACAACGCTAAGTACAACGTACTCTTTGGTACTAAAGGTTGCTTCCCCGCGAGAAAACCCTGTGTGCAGGGGTGCACCCTTTACAGGCCGCTTGCTTCGTTGTACTGGCGTCACTTCCGTGACGGATATGACATCAGCGAAATCTCGGTGTATCCGGGAATAAAATACTTTCGTGTTAAAAAAATTATTTGACTGAAGAGCTGGTAGGTGGGCGGGGTCTTCAGTCAGAGATTCCGTTGGTTCTTCCCGCCGTCATCGCCATTTCGGTCAGCCATAACGGCCTATTCGGGTCGGAACTGGCAAGCTCACTCTCCCACTGCTCGTAGGGATGTACCCTGGTGGGAATTGCCGAATAAATGCATAAACCGCTCTGCTATGCGCTGATCCCCTTTGAAGTGGGCTTCACTACTCGCGAAACTGCTTGCTGGGAAAGTTGTTTTGGGACACTATAAGAGGTCGTACGTGGAAATATCACGGCGCTTGCCTTTATAGTTAGTACCTCCATAAAACCTCGTTTATCCAGAGGGAGAGCTGTACACCGAGCCTCCTTATAGTCAGCTTCACTATTGCACACAAATGCACTGCTGGGACGACATTTTAGTGGCAATATAAGAGGTCTTCTGTAAATAAAAAATTACGGTGGATGCTTAGAACTTTCCAAGAATGCGCAGGCGCAAGCATAGTTGGACCTTCAGTTAATCCGTTGTTGAGATCTCTGTTGAACATTTTGTAGAAATTTTATACTGCTCTCATCCGACCGCTGCTGCATCTTCATCGTTGGATCAAGGATTCGTATGGGATCCCAAACGTCAACCTTTCTTCAGTATAGTTTTAACATATCGGGTAGCGTCCGCTAACGCTACGCCGGCGGGTACCGGGACTCGTTCCGGTAGGGTGGATTAGTTCCACGGGCCGGCCCCCGCCATGCCTGCGTGTTCGTTCCGCTGAGGGGAGACCTCCTCGCACTCCCCGCGCCCGGTAACCCGCCACCGTAACATGAGCCTCCGCTAGCCGCTATGCTAAAACTCTCAAATGATTGTGATCAAGGATTCCGTATGGGGTCCGAAACGTCAACCTTTTCTCAATTGACCGCAACTTTGTTATGAACTCACCACCTGACCAGACGGACTTCCGTCGAACTTTGGACTACGTGCATCCTCATCCATAGCCGCCTCCTCCCGATGTCGGTTAGGAAAGTGGCATTTCAAGGTGATCTAGCCTCTTCTGCCGTGGCGTACTTTCTCGGTCTTCCCCGTCCGGGACCAGGGCCTGGTTCGTCGTCACCCATAGTGGTGATAAATGGAGCTCCGAACCCAAGCGGCGACGTATACCAGGCGGGGCCAGAATGTTTTACGGTCCTTCGCCTTTTCTGAGAATCCTCTTCTGGCGCTGCTGTTTCAGTTTCCCGTTCCCCACTCACGGCCCGGTTCTGTGCACCTCACAACGCGACCTTGAAAAAACGTTCAAGGCTGTCCGTCCTGTGTGAAGATCCTAGGGCCTTAGGTTAAATACTCCCATAAGACCCCACGCATGTCAGTGTAACGCGACACGCCGAGCCCAGAAAAGTCGGCTTCACTACTATTCACAAATGCGCTGCTCGAAAGACATTTTTAGTGGGAGTAAAATGAGTCTGGTGTCGAAGTTTACGGCCGTAGTGCCTCTATTAATAGCACCATCGTATATTCGGCGAAAGGGCTGCACATCGAGCATTACAGATAAAGAGACTGGCAGCCGTTTTTAGGTGGTGCCGTGTGGCTTGCTTAATACAGGGTGTTTCAGGGAAGCCTTTAAATAATTTCCAAAAAAAATAGGCTTTCGGAGGTAAAATTGTTTTTCTTGCGTGAAGTGATCAGGAGCCGTGGTGGCCGCAATAAAACGAGTTGAAGTTGCTCTCTATGCTAACAATTAATTAGTACTGGTTAATTAACTTTTTAAGTATTGCAGTTAGGCGTGTGATTTTAATGTGAAAATTGTAGAGGATCATCAGTCAAACCGATATCCGACGTTATATTTGCGAAAATGTAATTTGCCCTGTACTATTGGCTGAGTACTTCAGTCCCCCGAACGCGCGCTTCTGGAGATAGGCGGCTGCGAAGTGCCACAAAGCCACGCTCCCGTGTAGACGTCACATGTCAAACGTTCGCCGCGCTTTATCAGAGCGGAGGCCCTCGCTAGCGCAGCTCCGCTCTAGTTCGTCGCGATAAAGCGCGGCGAACGTTTGACATGTGACGTCTACACGGGAGCGTGGCTTTGTGGCACTTCGCAGCCGCCTATCTCCAGAAGCGCGCGTTCGGGGGACTGAAGTACTCAGCCAATAGTACAGGGCAAATTACATTTTCGCAAATATAACGTCGGATATCGGTTTGACTGATGATCCTCTACAATTTTCACATTAAAATCACATGCCTAACTGCAATACTTAAAAAGTTAATTAACCAGTACTAATTAATTGTTAGCATAGAGAGCAACTTGAACTCGTTTTATTGGGGCCACCACCGCTCCTGGTCACTTCACGCAAGAAAAACAATTTTACCTCCGAAAGCCTATTTTTTTTGGAAATTATTTAAAGGCTTCCCTGAAGCCCCGCGTATATATGGTCTGCTTTTGTTTCTGGGCTAACGGGTGTTGTGCACGAGAATACTGGGATTCCAGTGCACTATACCTGTATACCAGTTGCCCATGTTTGTGGTATGAGTGTTTGTGTTCTAATCGCGCGTGTTCTTTCCTCTTTTAAGAGCGAATGCTCTTTATAAGCGACCCCAAACCATCCACCGCCGGCGTCGGCGGCGGCGGCGGCGGCGTCGGCGGCGTCCGCAGTGCTCCTCTATAAAGAAAAACAGCATCCGGCGCCAGGTTTCGATCCGCGGACTTTGCGGCCGCAGCGCGACGCTCTACCGATCAAGCCACGGACGCGACGGTGATATCAGTGTTGACGCGCCTTATATCTTTAACGCATTCAAACTACGTCGTCAGCGGCGTGCGTTGGCGACTCAGCGGCGTTATAGCGGCTTGATAACTGCGTGGTGTACACGTGATACTACAAACCCGATGGAAGAGATGGAAGAGAAGGCAGCGAGGCGGTGGGCTGCGGGGGCCGAGCGCAAGCGCCGCAAGCGGGCCGACAACCGTGCATTCGCACTTTCACATTCTCCCCCTCGGGAAAATGCGGGGGAATTTTTTGCTTGCAGGTAAGTGAAATCCAGCGTTTGCCGTCGGACAGCTGCAGGTGCACTACCTTTATCCTCAAGTTTAGGTCTGTGTCTGCCGCTTTTGTTCATTTTGTTTGCTTACGGGGCAGAAATAACGCGAGCGTTTCGATCTATTTGCTTGCTTCCACATCGTGTGAACCACCGCTGTGAATCTCATGTGGAAGTTCGAGCTGAACGCCGCTGTCCTCGATGGCAGCAGAAAAGAGCGAAATGCACAGCGAAGTACCAAAGAGCTTCGTCAAGCCGTTCTAAAAAAAGTTTCTTGCTTGTGAAGCCGTTACAAGACCCCGTGTTGGAGGGGTATGAATACGTTGAAAACTTGACCTGCAGCGATATGAACGTTCGCGTGGCTGCGCTCGTTTTGCTCCCATAAGAGATATGAACGGGCCTTATACATTGAGGAATCGCTTGCCGCCACGGATGGCGATGACGTGCCTGGCCCCGTAACACGAATGTCTTCAGCGGCGACGAAGCGTCGTAGGTTGTCAGAGTCACGTCGGATGAGAGGACTGGGGACACATCGTCGGTTCGTCTCGTCACGGCTGATCTCAGCAGGTTTTCATCGGCCACCGAGACCAGCCGCGAGCAAAACGAGCGTTATGCTTAGAAAAATCAGTCCAGATGGCGGGGAAAATTCACTAGATGTTGCTGGAAAAGGGACATTTTAACGGTAAAAGCATGCGCTGGAAGTCAGCAGTTCGCGGGCCTACGTTTTATTTATCTATTTGTTTTTATATAAGGCGACATCTCCAACCCAAACGGTGGCAACGAAAAGTGGGGTGACGTGGTGGCTGTGAGTAAAACCGGTGTTTGACGTCTCTAAAGAAGCCAGAGGGAATGCTCTCAAACCCACGATATAAGCCAAGCTACTCGCCCGCTCCGTGCATTGAGGCAGATTGGGACGGCATTTGTAGCTGATTTGTTGTGATTGGTTGGTTGGTTGGTTCGCACAAAGTGCGCAGTGGTTTTGCTTGAAATGTTATCGTTATCGGTACAGGTCTGAGCTGTGCGCCGCTGTTGCTTCGACTTGGCTACTTTTTGGCAACTGGTATTCGTTGCTCTGAGCGTTAGATAAAGAAAACGTAGCGCTCCCACTGTGTTCATGCGTTCGCTCGGAGCCCAAAAGCGTTGGATGAGGAAGACCAATAAGGCGCCCGTAGGTTGTACCGATCATAACAAAGCTGTTAAAAATTAGAAAAAAAGGGGGCATAAAGGGGCCCGGCATTATAATCGAGCGAATTTTTTAATTTGTTGTTTCATGGGTCTGAACGACGCTGGGAAACGAGTGCCACCACTCTTAAAGTGATCGCTGAAATTATCCGGAAATGTTATGCGCTTCACGAGCCTGCTACGGCTCGCGTTACATGCTCGTGACCTCTTTTTTTGTTGGCTTCGGTTTGGAACGAATATATATATATATATATATATATATATATATATATATATATATATATATATATATATATATATATATTGAGAGGCTGGTGTTCGGAGCGACCTTTTATTCAGGACGCTCAGCGCAGAACGAGCGAGCATACACAATGGTGATGAATATTTACAGAGATGGTGACGAAGTACACGGGCCTGCTGGCTAATGATGATGATAATGTACAGATGAAGAGGAAGTACTGAAGGCAGTCTGGAGGTCCGACACAAATAGCGACTGCGTCAACTGGCACCGGTATATATATATATATATATATATATATGTGTGTGTGTGTGTGTGTGTGTGTGTGTGTGTGTGTGTGTGTGTGTGTGTGCGCGCGTGGGTGACTGCAGTAGAATGTTGCGCGCCCTTTGTTGTTCCCTCTTAAGCGGCTCAGGGACAGCAGCCCGTTAGCGGCCCGCGAGAGAAAATGTATCAGTGACATCAGTAATAGGCCTCGGCTCCTCCACTTGGCCACGCGTGCATCCCTCGAGATGCGCGAGAGGATTTTCGGGACGAGAAAAGCGTCGGTTTCTCGTCGATCAGCGCGGAGAAAGTAGGCCGCTTATAGATGTTTGCGCGGCCCGATATAGTAGTAGTTCTCCTCTTTTTCTCTTCTCTCGCGGCGTGCTGGTCGGCGATTTCTCGCAGACCTCTCTTCAATGGTCGGGACGTGTCGAGCGGTCGGGGGAAACTTGGCATTCGTTCGCATATATCCCAGAGGGGAGAAGAGTGGAATGGACGGAGAGCTCGCTCTGCTTTTTCGTTGCTTCGCCAGAGGAGAACCGCTCGTGCATGTTGGCTGGGCTATACGAGGCGCAGCCAGGGCGGTCGTGTATATACGCCGAAAGATAGAAGTGGAACCGCGAAAAAAAAAAAAAAAAAGAGTCGGGCCTCGGGTACCGGGTAGGAAGAAGGGGCAGCATTGGATCGCTGCGGGGGAACGCGCGAATAGCCGACTCCATTTAGGGAATTGGACAGCGCGCTGACGCTTCCGCGGGGTGTGGAGGCTGGGATCGCCCAGTGTGCGTGCGTGTGTGCGAAATGGGGACTCGGATGTTAAGGGGGCCGCAAGGCCCACAGGCGTGCTTCGTTGGGTCTTTGTTCGTTTTCTCCATTTTCGTGTTCGCCGCGCGCGTCGAAAGGGTGAGGAGAATGTGCGCTGCCGTTGTTCCTCGATTGTTGGAGTGCACGGCCAGGAATGGCGGTCGACGTGCAATTCTCGAAACGTTTTGCTTTGTTTCGTTTGGTTATTGCTGGGGCGGTTTTATTCGGTCAACGGCGCCTGTCCGCGGTGGTGGTAAGCCTGCATGCATGTGCTGAGCGAGAAAAGCCCGGGCGCGGCTGAGAGCCTTGTCTTTGCCTCGCGGTTGTCAGAGCGAATGAACCAACGCGTCCACAGACCTCCCCGACTTCCTCTCCCGGTTCCTTCCTCGTTGTCAGGGCACGTTGCGCGAAAGAGGAATGAGCAGGCGCTGCAAACAAAGAGAGGTGGTTCTGGGAAATGTTGACACCGTCTTTTTGATGTTTTCTTTTCCTCGTCCACTGTGTGTCCCTCAAATAAAAACACTTCTTGTTGTGTGGGAGGATGGATGTGTAAGGGCGATGGTGCTCCCATTTCATATGTTTGGCTCCGGTAAGGTGCTGATTGTTTGCGTGCAAGAAACTTGTTCTGTTTGTCCGAAGGCTTGCCTTGACTTCGCTCCAATTAAAAATACGCTTCGGGTAGCCGCGTCGCATCTTTGTACCAACCCCACAAGTTAGCGTAACAGCCGCGTATTCCGGTCGGTCGGCGCGCAAACACGCAACCCGCATGCATCTTTAGGAGTAGCAGAAAAACGGGGCCTTGGCGTTCGATAGAGTATTCAAAAAAAGGAAAAAGCAGCAAGAAAACTACAGCTTTGTGACACTATTCCAACGGCGTGTTGTTTTCACTCTGTAATAAGAACGCAACCGCTGAAATAGTCCTTTCACGTCTGTCGCTGACTTGTCTCATTCAGGCAATGCATTTACAGTTAAGTAAGCGCACGTATTGGGAATTGATGTGCGTAATCTATAAGAGACAAGCAAGGCAAAAACAAGGAGTGTTTTTCTCCCAATCAACGAGCAACATGGCAACCGGAGGTGGGGGGGAGGTGTTGAAGTTAAGGAGCTGAGAAATAGATCGAACTGAATGACGTGCACAAGCATAGAATGTGAAAAAAATAAAGCTATACGTTCTTAAAACACACCTAACACTAACGTTGGTTGCACACTGTAGCAAGTTGAAATGCAAATCCTCGGGGTCTTAGGCGCCGAAGCTGCACCTGAGTTGCGAGGCGCGTCGTAGGGGAGTGCTCCGAATTGATTTAGACCACCCGGGCATCTAAATTGTCTTTTTTTTTTTCAGGAGTCAATAAAATTTCGAACATATTTAGAACTGGCTCGACTTCATACCAGCCATTGTTTCTGAAACGTTAGCTAATGAATCTTACTTAATTAGGCGAATTACTGCGACGCGCACTCCCATTTGTGTAGGACGCCTAAAAGGGGGAGAAAAAAAAAGAATTGGGCGCAGCAAAACGACAAAGCATTGAAGAAAATCTTTTTATCGCTTCATTTTTTAAGGATTTCTTTTTATGCAATTGGCTAGGTTAGGTTACTTGACTTGTTCAGAGACGCTAGCTTTGCGCCATGCGTGAATGCAAGTATTGAGCGTTCTGAAAAAAGACTGTGTGCAGACCTGCTCCGAAACTTTTCTGGTTTGTTGTCGGCTCTCTGCTTTTATCTTTTTGCACCTCATCTTTACTGCAGCCAACCTGCCTCAAACTGTGATTAACTTGCCGTCATTTTGTTTTTTTCTTGGTTCGTTTATACCCGCACACAACTTCACGTATAAACTGATTGTCATGTTCTTTATCATCTTTACTATTTGTGTTACCTTAAGCACGATGTTCCTCTGGAACGAGGACATTACACAATGGGGACACACGCCTGGTTTAAAGTCCATCGTCATTCCTCGTGTTGTTGCCAGTCTTTGTGTAGACGGGAACACCGTGGCTGATTTTAATAGCCGCCACTGGGGGCTTCCATGGCCTATAAACCGTTCAAATGGCACATCAAAGAACAATCTGCGAGCCCACGGGCAACATAAAATTTTCTCGCGTCGGGCGCCAATCCCTATAGTGTTTACGACAATGTGTGGACGGTGAAAAGGGCCTCCTTACCCTCCTCTGCTCCAGCGGTAATTGAGCGGCTTCTGGACGACATATTTATGAGTCCGCCATTTCCATTTATTTTTCTTTTTTTTTTTCTGCCCCTCCCTCCGGTTCCAGTCTCCTACATTTTCGCCTCTTTCATTATTCGGGCCCTGTCCTATAAGGCGCGCTGATTGGTGCGGGCAGGGAAAGGCGAACAATAAGGGACTCCCGCGCTTTAATCAGCGAGTCACTCGATTTTGGCGCCTTTTTTTTTCCCCCTTATAGCTTGCAGGACTGCTCGCACATAGCTTTCGCCCGTTATTTCACTGAGGATGCTGATGCATGCAGATGCGTCATCTAGGCGCCAACGCTTTGACTTTTTAATGCGACGCATTTTTTGGGTACTAATCACGGTTTCAAAGGCCTATCTATAGCTGTCTTGCTTCGTATGTGCTCTGTTCCCCCTCCTACTCTACGCACGAACACGCACAACAGGATCATTTTCCGGTATGCGTCCATAGAGCCCTATCTGCGGATGCCTGTGATGTAAGAAGCTAGTAATTTTTCAGTGCTGGGAATGTTCCGCATTTAAAGGAAATCATTGAGATGAAATCTCCTTCCTGTGTCTTGTGCAAGCTAGTGTCACTAGATAAGATACAGAGTACCGTCACAGACGCACACAAGTGCGCGACGGCGGCCATTTTGGTGTTTACCACTGTTGCCAGATTGCCGCTTCTGCGGCCTCACCGCTAACTTTGGCGAGGCCATTTGTAAACAACACTGCCGAAGACTGTTCCCACACAAAATGGCTGACAGCAGGAAGAATAAAACAGAAGAAATGAAGTTGAAAAAAAGACATTCAGTAAATTTGGGTCTGAGCGGGAGTCGAACCGGGAACCTTCACACTACGAGAGGAGCAGGCGCCTCGAACGCCACGACGGCTCGATAGCTCTGGCTGACTAAAGGTGAACCTATTGATGGTATTCATTGACAAGTTCAGCTGGCAGTTTCTTCCCACGGACATGGCCGATGCGCCACAGACATGGCGCGGCCCGTGCCGCTGCGCCCAAAACCCACCGACGTGCGTCGTCTGCTTCGTTCCGGCCCGTTTGTCAACGGTGGTGTCAAGAAAGATTTTATTTATTAATTGCACTCACATTGGACTCAAGGCATTACTTTGCGTTCGGTGGGGTAGAGTTCGGAACGTCCAACACAAATTATTTGCTTAGCACGGACAAGTGCCGCGAGCATGCTATTTACAGAACTAGCCATTAGGCGAGCAGCAACGTACGCTAAATGTCCTCTTTGCTTGGCTGCTAACGCAGGTAGGCCTAACGACATGCACTGATCTATAACGTCGTGAACCAGTGCCCGCAGCTTTACGTATATTGAAACGTTGCTTGGAACGTGGTAAGCATCAACTTTAAGAGGCCTAACAAGGATGTTTGGGCAAAACTCTCAGTCATAGTAACGGAGAGGGTATGAAAAGACTCATATGGGAAAATGATGATGGTGATTGCGAGAGGACACGTGATTTCAGCACTCTCCGCGCCAAGCGTCGCACTCACACCGCTGCCCCACCCGGCGGCGCATCAGTCCTCAAACATAGAGGGTGCCATGTCGGCGCCCGTTACATCGGCATATCCGTTCTGCGATTGAACACTACACCGCAAGGAGTGTTTAGGTGTCCTTGTGAGTTTTTTTATTAGATGCGACTGCATCTCATTCACTCGCCTTGTCCCTCCATACGGCGTTGTTGTCCGTCCACACCCCTCCCCCTACACTATAAAAAAAATAATAGTTAGCGGCGCCCGGTTTCGATCCCGCGAACCTTGTGGGTGGAACGCGAGGTACACGGTGCTCTTCCCACTGGGCCACAAAACCGAGACAGAATCAAATGCTACGAACGCGCCTTATATCCTTGACTCATTCAAACTACGTCAAGAAGCTACTGATACAACGCATGATGGGGCAATGATTAGCACTTGCAATAAAAGAAAAGAAGCTCCCACTTACAGCAACAATAATGGAGTAAAGGTCGTTGTGACAGCGAAGCCCCAAGCATACCACTTAGAGAGATTGACCAAGATTGGGCCATAAAACATAATAATAATCATAAAACGTAATAATCATACGCGTTCCCGACACGTTTCACGCGATTTCAGAATCAATCCAACGGCAACACCAAGTGAACCCCACGATGCGTCGCATCTACACAGGGTTCCCCTCGCGGGGAGGTGGGCGCAATTTTTTAATCTTTTTTCTTCGACGATCAACTGTGCAGCACATTGTTTCATTTCGCAATTGTTCTTTCTGGCTACGTGGTCTTGTCTCCAAACTCGCTTGTGCGTTTTCTACGCGTATCGGCGTAGTGTACCCTCTCGGCTTGGCTGTGTGAGGCGCTCCGTACAAGCTGGCTTCCGACGCGCCATGTCTGCCGCCGAATTTACATATTGGAAGGCGGCTGGAGCAGTCACTTTCTTGACAGCAATTGTTCTTACCCTGTTTCTTTTTTTTTTGTCCTTTGGCGCCGCCGCTGGCGCCCCTTTATTCTTAGGAGCTGCCTTTCTCGGAGCTATACGAACGCCGTTGTGGGCGCGTATAATCGAGATTAAGGGCACTGTACGCATTATTTTGTTACCGCGGAAACTTCACCAGTTTCGCTTTCTCACGGCTATGCCCTTAGAAACTTCGTGGAGCCTTTGATTTATCGTTCTGCTTTACCCTCCCTTCGTGTTGTTTGTTGGTGAGCGTTTGGCGTTTTCAGTTTATTTTCCGACCTCTGGTCTTCGATTTTCCATCTCGATCAAGCAAGGCTCTAGATGCGCAAGGGAACAATTAAAGGGGAACTTTCTTTTGTAGATGCGGATGACGCTTGAGCTGAAGGGGGCCCCCTGACCATTAAAGCAAAATACAAACTTTTGTTCATTCCAAAGCTTGCACCTCAGAACAACGATCATGCAAATTTCAACTCGTTAACTCGAAAACTTCAAACCATTAAGCTATAGGCACAAGAGATAGAAATGAAACAGCGCAGGATCATGCCGGGGTGAGTTTGCGCGATTGGCAGCTGCCGACAAAAACTGACGAAAAAAAAAATCACTCATCTCCACGAAGTCAATCACGACGAGTGGGCGAAGCACTGGGGATCGTTCTTACCGTAAATCACCCGTGACATCGCCCACACGCGCATGTAAATGAGTGACCGCGCGTGTACAGTATATACAATTCCAATCCAATCCAATCCAATCCGATACAATTTAATTTAATCCAATCCCAATCCAATCCAATCCAATGCAATTCATTGGTCCTCGCGCATGCGCAACACTGTGTATGCGGGCGCCAAGGGACAAGCCACGGACAAAGCGAGGTCCTAAGGTGCTTCGCCCCCAAAAATTGTCGCCATGCGAAAGTGGATGTCAGCAGAGCTGGTGTAAACCACTACAAATGGTGATGGAGGAGGGTATAAAATGTGTCTCGTCGTCTTGGCGGGCTTGTCGGTTGCGCTCGTGTAGAATCCCTAGATAAGGGTGCAGAGTATCGGCACCCTTTTCTCCCTTTGTTCAGTGCCGCCGCCATGATCATTGGTCAGTTCGTATTACGTGACATTTGTTTACACTGAGACGGTTCATGGGTGCCGCCATTTTGTTCTTTATTCGTTTTAGTCTGTCAACCCTGGTGGCCTTAGCTCGTCCTTTCTGCTCTGCGGCTGCGCGCCACTCACGTCGTTCCGAATGTGAATCAAAGATAACGCGTGTAACAGCATTTAAGCAGCCGAAGTGTGTCCAAAGATGCCGTTTTGCTGCATCGTCGGTAGTGTTGAATTAACAAACGACCCGGTCGAATTTAATGGTGAGGCTGTAGGCGCGGCAGTCTCGCAACTCATGATGAACGATAAAATGGCCTAATACCTTATCAATCTCTAATACCTCTATAATCTCTAATACCTTATCAAATGAAACTACGCTCGACTTCTCTGGCGGCAAATGCTAGGTCCGGCCTCGGCGTCTAGGGCAAGAACTGTTTCACATTAAGTGGAACTAGTGCCGCCTAGCCTTCAAACATAACCGGCAAACATAATCTTAGGAACACATGGCGGGGGGCCCCGTTGTTCAGAGGCGCCGTATCATCCGGAATGCGGTTTTGAAGTTTGTTTTGGGGATTCCTTAAACGAATTCTGAGCTCTGTGCTGTATGCCTGATTACCCTTACTCGTGCGCTCGGCGTCTTAGGCCTTGGCGTTTTTGCCCACGGCGATGAAACCGTTAGGGGGCAGAGCTTTGCTGTAATTAGGATGATCTTGCGATTGTATACGTGCCTCGGGTTTCATTCAATCGTACCGCTTGAATGCTGTCGCTGGGAGGTCACATTTGCGGCTGTCATTTTAATTGAAACAACGTGCTACGTACGGGTTCGGAGTGGTGGTTACCACGTCGTAAAGAGATAGTCACTTTAAATAAAACTAGCATGTTTCGTGTACTGTGTACTCCTGCCGCCCGTGTTGCTCTTGTCGTTCTTCGCACGGTTCTTGCATTTCGTAGCTTTGTAGAAGTACACTGGGCGGGTAATTTCGTGCGCGTTTGAGACTGCGCTGCTTTCTCTCTTCGAAGTCGACAGAGAGGCACTTCGCGCAAGTATTGCTGGCGCATGCCCAAATAATGTCGCCATCCTGTTATTGCGAGCCTGAATGTGTAGTCGCACGCGGCCGTCGACTCGCGTTTAGCGTGATACCGCTGCTGAAAATTGCCCGAACGCGACGGGACACTATAGGCACACTGCAGCCTTTCGGAAGCGGTCGTATCTGCGACACTGGTCGACAACTGCCGTGCGGCTTATCTAAGGGCGACAGCAGCGAACATAGCAAAGGAAACATCTCGTGTGCGATGTGCCAGCGGACCAGAGCAGCTGACAAAAGCCGCGAGAAGGGACAATTAAAGGACGGCGGAAGAGAGGAGGAAAGGAAGCGGGTGAGGGGAAGAGGAAGCCCCGCATGCGACAGCGAGCGTAGGAAACCGTGTGTCGTCCGGCCTGCTCGTGACCGAGAGCGGTTGTGCGTGACCTTTGAGCTTCACGATTCGACCGCGCCTCTTCACGCTCGCTGGAGCGTTCTACGAGCGAAGGGGACGACTGTCCACGACGACGGGAACGGGGCCCGAAAGAGACTCGCTTCGTCTTTGATCTCATAGTCGTCTGTTCATTCTCGAGGTTCGCGAGCGAATGACTATTCGGCTAAGTAAAACAAATAACTGGTTGCAGTAAGGTTAAACCGGAGGACGAGGAACATCCCTGAGCCTGAGACTTTCCTATTGAGACAAAGGGGAGGGCTGATATAACGCGCTCAGCGATTCGCCTTCTCTCTCTCTCCTCTCTCTCTCTCTCTCTCTCTCTCTCTCTCTCTCTCTCTCTCTCTCTCTCTCTCTCTCTCTCTCTCTCTCTCTCTCTCTCTCTCTCTCTCTCTCTCTCTCTCTCTCTCTCTCTCTCTCTCTCTCTCTCTCTCTCTCTCTCTCTCTCTCTCTCTCTTTTCTTCTGAAAGCAACCTGATGCTATAGCACCGCGAGTAAATGTTCGACGCAAACGTACGAGAACCCTACGTTTCCGTATACGACAGAAAACGTTGAAGAATCATTTGTAATGGCGTCCGAAATTGGGGGCACCCTCAAGCCTAACGTACTTGGACATGGGAGTTTCTAAATGGGTCACGTAATTATTTTTTTCTAGCCACCTTAGTTTCCAGTCACAGGCGGATCCAGGGTGACATCCAGGAAGTCAGGAGGGAGGCGATAGGTAGGGAGGATACCTTGAAGCATGTTCAAAAGAAGCAGACGTGATGACACTAATTGGAGGCTTGGTAGAGCTGCTTTCCTGAGTGGTTGAGAGGGAGGGGATGCTCCCTCGCTCTGCTCTTTGTCTACCCTAGAGGGTTGCCGATTTCGGTTTTAAACCCCCAGGTTTGTGTTGCAACAGTCATGCTGGTTAGTTCACCCGGTTAAGTGGTTGTAGTGTGCGTTCTTTCTTGCCAGTGATTTTGTAATTTTTTTTTCCGTTGTCCCACGCCAATGATCAGTACTTTTGCAGCAACATCATCGTGTTTTTCCCCCTTTTTCGAAAACGTATACCGCTGGTACGCATTCACCGTATCGCCCGCTGTGCGCAGGAACCAAGTTTCGGGCAAAAATAAGTTGGCCGCCCGACAGAGCGACCGCTGACTCCAGAAGCCGTAAAACTGAAAAGCCTCCCCCTCCCCACCACCGAAACACACAAAAAAAAAAAGAAAGCAGAAAAGAAGCAGGAACGGATAAAAACCGACACGAGACGGGGCCAAAGGCCGGTAGAGAGCAAAAGTGTAACAAGATCTAACTGCCTCCTCGCACACACACTCTCAGGCCCCGCGCGGCGCCGGGTCACGAGTTCTGGAGGATGCAAAGTCATGCATTTCAATCGCGCCCGGCAGCAGCGCAGAGCGGTGGCATGCCACGGCCTCGCAAAGCGGCCTGTCTCAAACATTCCTCCCCCTCCCTCTCTCTCTCTCCCTCTCTCGCACGCTCCGAGAGTTTCCGGCACCACGCGTCTTCTCCAAGAGTTTGAGACCCGGCGCTGCTCCCGCCCACCTTTCCTAGCAACTCCCCGTCCTCCCCCGTCATCCCCGAATGCCGCAATTCGCCGGGCTCCTCCCGTTGCTCCCGTCTTTCTCGCCGGCTAGGCAGCAGTATAGATCTCTCTCCGCTGCTCCACTTCTTCAGCCGGCGCACAAAAGGGGAACTGAACAGAGCGACAGGGCGCCCTGGCGGTTTGAGTGCAGGCTGTAAAAGTGACTTCGCTACAGGCTCCGTGTCCCGTTGCAGGCGTAACAATCTCGCTGGAGGTGGCCGTACGGGCAAACGGAAAGAAATAAGCGAATAAAGCGCCAGATGAAAAGGTGTGGCGGGAGCAGGACGGGGTAGCGATATGGTGCCGGCTCTCTCGCTCTCGTTGTCTCGGTGCTAGCAATCCGCGCCGGCCATGTATTATGCATGCGGTGAAGTTCGCGAAACGTCGTCGCCACCCCAACCACCTCTCCCTCCTCCTCGATCTCTCTCTCTCCCACCCCTGAGCGGCAGTACAGCGCCACGCCACGCGTTGACGTCTAAAGGTATACGTTCGGGCGCAGCCGCGAGGCATTTCGGCTGATGAACCCGGGCTGTGCCCTCCAGCCCGACTGGAGACGCTGCGGTGTGGATCCCTAAGGATGACGTTCGGCCTTATTGCATCCGCTGTTTCGTATCCTGTTGCTGTAGAGTTCCTTTCAGCTGTAAGCGGCCGTTTCCATGACGCGGCAAAGATGGCCCCATCCCCCTCCAGTCTACTCTTGGCTCATTTACGCACTTGAGTATACAGCCTCCCGAATCTCCAATGTGTTTGCTCCCGCGTGAACTTCTCCTTTTAAGTGCAGAGCATTTTAGGGGGCTCGCCTTGTCATCGTAGCTTGCTCGCTGGACCCAAGTAGAGCCACACGGCGTTCCGTCGTAGCGGCTGTCGTCGCGGCGTATCCCAGAGGCTTCGAAAGCCAAGCTGTTTATATAGTGATGAGCGTTCGAAACTCGTGAACCGCTGGCGCTTGTCATACATCTCCCCGTTGTTTAGCGCAAATAAAACTGTAGGTACATTTGAGGCAGAATGTACGTAACCAACCAGCAGCGCCCGCGTTCATTTAGTTGGGAGCGCTTGTTGGGGTTGGTTTTTGCGATAGTAAGCGAAAAAAAGTGCCAGTGGAACGCCGGCACGTGCGGGAGGTAAAGCAAGCACGAAAAATTAGCAGTGGCTTAGCTGGGCTATGCCAGGATATACGTAGGGTTGTTCGTTTTCGGGTAAAACCCGATTTTACCCGATTCTTGCACCCCGAACAAGTTTCAGGAGAATCGGGTTAAACCCGATTTCTCCCCGAATAAACCTCCCTGTAGCGATCTGCACAATCGTGAGTTGACGGTCTGCCGTTCTCTCCTGGCGCCCCGCTCACAAACAAACGGGTGCATTTCACCCTGCTGCTTGGAGAGTAGCGCTGCAGTTTTTATCCACGCTTTCTAGACAGGTCGCCGTGAGGGCGTACATGCACCCCCCCCCCCCCCCCCCCCTAAAAAAATGCTTGCAGAAGAAAGTGGGAAACACGTTTGAGGCCGGCCACGCTTCGAGTACATTGTGAACAAATTTAGGGTGAAAGAAAAGCAAAGAAATCTGCCCCTTTGCCCACTGCAGATTAGTCTCGGGTATGTGCACCTGCTTCCAAGAATTTCACGCGGAAGGGACGGGTGACCAGTCGGTGGGGGAGAGATTGAGCGACGAAGACGTTTTGTGTACAGGTTTTTTTACCAGCGTGGGTTCCAACCCGCATTATTATCGCTATTCTTCAGCCAGCCTCCGTCACGGTGACTTAGACACGCTCGTCGGACTGCTGGGGCAGTCATTTGAGGACTACCGACCTCTGTTCATGTCCGTAACCGACAATGTAGATTCCCTTAATGACGAGTTCAACCAGTATTTGCTGGAAGCGAACCCCACAAACCCAGCTGTCGAACTAATCGAGTATTGGCATGACTCTACTTCTCGCTACCCAAGGCTTGCAAAAGCTGCACTGACATTGTTGTGCCTAGCTAATGGTAGCTGTGATGTGGAGAGAACTTTCTCCCAGCTGAGATATGTTCAACGACCGGACAGATCTCGAATGGAGACTGACATGTTGCGCATGCAGATGATAATGTATGTCAACAAGGACGTGTAAAAAATCGATGACCAGATTTTCGAGAATAAAATGTATAATTTCTAAGAGTCAATGTTTACTGATTCATTCATTTTCAAACACCACTGATTCATTTTCAAACAAACACAAAATTTCGGGTAGTATACTGTATTTGCTATAATACTCTGGTGTCTGTCCCAATTACCAGCTTGAAACACCAAATTTAACGTGTTATACTTAAAAAGCCCGTGATACGTTTTGATAAGCTCAGTGTAAGTTCTGATAAGTACAACCGTATATTTAACCCGAAAAAACCCGAAGTAAGGAATGGTTTCGCAAAAAAACCGATTTTTCCCCGAATATCAGTTTGAAAAATACCGCCCGATTTTTACCCCCCGAATTTGAAAAAATATAAAACCCGAAAACGAACAACCCTAGATATACGTAGCGTGAGCTAAGGTTCAGCTGGTAATTCTTAGGTTTCCTGGTTGTCTAGGATTAGCTGATTATCATGCTTACTGCTGCTAAAACGATTTCCAATCCAGTCCTGTCCAGTCACTGCTCCTCCCGCATGAGCAGCACGGCTCTCCAGGAGCCACGCGAAACGGCTATCGAGCGGCTCCGGCGCAGTGACAGACTTGGCTACTGCGCAACGGAGCCGACAGCTGGGCGCGCGCCGGCGCCAGTGCATCTGCCGCGGCTATGGCGTCACTCCTCTGGAATGCGCAGACTGGCGGATGTGGAGGCCAAATTCTTTGCACACCCGTACTACAATTAGATCGGATTTGTAATACAATCCAATTTAATCCAATCCAATTCAAATCCAATCCAATCCAAATCCAAGCCAATCCAAATCCAATCCAATCCAATCTCATGCACTTCGCGCTTGCGCAGTACGGCCCTTCACGGCCCACGCGAAACTGCTCAACCTCGACCAGTGTAGCTTACGCTACAAAAGAATAGAACTCTCACTGGCGCCGTTTCAGGCTGGGGCCGCACCAGCACTACAGAGGCGGGAAATTTGAATTGCATTGGGTGGTAGCTGCGAAGAGATAACGGCGCTACAGCGCATTATGGCGAATCACTATCTCTGCACTTCCGTCAGCTTTCACGTCGAGTGGAACGGCTTTAATATTTTTTTCTCGCTCTCTATTGTTTTCTACACTCGCAAAATGAGGCCTCCGCGGACATTATATGTGTTCTGAAGCTGATAACGAGAAGGGGAAGAGGAATAATCATTATTCTCCTAATGTTTTATCGTCTATTTGCTTTATGACCGCAAAAGAAACAGCATCGGTGAATGGAACATTTTATCGGACATCGCGTATTTTACACCAGCATCTCTTTATTACCCGTTCGTCGCCGCCGTGTGGGTGACTCTAGCGGTAGCAGCAGCTTAGGTTCACTACTTCTTCTCCATCAATTATTCCGTCCTAACGGCGCTCAGAAGCACCGCGATCTGCCCCTCACGTCTTCTGTCCACGGAGTGCGGTCGTTTTATCGCGCATGCATAGGAGGCCACCAGGGGTAATTTGGTGCGCACCCTCGACGTCCGCTCCCCTATCTTGCTGCGGACGTATCTTTGAGCGGCGCTGGACTAACTATATAGCCAGGCGAAGATGACGCAGCGAGACATCATAAACGAGTGGCAACGGGAGGCGTTTATACAAACTTGGGAAAGCGGCCCGAGTTTTGCCTGCACGCCATCGGGTATAGTGCGTCTATCCGAGTTAAGGGGGGGGGGGGGGGACATTTTTTTTCCAGAATGGACGACTTTATTCGCGCATTGCAGCTCTCTCCCGCACGCTTCAGACGCACACGGGGCACGCGTGTGTGTGAGCCGCTGATTTTGGACTGCGGGGCTCCATTAGGGACGCCCATGCATCACGGCGGCGGTGACAAATGACGGACGACGCTTCGGCCGCCCCCGACCAACCCAGCTCTAGTCTCGGTGGCAGCCAGCGACCGTGGATGGCGCGCTTCCGTTATCCCCTCCTTCTTCAACCTCGCGTTGACGTTTTTTTTTTTTTTTCTGCTTAGAACCTTGGGTTGAGGCACGTATCTCAGTGTTCAAGCTCCCTAGCTCCCTCTTTTTCCCTGTTCCCTAAACGAATGAAGACGCAATTAAAGTGGGGGGCCCCGCGGGGGATATAAGCCGTGCTCCCTTATTTTACGGCCGGGTCGTGTTTGGCGGAGAAACGGCGGTAGTAGTCTGTGCGGTGGAAGGTCGGGGTTCAAAATCATTTGTCTTCCACGTGCTCCTCTCGGCTCCATAGTTGCCGTAATCCACGCGTGGGGACGTGCCGTGTTTGTTCGTGTGTACGGGGTAGAAAAGGGCCTCCTTCCTGCTCGGGCTGCATGTGTGCGCGTACGCGCGAGAGGTTTCGGAACGTCCAATGCATTTTGAGGAATTTAGTTACGGAGAGATGGATGGATGGCTGCAGACAATCCCCGCTCTATTCAGCCCGGTGATCGACTAATTCAGTGCGAGTTCGGGGCGTATAGATAAATCTGGCGGCCAATGAGCAGGCTTGGATTTCTGGCGCTGGGCCGTATTTCCGAGTGCACCCAAACCTGCCGTGAACGCGGGAAGTGTTCGTGTAGGTTCGCCGGTAAATTGCTGCGCGACGAAACTTGTGCCGCCTTGTGCTGAGAGGGTAACGTTCTCGGGCGCCTCTACTTTAGTTTAGTCCATAGATTGGCACGAAGAATCTTGAGCGCGACACTTTAGTATAACGGTGTATAGGAAGACCTGAAGTTTTATGAAGGCAATAAATAGCGAGCCCTTGGCCGTCATACCTTCAAACCACACTTCTTATATTTCCCCCAGGAATGTCTTCCCAGCAGTCCATTTGGGTATAGCTGTGAAGCCGACTCTGAAGGGGCTTGCTGCATATCCCTTTATAGAAATATATTTTGTGCAAGTTTACGCAGGTGTTTAAAGGGACAGTCAACCGACTTTTTTAGTATATTCTCTTTATTCCTAGTGAAAGAGCAGCATTTCAAACGCCTGCACCAGAAACGATTTTGTTGATAGCGCCCTATAGAACTTTTGAAATCGAAATTTTTAGATCTACCAGCTAAACGTGTCCCGACAAAAGAAATGCTGGCAACCGAGTCAGTGATCCGTGCAGCAACATACTTTTAACTGTACGTGAGATTAAAAGAGGTGTTTAAAAACTTCTCCCCGGCTAAAACAACAATTTCTTTTATATATTTATTTGTTTGTTTGTTTGTTTGTTTGTAGATACTGCGATCTCGCAACGAGATCTCAGCAGGGGGTGGGTTACATCTTTGTAACGAGTGCACAACATGACACAATTATGCAGAAACATAGTCGACGGCAGGTTAAAAAAAAAGAAGAAAAAAACACACCGCAACAACAATCAAAGCAAGTGCGACTCGAATAAGGGATAATGAGCTTTGTGAATATTTATTGTGAACAGTAATGTGCAGCCTATCCTATTCCTTCGTGCGGTTTTTGAATCACGCGTTGAGATCGATGGAATTGTTTGAACACGTAAGGTAGCGTCACCTTTAGACACCACGTATCCCCACTTCTTAGACTTCAGAAATTTCAATGCGAAATTAAAAAAAATTATTTCTGCCTGTTTATTTAGAAATCCTTCCGGTTACCCTAGTATATAAAAAACTGGCCTTCATGTGAGGTGAAGGACACGTACTCCAGAAAAATCGGCCCGCCTGTCCCTTTAATACAAGACCAGGAGACCAGGTTTTCATTGCATCCAAAAAAGTATTCCAGCAAAGCACTCGTGTGTAGTGGTGAAGCCGACTTCAAGAGTTCTATGTATAGCTATTCGTAGGGATACATGGGTCTGTTGAATGTATTCAATAAATGCCCTATGGCTTGCCTACTTTTGCACCGCGTTGCGTATACTCCGTCTGGAACATGTTATCCAAGCAAATGCATGCGTGCGTAGTAGTGAAGCCGAATTTAAAGTGACTCGCTGTTATAGCAGAGCGGATTAGAGCTTACTGCCAATTTTTGAGTACATGCCTTTTGCACCGCTGAATTTTGTTATGAGTTATTTCGCTTCTTCTCCAGGGTTCGACTGTGACCTAAGGCTGAACAGGTACATTACCGTTCAGCGTTGCATAAGATAAACAGTGTGAGATCAGACAAATAATGCTCAAAATACATTTTTTGTTGTATTTTTTGCCAAATTGACTGTACCAGAATATTGCTGACAGACAGAGCTATCTAAGGCCCATTCGCGGGCATGTATTGATAAAGAATTGGGTTCTTAATTGGCGTAACCTTTTCTCGAGAAACGTTGAAATCGGCGAAGCAGTACTTCTTTTTATTCTTTTTGTCCCTGTGTGTGCCAGAGCACAAATATCTATTTCGGGTATGGCTTTCGTACGTCAGTAACGCTCCGAAAGCACGTAACGTCTGGGCTGACATCAAAGCCTGCCGACAGGCACCAGTTTGGCTTCATGATCGGCTTCGCTCAGACACGGCAAACTAATGGTTCCGGCTAACGACTACCGACGCAAGCACCGATCGTACAGATTCGGAACTGGCTCCGTGGAGCCGCCAGTCAACAGCGATCGAATAGCATTGCACGCGAACGATGATGACGGCGACCGACCCGTTTGCCTCGCTGAACTCCTGACCGATGCGGTGAATCGAACCGTTCTGAGCTAGGGCTTCCGTGCTATGTTGCACCACCAATTCAGTGCACTTGGCCCTACTATACATAGCGTGATGTGACCAGAAGAACGCACGGAGGTTTGAGAACTGTACAAACTTTTGGAGGGATCGCGTGTACAATCGCTGTCGAAAGTTTCTAAGCCGTGCCGAAACTTAATTAAGGGGCCACGAAAAATTCAAACAAAAGCTAACCCCTCAAATGTGGCTGAAGTGTTTTTTGTAAGAAATCTGGCGAAAGCCTCTTTCTGGCATAGAATACTCCGTTCACTCTGGAACGTTAAGCTTTTGCCTTGGACGTTTTGTTTCCCCAGGAATTTTTGGCATGGCCTGAAAAATTTTGGCAAGCACTATTCGTGTAGTTATCGGTATTGTAATATATTTGTTACACTAAGACTGCGTTCCGTAAAAGTGTTCGTGCTACTACTCATCTTAAAAGAAAGCTCCACATTCAATTAGACGCTTCTCTCGGCTTTTCGACGCGCGGCAACACTGCGAGTTAACTTTCTTACTTGCCCGTATTGTAATGCAGCCGCGAGAACTGTTAGGGACCGCACATGCGGGTGCGGTAATTAATGCAACGATGCAAAATATTTGTATTTTTTACCCGTATAGGATGGTGAGTAGCGGGTGCTGTACCCTTCTTGTCTCTCCCGAGACGCTCCGGCGGTGGTGGTGTTCGCAGGCATCGGACGTTTCTAACCTCCGCATGCATTTTCCGACGTTTGCGCGTCCGTAAGCGCTGTTGATTGGACACATCTGGCTGGGCACACCACTCCACGCTCTGTCCGTACTTTTCCCCTTCTTTTTCTATTTTCATCTTTTTCCTCATTGTTCCCCTTTCCCCCCGTGCAGGATAGCATACTAGGCCGTAGCATGGTTAACATTCCCTGCCTTTCCTTTACTTTCTCTCTCTCTCTGGCTGGAAGTTGTGCAGCCGCTGTGCAAAACAAGGAGGGGGGGGGGGGGGGGGGAGGGGGGGGGGGGGGGGGGGGGGAGGGGCGACATTGACCACCTTACCCGTAATGGTGCCTGCGCTGTTCTGGTTAGTAGATGACATGGTTATTGTGTGTGTGTGTGTGTGTGTGTGTGTGTGTGTGTGTGTGTGTGTGTGTGTGTGTGCGCGTGTGCGTGCGCGTGTGCGTGCGTGTGCGTGCGTGCGTGCGCGTGGTGCGCGCGCGCAGTGTGTGTGTGTGTGTGAGAGAGAGAGAGAGAGAGAGAGAGAGACGCGAAGCAGAAGGTTACGAGTGAGGCAACCACAACCGCTTATATATTTGTTTATATGAATGAATGAATGAATGAATTTATTGTCAAAATGGATAGGAAAGACCACCAGCAGGCGTAGTTTGTCCCCACTAAGGGTGGACACCGCGGAACGCGCTCTGGTGTGGGGAATGGGGAATTTATATCATGCCGTTTTGCATTTCTTCATACGTGCACAGAGCCGAGTAAGCGTACATGCTTGGTTGGCTTCTGCCGCAGTGAAAGTGTGTATTTACCTGCGCGCAAGCACGAACCACATGCTGCTGCATACAACTTCTTCTCCCGAGAAGCTCGGCAAGCTTGAAGAAGCACGTCCCCCCCCCCTTCCCACCCTGCCGTTCTCGCTGACACGTGGGCGACACGTAACGATCGGCGGGTGGCCGAACAGCAGCAGCAGCGCCGGGACGACCGATTCGTTCTGCAGCCATGCACGACCAGC